>NC_133325.1:178850344-179192844 GCF_042186555.1 Aquarana catesbeiana | reverse complement strand
TGTCCTCTACCCTATTGACCCCTGTTCTCCACCCTGCTGACCTTTTCCTTTGCTATGCTGACTCCTGTCTTCTGCCCTTCTGGCCCCTGTTCTCCACCCTGCTAACCCCTATCCTATGTCCTGCTCATTCTTGTACGCTGTCCTGCTGAACCCTTTCCTTTGCTGACATCTGTCCTCTACTGACCCCTGTTCTCCATCCTGCTCCCCTCTTTCCTTTGCTGTGCTGTCCCCTGTCCTTTGCCCTGCTGACCCCATCTTCTGCCCTGCTGGCCTCTGTCCTCCACCCCGCTGACCCCTTTCCTTTGCTCTTCTGACCCACATCTTCTGCCATACTGACTCCCTTTCTCCTCCTTGCTGACCCCTTTCCTTTACTGTGCTGAGCCCTGTCCTCTGACCTCCTCTGCCCTGCTGATCCATGTTCTCTGCCCTGCTGACCCCAATACACTGCACTACTGACCCTTTCTGTTGCCCTGCTGACCCCTGCCCACTGTCCTACCCTGCCCTCCACCCTGCTGGCCGCTGCCGTCCACCCTGCTGACCCCTGTCCTCTACCCTGCTGACTCCTGTTCTCCATCCTGCTGACTTCTGTCCCCTACACTGCTGACCTCTGATGACTCGGCACTGCCCTACATACTAATGACCCCTGTATACTGCCCTACATACTACTGACCTCTGGACACTGGCCTACAAACGAATGACCCCCTGACACTGCCCTACAGACTACTGATCAGTAGACACCGCTCTACATATTAATGACCCTTGGACACTGTCCTACATACTACTAATCCCACTATACTACCCTACATACTACTGATCCCAGTATACTGCCCTACATACTACTGACCCCCGGACACTGACCAACATACTAATGACCCCTGGACACTACCCTACATACTACCGAACCCCTGGACACCGCTCTACAGATTACTTACACTGGCCAGAGCTCAACCCAGCCAGTTAGGCCAGAACTCAGTGTAGACAGCCAGGCCAGAATTGAGGCCAGCGAGGCCTGAAACAAGTTAAGCAAGTCAGCCTGCAGTGCCAGTTGTTCTGCCTTCAGAGACTCCTGCATTAGACTTGGTGACCAATTATTCTCAAGACATGAACAAAAATTGTGAATGAACGTAAATGCCAAGTTTGTCACTGAAGCTAACTTTTATGGTAGGATTAGTTTCTATTTTTATAATGCCATTTGTTTTATTATATTTTCCTATGTTTTTTTCATGCCGTCCTTAGTTTTTATTGGGGCCTTGTTAGTTGATTTCTTTCTTTTTTTTTTTTAAACACTGCACCCTGGTGATTTTCGATCTCTTCTATGTCGTTTAGGTAGTCCTTTACCTTTCAAAGGATGCCTACCCCTATTCTAAGGTGATTATCCAATCCAGTTGGAGTTGTTTGTAAGTCAGATGTTTGTAACCTGGGGACCGCCTGTATATGTTAAAATTTCTTCTTTCATGTTTTTTCACATTACTCTTAACGAAACGAAGGCCCTGGAGCCACATGTTTTTAAATAGGTTTTGTTATTCTGCTTATAAAAACAAATAGCATTTTTTTTTTAAAGAATACAGATGCATACATTTATATGCTTTTTCATAGTCACTCAAAACATCTTGTTTGAAATGTCCCATATGCATATTATACTTGAAAGTGGGGTCTCTTTTAAATGAGATTGTATTTTTTTATATTTGTTTGCCAGTTTTAACAAGCATCAGTTACCCAGGAGAAAAATTGTCTAACAAGCGTTATTAACCTCAAGTCAAGTCAAAGTCAAGTGATTGCCAGACCGTTGTTCCTAATTTTTACAGATAGTCTACTGACTAGAATGATACCAGCTGATTGGAGAAAAGCCAGTGTAGCACCAATATTTAAAAAGGGCCCAAAATACATCCTTGGGAATTACAGACCAGTTAGCCTAACATCAATAGTATGTAAACTCTTGGAGGGGATGATAAGGGACTTTATACAAGATTTTAGTAATAAGAACGGTATCATTAGCAGTAATCAGCATGGATTCATGAAGAATCGTTCTTGCCAAACCAATCTATTAACCTTCTATGAGGAGGTGAGTTGCCATCTAGATAAAGGAAGGCCCGTAGACGTGGTGTATCTGGATTTTGCAAAAGCATTTGACACAGTTCCCCATAAACGTTTACTGTACAAAATAAGGTCCGTTGGCATGGACCATAGGGTGAGTACATGGATTGAAAACTGGCTACAAGGGCGAGTTCAGAGGATGGTGATAAATGGGGAGTACTCGGAATGATCAGGGGTGGGTAGTGAGGTTCCCCAGGGTTCTGTGCTGGGACCAATCCTATTTAATTTGTTCATAAACGACCTGGAGGATGGGATAAACAGTTCAATCTCTGTATTTGCAGACAATAATAAGCTAAGCAGGGCAATAACTTCTCCGCAGGATGTGGAAACCTTGCAAAAAGACCTGAACAAATTAATGGGGTGGGCGACTACATGGCAAATGAGGTTCAATGTAGAAAAATGTAAAATAATGCATTTGGGTGGCAAAAATATGAATGCAATCTATACACTGGGGGGAGAACTTCTGGGGGAATCTAGGATGGAAAAGGACCTGGGGGTCCTAGTAGATGATAGGCTCAGCAGTGGCATGCAATGCCAAGCTGCTGCTAACAAAGCAAACAGAATATTGGCATGCATTAAAAGGGGGATCAACGCCAGAGATAAAACGATAATTCTCCCACTCTACAAGGCTCTGGTCCGGCCGCACCTAGTGTATGCTGTCCAGTTCTGGGCACCAGTCCTCAGGAAGGATGTACTGGAAATGGAGCGAGTACAAAGAAGGGCAACAAAGCTAATAAAGGGTCTGGAGGATCTTATTTATGAGGAAAGGTTGCGAGCACTGAACTTATTCTCTCTGGAGAAGAGACACTTGAGAGGGGATATGATTTCAATTTACAAATACTGTACTGGTGACCCCACAATAGGGATAAAACTTTTTCGCAGAAGAGAGTTTAATAAGACTCGTGGCCACTCATTACAATTAGAAGAAAAGAGGTTTAACCTTAAACTACGTTGAGGGTTCTTTACTGTAAGAGCGGCAAGGATGTGGAATTCCCTTCCACAGGCGGTGGTCTCAGCGGGGAGCATCGATAGTTTCAAGAAACTATTAGATAATCACCTGAATGACCGCAACATACAGGGATATACAATGTAATACTGACACATAATCACACACATAGGTTGGACTTGATGGACTTGTGTCTTTTTTCAACCTCACCTACTATGTAACTATGTAACTATGTAACCTTTTAAAGCGGTAGTAAACCCCGCTTGCTCATTTTTACAAAGGAATATCTCCTAAACATGTTTAGGAGATATTCACTCTGAATGCAGCCAGTTACATCATCAACACATGCTCTCAGACTCAGAGCTTCATGCCGTATCCCAGGGCTCCCACGCATGCGCGGAAGTGATTTCATTGTGGCTCCGGCCCATAACATAGCCAGAGCGCGCAAAACCTGGAAGAAGAACGACTGGGGGATGATGTCAGCCCTCTCAATGGTGACAGTACAGTGCTGGAAGGCTTTGTTCCAAGGTGAGTATTTCATAATACGCTAGTATGCGATGCATACTAGCACATTATGCTATTGCCTTGCAGGTGTTTGTTTTTTTCACAACAGCCGCAGTTTTTCTCAGGTCTTCATATTTTCTAAATAGACAATCTTCTTTAGAAACAATGTATTTTTTTAAATTATGTAAATTTGGTTACTTAGTGGTAAAGAATGAATTTACCCACAAGCAGTAGTAAAAGGTTTTTAAAAAACTATATTTTACCTTGAAGCTAATTTTGGCTCCATTCACATATGCATGCTCCGGGAATGCGTGCAGAAATGTGCAATCTCGCGTGCATTCCCAGAATGTGTGAAAACGTTCATTGCGCTTGCGGTGCCTTTGATTTTTAGTGGCATGCCAAATGTGGCTAGGAAACACACGTTTTGTCATGTAAAAAACGCAGCAAAATGCACGGTAAAAAAAACATGCAAATGTAAAGCGGAAAAGTGCTTTAAGAGCTACTTTGTCGAATTTGTTGCACATCGGGCAGCCTATTCAAGTGAACGCGAGCAAAAAGAGAAGGATTGGGACTTTATATGAGGCAGTGACTAAGGTAGTTCATATACCTCCATCCATTGTAAATTTTAAAAGAAGAGAGGGGTTGTGGGACTTTGTATGAAGCACACTACTAAGTTGAACGAACCAATGAGTATAGTAATTGTTTATTATTACAAAGGGCATACATACATATAAAATAGTAGAAAAAGAGGAGAAGTTAGTGGGACTTTAATTGAGGTAGCAGGGGTCGTTCAAATCCCCTCCTCCATCCCAATTTGGCACATAAAAAATGGGAGAACAAAGGCGGGACTTTACATGAAGCACACGGAGGCAGGAAAAATTCATTTAGCATAAAACCATTTTTAGTTTTGATTTCAAATGTGTTGGAATTTTTTAATTTATTTAACTCATTGCATTATGCCCAATATCAAGGTATATACAGTTCATGAGGACCACATAATTAATTTTCGTTAGTACTTCAACAAGGAGTTATTACATGTTGAGCAGAAACACAGAATAATTGATGCATGGTTATACACATAGTAAAGAATACCTATTACAGGTCATTGACGCACTAAAGCGTAGCTTGAAACAGGTAAAGGAAGAAAATCATTATGTATAAAAGAGAAAATACCTGTTACAGGTTATTAACGCATTAAAGCATAGCTTAAAACAGGTAAAAGAGGAAATAGTTATACATATAATAGGGTATTCCTGTTACAGGTTATTAACGCATTAAAGCGTAACTTAAAACAGGTAAGGAAATAAACAACATGAAATAGGAACGACCATAGAGAATTCATGAATATATACACAACTCGGTAGTTCTTAGCTCTACGCGTTTCGAGGCCTTATAGCCACTCATCAGGAGCAGTACCGTGTATGTAATTGATGAATCTGCGCAATGGTGGCACGGCCACGGAGAGTCCCAAACCAGCCAGGAACGCCCCCGCCGGGAGCCATGGGGCCATGAAGGGCTCCAGCACCCCAACAGGCTGTACCCCGAGTGGGCCAAGTGTAGAATAGCACCAAAGGAGGTTGTGTGGGGTGACCCCAAAAGTGGGGAGCCTATGGAGAAGTGAGAGAGAGATGAAATCTCGTGATGCATGATGTCAAGCGGCATGATGGCTCCCGGCGGGGGCGTTCCTGGCTGGTTTGGGACTCTCCGTGGCCGTGCCACCATTGCGCAGATTCATCAATTACATACACGGTATTGCTCCTGACGAGTGGCTATAAGGCCTCGAAACGCGTAGAGCTAAGAACTACTGAGTTGTGTATATATTCATGAATTCTGTATGGTCATTCCTATTTCATGTTGTTTATTTCCTTACCTGTTTTAAGTTACGCTTTAATGCGTTAATAACCTGTAACAGGAATACCCTATTATATGTATAACTATTTCCTCTTTTACCTGTTTTAAGCTACGCTTTAATGCGTTAATAACCTGTAACAGGTATTTTCTCTTTTATATATAATGATTTTTTCCTTTACCTGTTTCAAGCTACGCTTTAGTGAGTCAATGACCTGTAATAGGTATTCTTTACTATGTGTATAACCATGCATCAATTATTCTGTGTTTCTGCTCAACTTGTAATAACTCCTTGTTGAAGTATTAACGAAAATGAATTATGTGGTCCTCATGAACTGTATATACCTTGATATTGGGCATAATGCAATTAGTTAAATAAATAAAAATTCCAACACATTTGAAATCAAAATTAAAAATGGTTTTATGCTAAATGAATTTTTCCTGCCTCCGTGTGCTTCTTGTAAAGTCCCGCCTTTGTTCTCCCATTTTTTTTATATATATATATATATATATATATATATATATATATATATATATATATATAAATAATAAAATAGGTCTCAATCGATATATCGAAACAATTCATGATTATACACAATTATTTTAACATGATACACATAGTAATGGACCTTGGGTATGTAAATTGTACCGGTAACATACAAACATTATAATAATGATGAAAATGATTCGTTAAGGTAAACTATAATAAATACAGATATAACACATGGATACTGTGATGTAGCATCATAGGGAATCTCTACGCGTTTTGTGGTCATATTACCACTCATCAGGAGCAGATGCAGATTTGGGAGTATCTATAGTAGGATAAAAATGCCAGAATAGTGTGATGGTAGAAAAAAGGGGAGTATGAAACAAGGAAAAAAGAGGGGAAACACAACGAACGGATCCCAAACACTCTCACCTAGCTGTAGTATATGGGTAAAAATGTTGATGATATCGAGAATTAGAGGCAATATAGAAGACGTCATCCCCGGGAGCTGAGGTGGTAACACCTGCGGCACGGTGGCAGCGCCAACAACCATTGAATAAACATTGAAATTAGATCTCCAGTTATCAGCTGTGGTGTATATAATTAGTGCTGTATATAATTCGTGCTGTATATAGTTCCCAGGAGTTTCTGTGAAAATTAATAAATTATCAATAAAGTCATTGCACAACTGGTAAACTGAAGAAATGAAAGATAACCTAAAACCGTGTAACAATAGTAGGTAAACCAAGTGAATGGATAAGACATAGTGTTTAACAACAAGAGCGAAGTACAAGTGTGGTATAAGTACCAGCTGTGAGCCCCAGGTAACCACCAACGCCACGCAGCATAATCAAAAGGGGAGGCGGCGCCACCGCCTGAGCAACAATTCACACTCAGCAGTTGGCGCTCAAACCTCCCTCGTGGTATACGCAGATGGCAAAGTTTGTCGGCGCGTGGCATCATGAATGACGTCACCAGCTTGGCATGTGGGCGTGGGCATGCCTGTCCATCCCCCCACAATGGAAGAGGAGGGGAAGGCCCCGGTGCGCATCTCAGCTTCCGGGGATAACGAAAGCCAAGGCTACCACCAAAGTCCAGGAATTGGCCGCTATATCAAAAATAAAAATAAAAAACATAATGGTAGGTCACAGATTATATTAAAAGTAAGTGTAGCATTTACCCCCGAAGGAGCTGCTGATTTAAATTGGGTCTTTGCCGTTACCCCTTACTCACAGTTCACCGTACCAGAAACTTACAGTCTGTACTGGGCCTCGCGCCCACCGATGTATGCACAAGTCATTTTGTTCTTTTAACAATGCTTTTTATTAAACAACTTGAGCAGTAGAGGTATGGAGGGTTTAAGGGGAAGTTCAGATACCTTATGCAGATCACTGAGGAACGTTTAGATCCCGTAGACAAGTACTCCTTCAGTCAACGGATCTTGCTCACCCGGATAGGCCTCTCTCACTGACCTAGCAGCCGGAATGATGCACAGACAAAAGTCTCTGCCACAGACTCGATAGGAACAATAATGGTTGAACAATCCTCTGCCACAGGATTTAGTATTAGTTGGCCGATCCTCTGTCACAGGATTTACAATTAGTTGAACGAACACAGCAAACAGAACCTTTAAGCCGACCCGGCAGTACTGTGAGGTAGATTTGGTTAAGATGCATCCTCCAATTGAGTCACCAGGCTCCTCTTGAGATACCAGACTTTCGCAAGTTCCTCCCCAAGATGAGTCCTCCCCTGGAAAAAGCGTTGTCACATACCTTAGGCCAGGAGGGCCAGGAGGTGAGAGAGAGAAAAATATGGCGTCTGCCCCTTAAATATCCTTTCCCAGATGCACAGCGGTGAACCACTTCCACTGGACTGTTTCCGGGAAATAAGGACACTCAATACACCTTAGCCTGTTGCCCTTCCATCACTGGCCTGTGGTGACAACGACACCTACAGGCGACAGCGTGGAACTGCACGCAACACAGCCAATACTGGAACAGAGGCTAATTAAGCCATATCATTGAATCTGAACTATGTACAGAACAGATACCCACTAAATTTACATATGAGCGCCTGGTCAACAGGAGCAGGGCGCTACATAAGTGTAATAAATTAGTTGTGTGCTTCCATCCCTGGTTTAATGAGAACAAAAAGAAAAGGACTTTATATGAGGCAATGTGTAATAATAAACAATTACAATACTCATTGGTTCGTTCAACTTAGTAGAGTGCTTCATACAAAGTCCCACAACCCCTCTCTTCTTTTAAAATGTATTCAAGTGAACGGTTTGCCCCATGCTGTGACATGATAAAACGCGCATTAGCGCAACATGCAGGGGTGAATGGGGCCTAACAGTGTAGTAAAAATGTAATGGACTAGTGGTGTCAAATTGTCAGTATCAGCAGTTGTGGGATAATCGGAGGATATTTCTGGTTCAAAAAGAACAAATAAAGTAGCAGGATGTTAATGGACTAGTGGTGTCAGATTGTCTGTATCACCAATCGTGAGATAACCTGAGTATGCCTTGGCTACAAACAACAAATAAGATAGCAGGATAGATTTGTTATCTTTGTTCTATGATTCGCTGCTGATAGTATACAAGTGACACAGTGCTGCAATTCCTTGCCCGTGGGAAGTTCATCTGACACACACTATTGGATGTTCCAAAGGTTTCATCATTCACTTTGTGTGGCCAGTTGTCACTTTTTCTGGAAACTACATGATAGTGGATAACATATGGGTCGTGCTTATTAACCTCATTTTAAAACACCTAAACCATTCAATAGAAAGAGATAAGACATAGCTACTGTTTTTCTGTCTTGCAGTGAGTCAAATCATTTCCCAAATTCAAAAGTAGAGGTGGGATGATTTGTTACTTTGTAACTATACCATTGAAACCTTCCTCTTTAAATTAATAAGAATTGTGAATATACCATTAAAACTTTCTCTTAAGAATATACAGAAAGATGATGGCTTTTTAAAACCACATAGTTATTTAAACCGCAGTTAGTCACTAAATTATAGTTTAGCCCTCTACTATTGTATTAGCCCATACAAACACGTTCAGATTAAGCAAGTAGGAATAAAAAAGCAGGATGAGATAATAAACTACGATTGTTCATGATCTCTTTAGTTAATTAGATAATGTTTCTGATAAAGAATTGCAAAAGCGTGTCTGTTCCAGAATGACCAACGTTGGGGATACTACGAAACACTTTAAAGCAGAATTTTAGCAGGCAGTTTGTGCAGGAGAGGAAAACAGAGGGTATGACAGTGGGCAGTATGTACAGGAGAGGAAAACAGAGGGTATGACAGTGGGCAGTATGTGTAGAAATGGAGTGCAGAGGGTGACAGACAGCTGACAGTATGTAAAGGAGAAATGTGCAAGAGGATGTGAGGGTATGTCCAGGAGAGAAGTGCAGACATGGCTGGATCTAGAGGGGTGCTGGAGTGGGCTCGCCCCCCCCCAGATCTTAGCTGTCCCCCCCCCCAAGCCCCCTGACCACCCTCCCTCCACCCTGGATGCTCTGCCTGGCAGCTGAGCTCCTTCTTTCTACTCCAGCACTGTACACAGCTCCTCCTCCCCACACTACATGGAGCTGAAATCACATTCCTTTGCACACAGCCAGTCTGTTTCGACCCGGGAATTTCACAGGTCAGAACGGCAACATAGCAGCCAGCTACACCTTGTGAAAATTGTGGCTGATTGGCTTTATGTAAAGGTCCCTGTCTTCTTCCTTTCCAACGGTGATCTCTGTCCTCTGACTCTCCAGCAGTGACCCCTGTCTTCTGACTCCCCAGCAGTGACCCCTGTCTTCTGACTCTCCAGCGGTGATCACTTTCCTCTGATTCTCCAGCAGTGATCCCTGTCTTCTCCCTCTCCAGCGGTGATCCCTGTCCTCTGACCCTCCAGCGGTGATCCCTGTTTTCTTCCTCTCTAACTGCAAACCCTGTCCCCCTCCCTCTCTAGTGGTGATCCCTGTCCTCTGACTCTCCAGTGGTGATCCCTGTCCTCAGACTCTTCAAGGGTGATCCCTGTCCTCTGACTCCCCTGGGGTGATCCCTGTCCTCTGACTTTCCAGCTGTGATCCCTGTCTTTTCCCTCTCCAGGGATGATCCCTGTCGTCTGACTCTCCAGGGGTGATCCCTATCCTCTGACTCTCCAGTGGTGATCCCTGTCCTCTGACTCTCCAGTGGTGATCCCTGTCCTCTCCCTCTCCAGCTGTGATCCCTGTCCTCTCCAGTGGTAATCCCTGTCCTCTGCCTTTCCAGTGGTGACCCCTGTCCTCTCTCTCTCTAGTGGTGACCCCATCCTCTCCCTCTCTAGTAGTGACCCCTATCCTCTCCCTCTCTAGTGGTAACTCCTGTCCTCTGACTCTCCAGGTGTTATCCCTGTCCTCTGACTTGCCAGGGGATGTCCCTTTCTTCTGACTCTCCACCAGTGATCCCTGTCCTCTCCTTCTCTAGTAGTGATCCCTGTCCTCTCCCTTTCTAGTGGTGATCATCACCCTTTGCCTCTCCAGGGGTGATCCTTGTTCTCTTCCTCAACAGCAGTGATCCCTGTACAGTTCCCTGCCAGCAGTGATCCCTGTCCTCTGCCCCTCCTGTAGTGACTCCTGTACTCTGTCCTCCCAGTGGTGACTCCTGTACTCTGTCCTCCCAGCGGTGACTCCTGCACTCTGTCCTCCCAGCGGTGACCCCTGTCCTCTGTTCTGCCAGTGGTGATCCCTGTCTTCTGCCTCTCCTGCAGTGACTCCTGTACTCTGTCCTTCCAGCTGTGACTCCTGTACTCTGTCCTCCCAGCGGTGACCCCTGTCCTCTGCCCTCCCAATGGTGATCCCTGTCCTCTGCTTCTCCAGCAGTGATCCCTGATATCTGTCTCTCAAGTGGTGACCCCTGTCCTCTGCCCTGTAGCACTGACCCCCTTCCTCCACCCTGCTTACCCCTGTCCTCGGCTTGTCCCTTGTTAACATTCCATTCTTTGTCCTGCTGATTCCCTGTACGTTGCCTGGCTGCCCTCTGTCCTCTGCCCTGCTGACTCCCTGTACACTGCCCTGCTGACCCCCTGTACACTGCCCTGCAGACCTCCCATCCTTTGCCCCCTGACATTTTTTACTGCACCCCCACATCAGACAGGTTAGATCCAACTCTGTGTGCAGAGGGTATGACAGTGGGCAGTATGTGCAATAGTGGAATGGGGATAGTATGACAGTGGGCAGTATGGGCAGGAAAGGACTGTAGGCAGTATGTGCAGGAGAGGAGTACGGAGAGTATGACAGTGAACAGTATGTGCAGGAAAGGGGTGAGGAGGGTATGACAATGAACAGTATGTGCAGGGGAGGGGTGAGGAGGGTATGACAGTGAACAGTATGTGCAGGGGAGGGGTGAGGAGGGTATGACAGTGAACAGTATGTGCAGGAGAGGGGGTGAGGAGGGTATGACAGTGAACAATACGTGCAGGGGGGGGGGGGGTGAGGAGGGTATGACAGTGAGCAGAATGTGCAGGGGAGGGGTGAGGAGGGTATGACAGTGAACAGTACGTGCAGGGGGGGGGGTGAGGAGGGTATGACAGTGAACAGTATGTGCAGGGGAGGGGTGAGGAGGGTAGGACAGTGAACAGTATGTGCAGGGGAGGGGTGAGGAGGGTATGACAGTGAACAGTATGTGCAGGAGAGGGGGTGAGGAGGGTATGACAGTGAACAATACGTGCAGGGGGGGGGGGTGAGGAGGGTATGACAGTGAGCAGAATGTGCAGGGGAGGGGTGAGGAGGGTATGACAGTGAACAGTACGTGCAGGGGGGGGGGGTGAGGAGGGTACGACAGTGAGCAGAATGTGCAGGGGAGGGGTGAGGAGGGTATGACAGTAAACAGTATGTGCAGGAGAGGGGGTGAGGAGGGTATGACAGTGAACAGTATGTGCAGGAGATGGGTGAGGAGGGTATGAGAGTGAACAGTATGTGCAGGAGAGGGGGTGAGGAGGGTATGACAGTGAGCAGTATACGCAGGAGAGTGCAGAGTGTAGGAGAGTGGACAGTATGTGGCAGAGAGGAGTGCAGAAGGTATGACAGCTGGACAGATTGTGCAGGAGAGGCGTACGTAGGGTATGAAAGTAACAGCATTTGTAGGAGATTTTGCACTCTCCAGTTTTGGTAAATCAACCCCACAGTGTTATGTGTGCACTTGCTCTTTCTCCCCCTTTGGCAGAAAGGAAGTAGAACATTTCTAATTTATTATTTTCTTTATTCTTCCTTAATTAAGGATTATGACCCTGATTTACTAAAGGAATAACGTCATAATGCATAAACAAGAGCACATAGCCACAATATTTCTGCTGTTTTGATATTTATGTGGGCATTGTACCATTCTCAGATGATAATTAATATTTGTATTGTACTATCTGAGAGTGTGTTCTTTCCCAATAATATTTATTTTTTACTGTATATATATTTTTTGTAATATAGATCAATGACACATTGATCTATATTAGGTTGCCTTTATTTGAAGTATACTGACATGTAGTGATGGTTTTGGGCCTTTACTTGTTTACTGTGTGATTTGGTTTTTCTCCCTCTGTCCCCCCTTCTATTTAATGTTAGCTCAGTCCTAATAGACCCTCCCTGTTTCTTCCACGTTCCTTCAGTCAGTGTTAGTACTTTGCAGAAACAGGGCGTAGGAAAGTAGTTTTTTTTCTAACACTTTAAAACACTGGAAAAACATCCTCTGTACTGCAAGTAAAATTGCATTGGATTCAACTTCTGTGTAGGAGTTAAGCTTCCTGTGAATGGTATCAAGTCAGAAGGCAATCGGGGCTTGGTTTCGGTATGCAGCGGTGAAGACGTGTCTCCCTTGAGCTCCGGCAAGCTGCTCTAACCCAAGATTTCACCCTGCTTCTACCCAGAAAACTATGTGGAAAAGGACAGGCAAGTCTCTGCCTAAAAAAAGAACCCCCTCGGGATCCATAAAGCGCTATTTAGCCGCAGAACCGGAGGACATTCTAGGCATGGACGGACTAGGCCGCTCTCCACGCGGCTCAAGCTCTGCCTCCCGCCATAGACCTGAATCCAGGAGACATTCTCCGGCAGCATCGGCCTGCTCAGAGGGTGAAGAAAGCACCTGCAGGCATTCGGAAGTCGCAGCGCTTGTTGGTGACTTCCCCACTAAAACGGAGCTGGCTTCCCTGTTTTCTGGGCTGGAACTTACTATTAAAAAGGAACTCTCTCCAAACATTCACGGTATCACCGCTGGTAGTTTTGAACATAAATACGCAGCATACGCTGATGATATCCTGTTCTATATTCAACAGCCCAAAATCACTCTGCCCAATTTAATGCAAGCTTTCTCGACATTCAACCAGGTTTCGAATTTTAAAATTAATATGTCAAAATCTAAAATTTTGAATATTTTAATCCCCAAGGAGACTGCAAACCACTTGCAGAAATCTTTTCCATTTAGTTGGCAAAAAAGAGCCATGACATACTTAGGAATATTCCTCACCCCTAACCTGACATCTTTATTTCGTGCCAACTTTATGCCACTGTTAAATACAATAAAACTGACCTACAAAAGTGGTCACAGCTGGCATATAAATGGTTGGGGAAGATAAGTGTGGTGAAAATGAACATATTGCCCAGGTTGCTGTTTTTGTTCCAAATTATCCCATTTAAAATCCCAGCAAGTTTTGACACCTATGATCTGCAGATATGTCTGGAACAGACGACGCCCCAGGCTGGCCAGATCTCTTCTTACTAGATTGAAAAGAGAAGGAGGATTAGCTTTACCAGACATTAAACGATACTACTTGGCAGTCACCCTATCTAGAATCTCAGATTGGAAATACCATAAAGACTCAAAGCATTGGGTGTCTCTGGAAATAGTACTTGGTGGCACTGACCTTTACTCCTTAATATGGATACCGAGGAAATACAGAACTCTATCTAATGCTACCTCTTCAATCACACGTTCTACCCTAATGAGTTGGGACTCGCTATGTAAAAAACACAAGTGGCATTACAATTCTCCTCTTATGCCACTGACCGGTCACAATTATTTCCCACCTGGGAATATTGATCCCAGATTCCACTCCTGGAACCTCGGGAACGCTGTTTTATTACATCAAGTCACTAAGGACTCGGACATTGTGCCACTATCCACGCTCACTCCCACATCGACTGCGTCGCTAATGGACCAATGGAGATGTCTTCCATTGTCAGTCTTCATTCAGGCCCTCCCAAAACCCTTGCGCAATACATCTAGCCTAACACTGATAGAAACAGCCTTTGTTATCGATCACCCGGTGGAGAAACCCCTCTCTTTCTTTTATCAAGCATTAAGATCACTCTCTTCCGCTGGTTATCCTAGCTTCCTTCATAACTGGGAGAAAGATTTACACAGGAATTTGATGGAGAACCAAAGGGCATCTATCCTCTTCCTATCTCACTCATCCTCTATGTCCTCTAAAACTGCAGAGGTTAACTACAAACTCTTGACTAGGTGGCATTACACACCTGCGGTTCTCCATAAACTCAACCCTCAAAATTCGCCACTCTGCTGGCGTGGTTGCGGAGAAGCAGCATCACATGCTCATGTTTGGTGGTATTGTCCACTTATCAGACCCTTTTGGCTTACTATCCTCTATTGGATCAAGGAGATTCAGGGCTTTAAGGTTCCTAATGATCCCTGGAATGTACTATTACATTTACGGACAAACCGACAGGATCATACTGAAAATCTATCACCCCACACTTATTAAACGCTGCCAAAGCGCTCATACCCCAGTTTTGGAAAACCTCCACGATACCATCTCTACGCCAATGGCTTGGAGAGGTAGATCACCTATACTATATGGAAGACTTAACTTACTCACTCAAAAACAAAACTGATTTGGGGAAAAAAATATGGTCCTGTTGGTTTGCCTTTAAATACACTACAGCTTATGTGGAAATTATGGCTCCAAACACATAACTCTCTCATGATATGACTTTGTGTTGCAGAAGAAATCTGTCAGAGGCAGACATTCCACCCTCCCCATCCACATCCCCCCCCCCCCCACCCACTTTCTTCCCTTCTTCTCTTTCTTTGTCTAGACTTTTCTTTGTCCCTGCTCTTTTGTATACTAAATACCAAAGAATACGACAGGATTTGGTGCTTTCAAAAAGTTTTATTGCAATTGTACTGAACATTTGGTTTGTAATAAGACGTGTTTATACACAGACAAACTGTCTTCAGGATTTCAAATACTTCATGATTGAACTGTTTGTATACATCATGTTTGGATGTTGTATTGTACCGAACAACCTGTCTTCAATAAAAACATATTAAACAAAAAAAGTCAGAAGGCAATCATACTATCTGGATAGAATGGGGTTGATTTACTAAAACTAGACAGTGCAAAATCTGGTGCAGCTGTGCATGGTAACCAATCAGCTTCCAGGCTTTTTTTTTGTGAAAGCTTAATTGAACAAGCTGACGTTAAAAGCTGATTGGCTACAATGCACAGCTGCACCAGATTTTGCACTCTCCAGTTTAGGTAAATCAACCCCACTGGGTCTAAAGCCTCGTACACACGATCAGATTTTCGGACGACTGTTCATCCATTTTTTATCGCATGCTAGTCTCACGTCGAAAGTGAAGAGGTTACTCACCATACGGAAATTCTCATACCATACAATACAACGTCAGAAGTGACGTAATGTGTTGACTAGTTTTGTATGTATGCTTTCATTTCTGAGCATGCGTAGTCTTGCTCTTATGATGTTTTTTGTGCGAAAACCGTACTAATTAAACGAAAATCGGCTCTCGAAAGCACCATACTAACCACTTGAAAATCGGCAGATCGTTCATCGGATACATTTTTACTTCCGTTTTTAGTATTGTGTGCACGGGCCTTAAGGCTGGCCATACATGTTCTATTGTCTTGTAAAATTTTCCTTTATGCCGCATACACACGAGCAGACTTTATGGCAGACTTTGTCCTGCAGACATTTCGACTGATTTTACGACTGACTTTTCGATTGAATGGACTTGCCTACACACGATCAACCAAAGTCCGACGGATTCGTATGTGATGATGTACGACTGGACTAAAACAAGGAAGTTCATAGCCAGTAGCCAATAGCTGCCCTAGCGTCGGTTTTTGACTGTCGGACTAGCATACAGACGAGCGGACTTTTCGACCAGACTCGAGTCCGTCGGACAGATTTGAAACATGTTTCATTTCTAGGTCCTTTTGAAAAAAAAAAGTCAGCTGGAGCCCACACACGATCGAATTGTCTGATGGACTCAGGTTCGCCGGACCAAGTATGCCGTAAAGTCCGGTCGTGTGTACGCGGCATTAGATTTACCTTAAACTTTGTAGTGCAAGGACTTGCCTAACTGGATACAATTGAAAGTTGTTTAATTTTGACCTCATATTATATGGTTTTTGGTAAATCTAAAGGAAAATTGTACAAGTCAATTGAACATGTATGGCCAGCCTAAGGAGGAATGTCAACGCATAAACTGACATTTGAAATGGAACAGAATAATAAATAAAAAGAAAAAATCATTTGAATGAGCCAGGCAAAATTTCCATAAAAAATAATAACAGCCTATGCCACATGTAAACAAGGACAATATTGAAATATATTAACTTTTGTATGCATGCTTCACTAGTGAAAAATGTCACTTCTTTATTTTCACTGGAATAAACCTTTCAATTTATGAAAAGAAATTATGACAGTAACTAGAAAGTAGGTGTAGCCCCAGGATACAAGGTGATACTGCCAAAGAAGAATAGGTGTGAATTTCCAGGTAGTTTTAATGAATACCCTTCATTGCAAAAATATGCAAGCTGCTATGCTATGCTATGCATACCTCCTTTTAAAAAGGCATAGTATTAAAGCTGAACTACGAGCTGAAACAAAAAAATAGCCTTGCAGCTTGCAGCTCTTCCTTGCTGCAAGCGGTAATTGCTCTGATAAGTAGGGGTGGCGGAATAAGGAGAAATATGTACGTTATTCTGCGCTCCAGCAGGTTCCCGCTATTAGTGGGACTAGGTCACTGCTGCTTCTCCATTCCCGTAAATGCATTGGCTTGATGTACTTGTTTACACTTTTAATAAATGTCTTATGAACTATACATCAAATTTGCAGTTTTCTGGACACCGGGTGCTCCTTTTATCCGACCCAAGACTTTTCGCTGAAATGACCATAAGGTCGTATCGTAAAGGTAGCAGCCCAAGGCAGGGACGATCCTGACCGGGGTGCACGGGGTGCAGTGCACCCAGGCGCCACAGAGGTGGGGGCGCTGAAGCGCCAGAGTACTCCCCTCCCTCCTCCTCTCCTTGTCCGTAGCGTAGGCGGCTCTTTCCGCCGGTCACTGCCGCTGTGTCTCTTGCCGAAGCCCATCCCCTCCCTCCACCTGTCAGAGGAGGAGAGTGGAAACAGCTGGAGATCGGATGAAGCTGTGTCTCTGTGTGCAGAGAGACCAGCAACGCAGTGACGTCATGGTGGGGGGGGGGGGTCCACTCCTGACGTGTTCCAGCTCTCCTCCTGTGTAACTCCCGCCTGCTGCCCAAGTCTGACACTCTCTGTTCTCGCTCTGTGTTTTTTAATTACCTCAATGGAGGGGGGGCTGGTTTGTCAGGGGTCTATACTAATGGAGGGGGGGTTTGTCCTGGGGGGTCTATACTAATGGAGGGGGGGTTGTCCTGGGGGGTCTATACTAATGAAGGGGGGGTTGTCCGGGGGGGTCTATACTAATGAAGGGGGGGGTTTGTCCTGGGGGGTCTATACTAAAGAAGGGGGAGTTGTCCTGGGGGGTCTATACTAATGAAGGGGGGTTGTCCAGGGGGGTCTATACTAATGAAGGGGGGGTTGCCCTGGGGGGGTCTATACTAATGAAGGGGGGGTTGTCTATACTAATGAAGGGGGGGTTGTCCTGGGGGGGTCTATACTAATGAAGGGGGGGTTGTCCTGGGGGGGTCTATACTAATGGAGGGGAGGGGTTTGACCTGGGGGGTCTATACTAATGAATGGGGGGGTTGTCCTAGGGGGAGGTCTATACTAATGAAGGGGGGGTTTTCCTGGGGGGTCTATACTAATGAAGGGGGGGTTGTCCTGGGGGGGTCTATACTAATGAAGGGGGGATTGTCCTGGGGGGTCTATACTAATGAAGGGGGGTTGTCCTGGGGGTCTATACTAATGGAGGGGAGGGGTTTGTCCTGGGGGGGTCTATACTAATGAAGGGGAGGTTGTCCTGGGGGTCTATACTAATGGAGGGGAGGGGTTTGTCCTGGAGGTCTATACTAATGAAGGGGGGATTGTCCTGGGGGGTCTATACTAATGGAGGGGGGTGTCCTGGGGGGTTCTATACTAATGAAGGGGGGGCTGTCTTGGGGGGGTCTATACTAATGGAGGGCGGTTTGTCCTGGGGGGGTCTATTCCAATGGAGTAGTTTGTCCTGGGGGTCTGTAATAATGGCGGGGGGGTGGTTTGTTCTAGGGGGTCTGTACTAATGGAGGGGGGGTGGTTTGTCCAGGGGAGTTTATACTAATGGAAGGGGGTTTGTCCAGGGGGGTCTATACTAATGGAGGGGGGTGGTTTGTCCTGGGGGGTCTGTACTAATGGAGGGGGGGTTTGTCCTGGGGGAGTCTGTACTAATGTAGGAGGAGTGGTTTGTCCTGGGGGTCTGTACTAATGGAGGGGGGTGGTCAGGGGCGGACTGATAACTCATGGGGCCCCCGGGCAATAGGAGATTATGGGGCCCCCGGGCAATAGGAGATTATGGGGCCCCCAGGCAATCAGAGATTATGGGGACACACAGTATACACACACACACAGTATACAATCACACAGTATACACATACCTGTACACACAGACAGATGTAAAAAAAACACAGAAACACAGATACTGTCCCTGGTTTTACTGAGGCTGGCAACCCTGATGGGGCCCCCTAGTGGCCCAGGGCCCTCGGGCAGTGCCCTAATCGTTCAATGGTCAGTCCGCCCCTGGGGGTGGTTTGTCCTGGGGGGGTCTGTACTAATGGTGGGGGGTGGTTTGTCCTGGGGGTCTGTACTAATGGGGGGGTGGTTTGTCCTGGGGGGTCTGTACTAATGGAGGGGGTGGTTTGTTCTGGGGGGGTCTGTACTAATGGAGGGGGGTGGTTAGTCCTGGGGGGGTCTGTGCTAATGGAGGGGGGTGGTTTGTTCTGGGGGGTCTGTACTAATGGAGGGTGGGTGGTTAGTCCTGGCGGGTCTGTACTAATGGAGGGGTGGTTTGTCCCGGGGTCTGTACTAATGGAGGGGGGGTGGTTTGTTCTGAGGGGTCTGTACTAATGGAGGGGGGTGGTTTGTTTTGGGGGGTCTGTACTAATGGAGGGGGGTGGTTTGTTTTGGGGGAGTCTGTACTAATGGAGGGGGGTGGTTCTGTACTAATAGAGGGGGGTGGTTTGTCCTGAGGGGGGTCTGTACTAATGGAGGGGGTGGTTCTGTACTAATGGAGGGGGGGTGGTTTGTCCTGAGGGGGTCTGTACTAATGGAGGGGGGTGGTTTGTTCTGGGGGAGTCTGTACTAATGAAGGAGGGGTGGTTCTGTACTAATGTAGGGGAGTGGTTTGTTCTGGGGGGTCTGTACTCACAGAGGGGGGTGGTTCTGTACTAATGGAGGGGGGTGGTTTGTCTTGAGGGGGGTCTGTACTAATGGAGGGATGGTTGGTTTGTCCTGAGGGGGGTCTATACTGATAGAGGGGGGTAATTTGTCCTGGGGGGGTCTATACTGATGGGGGGTCTGTACTGTGGGAGGGTTTTACACTTAGTCGGGGGTCTGCACTGACAGAGGGGGGTCTATACTTAGTGGAGGGGGATCTGTACTGAGGGGCGACTATAGTTGGTGGAGGGGGGGTGATACCATGTTTTACCGCACGGGGTGACACCCCTCTCCCTCTCCTCTTCGCGCGCGGCTGTACTACTAAGTGGTGCACTATGTTTCTTCCCCCCTCGTTCATATCGGCCAGGGAAGAAAAAAAAAGGAGCAAAGAAGAGGATTGTGGGACATGTAGTCCCGATGATTGGCAGCCCCACTGTAACACGGAAACTTCAGCCCACACAGCATGCTCAGCTGAATGGGAGAGAGAGAGCCAGGAGCCCGGGAAAGCTTTCAGGGAAGTACACCCAGGACTCCAGAGGGAGAAACCACACAGCTTGGCGCCATCCCTGGCGGAGAAAGGAATGGAGTCATTGCCAGAATACAGATCTGGGTGCTACCCAGCGGAGTCGCCATGGGCAATTCAGAGTGAGCAGACTCCTGATCAGAGGAACCGTTGTTGCTGTATCACTGGGTCAGGTGAGAGGGACGATCGGCCATTATCTACTAACGTCCATAGGAACTGCAGTCTCTGACCATCTCTTGTATCATGTCTGCAGTCTCTGACCATCTCCTGTACTATGTCTGCAGTCTCTGACCATCTCCTGTACTATGTCTGCAGTCTCTGACCATCTCCTGTATTATATCTCCAGTCTCTGACCGTCTCCTGTAGTATGTCTGCAATCTCTGACCGCCTCCTGTAATATGTCCGCATTCTCTGACCATCTCCTGTACTGTGTCTGCAGTCTCTGACCATCTCTTGTACTATGTCTGCAGTCTCTGACCATCTCTTGTACTATGTCTGCAGTCTCTGACCATCTCTTGTAACATGTCTGCAGTCTCTGACCATCTTCTGTAACATGTCTGCAGTCTCTGACCATCTCTTGTATCATGTCTGCAGTCTCTGACCATCTCCTGTAGTATGTCTGCAGTCTCTGACCATCTCCTGTAGCATGTCTGCAGTCTCTGACCATCTTCTGTATCATGTCTGCAGTCTCTGACCATCTCTTGTATCATGTTTACAGTCTCTGACCATCTCCTGTATTATATCTCCAGTCTCTGACTATCTCCTGTAGTATGTCTGCAGTCTCTGACCATCTCCTGTACCATGTCTGCGGTCTCTGACCATCTCCTGTAGCATGTCTGCAGTCTCTGACCATCTTCTGTATTATGTCTGCAGTCTCTGACCGTCTCTTGTATCGTGTCTACAGTCTCTGACTATCTCCTGTACTATGTCTGGGGGCTCTTTCTAACAGACTCTCTAACAGAAGCCCTCTCTGTGTGTATCAGAGAGACTCCCCTCCAGGTCTCATTAGTGTACGCTCTTCCTGTATTTTCTTTATTGTTAAAAGATCATGGGAGGATCCCAGGGTAACGAAGATTTCTTAGGGGATCATCTCTGTGTTTGAGTCGTTGCCATAGTAACATTTGTAAAGGGGAGGAGTATGTAAGATGACCATGCCCACGTGAGGGCACCAGAAATATTTCTGCACCCAGGCGTCTGTGACCCTAGGATCGGCCCTGGCCCAAGGCCCCAAGAGGGTCCACCATCACCATCCACCATTGGGCACGACCTACTGAACGGCCCTCTTCCTCTTTGCCCACACAATCACCCACCCACAGCCATCGACTTATCCAGTCAGTCCAGCGTGGTCTTCAGGAAAACCAAGTTTTAAAGTTGGGAGTTATGAACGCTGTACTGAATGGATGCTGCACCTTCAAGTACACTAAAACACTGGGATTAAAGGCACAGCAGCTAGACTCTCCATGTGCAAGGAGCTTTACTTTTTTTATTTTTTTATAACTAGCGCACCCCCAAAGGAGCCACTGAGTGAATAAGCCCTCTGAGACTAATCTGATGGACGAACTATTGATGTTAACAATTTGACCACTCTGACATACCCCCTGCTCAATAAGCTAGGCAACACCAAATGGAGAAGGAACTGTGACACTGTTAGTATCAAACAGTCCAAATTAGAGTAAAGTAACACATCCAATGAACAGAAGGAAACAATAACCTCTAAAGCCTAGTACACACGGCATTTTTTTTTTTTTTTTTCGTTTAACCCAGAGGGCTGAACAAAAAAAAAACTGACAGCCCAGGTCGGAACCACTGTTCTAACAATCCAATGTCAGTACAGCAATCTCCCCTGCTGTTCTATTGTGTTTTGACAGCCATTGGCTGAGAGCGCTGATCAGGAGCTGGTAGGCAGACCTTTTTCAGTCATGCACCTTCCCCGTGGTTGCAGGAAATAAATTTGCACTGTCTATGGGCTTCCTAAATCACAAAAGAACTCAACCTGTCCTGCAACCCCATCACGTCAAAGACCCCTCACACATTAGAGTCACTTCCTTCACATCACAGTCCCCCATCACAACAGGGTCCTCCATCCTTCCTTCACAAATAATCACTCCAGGCAGAGGGCGAGAAGCAGAGCAGGTCTGGACAGAAGCAAGACTTCCTTTTTCTTCTGAATGCCTGCCGTGGATCAATGTCATTAATTTCCTTGGTACAAGTAGGTCATCTACCAGCATCATAGCAACAAATGGTAAAGTGGTCCCTCTGCACCATAGAAATGAATGGTGTGGTGTGGTATGATGTGGTGGATAGGGCATGGCACTGTGCAGCCAAGCCAGCTCTGCATTACCAATACCCCAGTCCCTCACCAATAGCACTGGTCCTTAGGGGGGCAACCTCAGCATCCCATTAGGTCCAACTCTACAGAACAGTGGTGATTGCTCTTTATTACAGGAAGCTCCTGCATGGAGGGAAATCGTAGAACTTGTTTAATGGTGGATTAGTGCATAGATCACAAAGAACACCAAGATTTAAAGCGTAACTCCACTTTTGTTAAAAAAAAACAAACATTCCGCTTTGGATGATCCATGGACATTGCAAGGATTATAACAACCTTTGTTGCAGATTCCTACCTTTTGTTATTCTGAAGAAATCACTGTTTGTTCCTCTGTGCCTCTGTGCTCAGTGGGTCTAATATGAATGATTTCATAATTATCAGTCAGCTGTGCAGCTTCAGGGCACTAATGAGGAAAGCTGCTGGGCCTGCATTCCTTTAGACATGTTCCTATTGGGAGTATCTCACCAAAAATAACATATTTGTTGCAGGGGATGCCTGAAATCTGACTTCTATCTTAGTGTAGACTTCTGGGAAAATTGTAAGCCGATACCACAAGCAGGAAATGATGTTTCTGGGGAGTTGTCAGTACACATTCTGTGTACAGAACAACTCCAGGTAGCCATATTGCATTGCATTTTCAGAAATTTACAGTGGCTGCAGATTGAAAAGGAATGGTCATTTTTAATAACCTTCAATCACAATATGACTTGTGTCGCAATTGTATACGCTTTATTATTTTTTCTTTATTTGCTTTTTTTCTCCCACGAAAGTTGAGTAATCCTTTAAGTAAGAAAAAAGATGGTTCTTGTATTTAGTCGATAATCTTTTGCCTGGATTTCAGCTTTAAATTTGATCAATTAATATGTACTGGCCAAAAGAGATGTGTCCTGGATGGCAGGTATGCATTTCCTTTCTTTGTGCACCAGGTAATGGGCTCTTTAAGAGACACGTCAGAGTTTAATGTAGGAAGAGATAGGGAGAGAAGAAGAGTGTTGAGAGAAATTTCAAAATCAGATACCTATACCATGCCCCAGGTGGACAAACTCATTGAAAGACTCATCACACTCTGGACCTTACAAAGGGATATTATTGGCAGATGCTTTTTACAAATATTGCCTGGGTGAAAGGAGTTTTCTCCACTCCAGAGGAATACTTTCAGTACAAAAGAATGCCTTTTGGCCTTCAGAGTGATCTAGCCACATTCCAACAGGCGATGGACAGGACGTACAACCCTAATTCTATAAAAGTTGGAGCACTGTGTAAAATCTACATAAAAAAACAGAATGCAATGATTTCCATTACTGACCAATTGGTTACAACTGCTGATTGACAAAGGTTTTCCAACAGTCCCATTCAACGGAAGCTCATTATTAGATTGACTTCTGTCAAGCGGGAACGGCCACAGATGGATTACAATTCGTCCAGTCCCTGCTGAACCAGTCACATTTTGATCCATCTATGGCTGGATCTCTTGTGATTAGCTTGTTATGCCGCGTACACACAACCGGACTTTACGGCATACTTTGCCCGGCGGACTTTTCGACAGACTTTACGACGAACTTTCTGAATGAACGGACTTGCCTACACACAATCAACCAAATTGACGTACGACCGGACTAAAACAAGGAAGTTCATAGCCAGTAGCCAATAGCTGCCCTAGCGTCGGTTTTTGTCCGTCGGACTAGCATACAGACGAGCTGACTTTTCGACCGGACTCGAGTCCGTCGGATAGATTTGAAACATGTTTCAAATCTAAGTCCGTCAAACTTTTGAGAAAACAAAGTCCGCTGGAGCCCACACACAATCGAATTGTCCGACAAAATCCAGTACGCCAGACCAAGTATGCTGTAAAGTCCGATCGTGTGTACGTGGCATTAGTGTATTTAAACTTTAATTGTGGTAACACAAATTTTTAGCCAAATGTGTTTTTTTAATATCTTAATATAAATTGTAATATTCCGACTTGTTTCATGTGTTTAGCTGTCAATGTTGTGCTGTAGTTTCAATTGCCTTGTAGGAATATTTCCAAAGATTCAGTAAGAAAATCAACATGGGAGTTTTGTGAAGATCAATGATATTACTCTGGACTATATACTGCTTATCATATGTTTCTATGTATTTGGACAGGTCTGAGATTACACCTTAGGCCTAAACAGCTTTGGGAATATTCTGTGGTTACCTGGGAGACAAAGGTCACCATGGCTGTATATCCTAATGTCAGCTGAACTGGGTTCCTCATTGTGTAAACTTTCCCTGACATGAACTGTCTGTAGGTTCAAGGAAAAAAAAGTTGTTGTTCAAGCTTGGCCTCATTCATTTTACTGCTCAGTAAACTAAAGGAAACTGAAAGTGGAATGTGTATCCATAGAAGAGCTGTGAAATCACTTCCGATGATGTAAGGAAACAAGGAAATAGTATATTTTCCCAGTTCATTCCCCAGCACCGAAGCCACTGAGACTTATTTTTCCGGTCATGGCATTTCCACAACAATAGCAAGGTATTGATTAGCTGGTTAAGAAACTGCCCACATTGCAACTTTTGACATAATAAACAGCGTAGGAAGTGAGTCATAGGTACAACCACAATCAAAGATGCCTAAGTGCATTAGGACGGTTCGCAACATGTGCCATTGTGCAACAAAGAATATTTCAGTCTGTTGCAGAATAAAATCACAAGTCTTTCTGTTGTAAATTTCCCTAGATGTTTGAATAGACCCGTAAAGAAACAGTGTGGATTGTACAATATATTATGAAATATATTATGATATATAATTATATATTATGATATGTTGTAATATATTATAAAACAAATGAGGCAATTGATGTAAGGGGGCACTCTAACTGAGACGTTTGATGTAAGGAGGTACTCTGATGGGGGTAATTGATTTAAGAGGGCACTCTGCTGGAGACATTTAATGTAAGGGGCACTCCGATGGGTATATTTGTTTTAAGGGGACACTCTGATGGGGCAATTTATGTAAGGGGGCACTCTGATGGAGATTTTTGATGCAAGGGGAAACTCTGTTAGGGACAGTTAATGTAAAGGGAAATTTTAAGAGGAGCAATTGATGTAGGGGGAAACTCTGATGGGGCAGCTTATGTAAAAGGGCACTCTGATGGGGGAAAATTATGTAAGAGGAGACTCTGATTGGGTCATTTGATGTAAGGGGACACTTTGACAGGGACACCTAATGTAAGGGGGCACCCTGGTAGGGAAAGTTGATGTGAAGGGGCACTCTGATGAGGTCAATTGATGTAAAGTGAAACTCTGATGGGGACAGTTGATGTAAGGGGGTAACTGATGTAGAGGGCACTCTGATGGGGACATTTTATGTAAGTGGACACTCGCATCGAGGCAACTAATGGAAAGGGGCACTCTGATACAGAAAGTTGTTGTAAGGGGACACTCCATAAGGACAGTTGCTGTAAGGGAGCACTCTGTGATACCTAGGCACTGGAAGAAATCTGGAAGACTTTCATTTTTCCATAGTCATATCATCACAGTCACTGGGAGGAAAACATTTTGATAATCAAGGTCTTACAATAGAATTATGTATTCCAAGGTAAAAAAAAAAATTGCCAAGCAGACAATGTATTTAGAATGGAGAAACTGAAAAGCAATTATATTTCCCTCAGAAAAAGGCCAAACACTTGCAGCAACAGTCTCTGGCAAACAACAACAAAGTATACAACTAACTGTACAAACAACGACCAGGTGTGCTGGCAAGTGTACAAACTATAACCAAGTACCTGTATATAACCAAGTGTACTATTAGATTGTAAGCTCAGATAAACATGGCCTAACCCTATTGTATTGTATTGTATTTGTAGTGTCTCCTTTTATATTGTAAAGCGCAAACTGTTTGAGCTATGCAAATCATGTATAATAATAATGATAATAATAATTATAAAGTGTAAAAACTATAGCCAAGTATACAACCGAGTGTACAAACAACCAGCTACACAACCAAGTAGGTAAACAGTTGCACAAAGCAAGAATAATAATTAAATTATAACTGTGAGTATTGAAAGTTCTGTGACCAACAGCCCTTGCATTTCTCAGGTGTAGACACAGGAACGTACCAGTTGGGTGGTTGTTGAGGTGGTTGGTATAAAGAATGTCCATAGCTTTTGTTATATTTTGCTTTATTTGACTTTTATGTCATATTCCCCCTAACTACTATAATAAGTAGTTTTAGCAATAAAGGCTTCACAAGTTGCTTTTGTTATTTGGACATCTTGCTTACAGTAAGGCACCTGAAAGCATTACAGTTGTTGCTTTCTTTTTTCTGCAGGGCTACTGTTGCCTGTGCAAGGGAGGTGCTTTTAGCATCCTCCAGACTCTTCATTCTTTGCATCATTGTGGTGGTTCTGCAGGTAATGAAGCCATATTCCGTAAGCCATTCACAGTCTGCACGGAAACCACAAGTGCAGTTTGGTTCCTAGTGCGGGGAAACCGCACTATGGTTTTCAGTGCATGGGGGTGCCATTAGCATACCTCCCAACTTTCTGAGATGGGAATGAGGGAAACA
This sequence comes from Aquarana catesbeiana, assembly GCF_042186555.1. Lineage (NCBI taxonomy): Eukaryota > Metazoa > Chordata > Amphibia > Anura > Ranidae > Aquarana > Aquarana catesbeiana. Next base: position 179,165,957 of record NC_133325.1, on the reverse strand, counting down.
TATTAGCAAAAATATGTAGGCATAAGACACACCCCCTGCCTCGCCCCCTTAAAGAAGAATTATACAAAAAAATAACTGGTTGAACCCACAAGTGCTTTTTTTTTTACCAATGCTTTTCCTTTATATTGGCTTTTGGAATTTACAAATGCAGAAATGTAGAAATTGGATGAAATGTTTAGCACTGGGAAACACTTATTGATAGATAAGGAGTGCATTTTATATACAACTATATAGATCAGACCAAAATGAGGGCCAAATGAGGAAGAAAGAAGGACAGAGGGACTTTGTTCCAAATGAGGGACAGTCCCTCAAAATCAGGGACAGTTAAGAGCTATGCATTAGGATTAATGCCACCCCTATGCATCTTCTAAACTGCAGCACATTTTTGCCTGCAGGTGGTTGCGGGTGCGTGGACAGTTGCGATCCTGCAACTTCAACCACCAGCTTTACAAGTGAGAACCTAGCCTAAAAGAATGTTTCAGTTATTTATATGAAAATATAAACATACATAAACTGTGTTATTACTCTCTTGCAGTTTCCCAAAATTTCCAATGAAAGGAAAGAAATTGCTAAACAATTTGTAAAATTATGGAATTTTTTCAACTGTGGTTGTGCAGTTGATGGCATGTCAGTATCACCTCCTCTTCCCCCCCCCCCCCCGCCCCCCAAACTCTGAAACGTATTATTATGTTAAATAAAGGATTTTTCAGCATCGCAATGCCAAGTACAAGTTTATGTTTTAGGAGATTGGGAAAAAATGGAAGGAACTCTGATGATAGTATTATAGAAGGGACAATATTTGACATAGAGCTGAGAAATTGTATCTTTAAGTGCTTGTAAACCTCAAAAATGAAAAGGGAACAAAACACATCACATCCTAGTATAATGTGTACTTGCATTGATCCAAAGCATAGAGTCTGGTTCCTCTCTGATCTCTGATCACTTTGCTATCTACATGAGTCACTGATAGAACTCTCAGTCGATACCTGACAAGACCTTCCATTAACCATGAAATCCTTGAGGATAGAAATGTTTATTGAAACACAAAATGCTAATTTATGACAGTTGCAAACACACCTACTACAACTTAACAGGAATGTCCTGACAATGACTTACATCATATATATTGCCCAACTGTCTACTACTAGTCTGTTTTTTCAATAAACTATACCTAATTATACATTTAATACCTTTTCAGACAAATAAAAAAAGCAGTCTTTATAAATTCACAAATATGCAATATCTAGTAAAGTAATGATCATAGATTTTATATTCAACAATACAGTACTTGGAATAATACTGGAAAACTATTTTATTTGTGTACATGAACCTCAAGCTAGCTATGAGAATAACACGTGCATTTATAGTTTTCTTTTAAACAAATTTGTTTAATTTCTTTTAAACAAATCAGGCTTCCCTCTCCCCTGCTGCTATGCAGGGACAGAGTGGGCTGTGTGCTCCTGTGTCTGGTCTTTTCTTTCCCCTGGGCTGTGTTGAGGATCAGAGTGGCTGTGTTTCTCTGCTAGGAGCACTATACGCTGAAGAGGAATGGGGCTGCCAACATAAGAAGACCCACAAATCTCTGCAATCAGGGGAGGAGGAAGAGAGAGTTTCCTGGGCATTCAGAGTCTGAGTGGCATCTTTGTTGCTGGGAACCTGGAGCTATACACATTGATCTTGTGTGCAGGGAGCTGGAGCAGTATGGACCTGTCTTGGTGTGCTGGGATGAGCCTGTGCAGAGGCCAGAGAGCTAGAGCTAAGCCTGAGGGGACCTGTTCATGAGGACTGATTTACCAGGGCCTGGGTTCCTAAGGACAGCAGACCACCAAGCATCCAGGGCAAGGTTCGCTGTGTACCAGGACTGGTGAGCGGATTCAATTGTGCTCACTCTACCAGTAACAGTTCAGTACAATAGAAGATTGCCCTAATTGCCTTGCAGCCCAAAGCAGTATACTGCATGCAGGGACGGTAGCTAAGTGCACCACCATACAGACAGGGCCCCAACATTAGTCGACCCAAATTTGCAAATTAGTACTATACAAACACCTCCCAGGGGTACCCGGCTCAGGAAAACATACATATACCTACATCCAAGGGTATATACACCGAGTGCACTCTGGGACACCTTTCTTTATCAGTTGACAGAGGGCTACCATTAGACTTTTCATTGCCATTTATACATTTCACTTTTTATGCTGTTCTTTTTTAAGGCTGCCTATGTCAGTCTAACTTGGTTTAGTATTACTGTGGTCTAGGTTACTGCCATACAATAGAATAGCATTCACGTCAGTTAATTCATTTCATTATAAATGATTCTTTACCTGTCCATAAATGTTGGTGCATTGGCCCTTTACTTTGCCTTTTTGACAATCTACTTTCTTTATTTACAATCTAACAGCCTGACGTTTATTTCCTATATGTCAGTAGTTGTGGGTAGTGTTCTAACACCTAAGCTAATATAGGTCTTTGCAGCACACTATCATATAACCAGGTGTGTCAGAGGGGACAGAGCAGTTCACAGATTCATGGCAGAGAACAGAGAACCCATCATACCAAACGGCTCCTCGGGGGGTAAGCGCTACTAAATAAATAGTTGTTTCTGTGAATATTCTTCTTCCGTGTAAAACTTTTTCTATCACACTCACAATACAACATGTACAATTTTTCATGACCAAAAATTACATTAACCGTTTCGTTCATTCAGATAAGAAATGAAAAAAAAATCTCCATCTTGTCCCTTTTTTATTTTTCCAGCCATTAGGTCAAAATTGGTCATTGGTTTTTGAACCCATTCATTTGTCGAAAATCAAACGTACAGTTCAAAAATTAAGGTTTTCTAAGGAACATCTAACCGTGTATGGCCAGCACAAGGCCTCTTGCACACAGATATAATATTTACTGATGTTTACACGCAAGATCTTGCTGTCAGAGGCTGTCAGAAAGATTCCGAGTGAAAAAGTTATATCTTGTATATATGCATACAGGTGCATAAACGCTTCATGCATATACACATGTATGTGTAAATCACTGAACTCTGAAAATTTTCTATATTTTTTTTTTTACAGCTCAGAATGCATCATTGCATTACAGATCTTTATCTATATGTTGTTCAGTAGAAAAAAATGCACCTACAGTATGTTTAGATCTGTAAGAAAAAACACTACAGTGCTACCAATGCTGCATTTTTTTTACCTTAGTGCAAGAGGCCTTAAATGTTGACAGCAAATGTTAGCAAATGTGCAGTAAATTTCGATGAACGCAGACAAACTAATGATGGCTGCATTAGCCAAAGTTTAATAAATGGGCCCTTGAGTGTCTGTCCATATTTTTAATAACCAAGCTCCTGTGTAAAAATACATACAGTTTTTTTATTGTTTTTCAAGATTTACTGCCAAAAATTTGTGCAGTTGACAAGTGCGGTTATAATACAGTTCGATACAAGAGGGTTAAGAGGGCCCTGCTCATGAGAGCTTACAATCTAATACCCCGTACACACGATTGGACTTTCCGCCAAGACTGTGGATTTTTGTTTGAAGGATGTTGGCTCAAACTTGTCTTGCATACACACAGTCAGACATATGTTGGCCAACAATTATGAACGTAGGAAAGTGGTGACCTAAAAGACGTACGACGGGCCAAGAAAAAGGAAGTTCAATAGCCAGTGCGGCTCCTTCTGCTTGACTCCGAGCATACCAAAAAATATGTAAGAAATGGGATTTTAAAGTTACCCCTGATGTAGGAAAGAACACTATCAACTAAAAATATACCAAATATTTATTAATACGGTTTTACAAAAGAATGCGGTAAAATGTGAGAACAGTTTTACATTCACAGTCAAAGGTATACATCCTTAACCTAATATTGACAATGAAGGAACTGTGGTCACAAAATTTCAACATGTTTCGCCCGTAAGGCTTCATCAGGAAAATGGACAAGGCTTTTCAATTATTCAACAACAATATTCACGATAAAAACAACCTTGGATGTTCAAAAAGAAAAAAAGGGAAGTAAACACACAAAGAAAATACATGAAGCATTCACATTTATACAACTTGAAAGCTCTTTAGCTTGTGCAACCATAACTCCACCAAAGCCCCCCTCCAAAAACAAAAACAAAGCAACCCCACCCCCCATCCCACTCCCCCCCACCCCACACACCACCAACCCCCATCACACAGGCTCGCTCCCACCCTCCTCCCAAAACTCCCACCCAACACAACCCCCGCGTCAACTCCATACCTCTGTATAGAGTTCTGGGGAAGTCGCAGGATACGAGGCGTCAACTGAGAGAAGAAGGGAGGAGGGGTATCCCCAGAGTTGACTCCCCCCTGTAGTCCAGATGGGTGCCTGATCACCCGTATGGAGGGATGTATATTCTTATGGATGAATTTTGATTCCGAGCATGCCTGAACTTTTGTGCGTCGGACTTGTGTACACACAATTGGAAATTCCGACAACAAAGTTTTGTTGGCGGAAAATTTGAGAATCTGCTATCAAACATTTGTTGGCAGAAAGTCCGATAGCAAATGTTCGATGGAGCATACACACGGTCGGACTTTCCGACAACAAGCTCACATCCAACATTTCCCGTCGGAAAACTCGACCGTGTGTACGCGGCATTAGGCTGACCATACATTAAGCAATTTTCTTTCTTTCAACCCTGGGGTGAAGGAAAGAAAATTAGTCGATTCCCCCATCAACACATTCAGTGTTATTGGGGGAATCCCTCCCACTGGGCTATTGTATTCTGGCAGCAGTAGATTTCCCCACCCCAGAATACAATGATTACTGCGGCTGGCTATTGCCGGTGGTGGTAAAAAAAATGACAGGCCGGTTGTACTGAAGTCAATTTACTTCAGTACATCCAGCCTGCTCATAGATGGATTGAAATTTGACCAGTTATTGCTGAATCGGGTGAATTTCAATCCGTCTATGGCTGGCTTAAAGGAAAGAGGAAGATGCCTTTACAGGGATCGTCTAATGAGTAGAAAATAGCCATACAGGTTGAGGTAGGAAGCTGCAGAGGACGGCAGAAGCTTTGGATAAGTCATGATGGCAAACATAGGAGAAGATGAAGAGGGAGCTAGAGGTCTTGAAAGGAGCAAAGAGGCTAGTTTGGTTGATGTTTCCAGACAACGTTGTTGATGTAGCTTTTATTTTTTGGGTGAGCAGAAGCAAATGAAGGGATTGGCAGAGTGGGGTAGCAGACACTGTACAGTTGGTAAGTGGATGAGTCTGGCAGCAGCAATCATGATAGGCTGAAAGAGGGATAGCCTGTTTAGAGATAGGGAGTTGCAATAGTCAAGACACAAGATAGCAAAGGAGTAAATTAGTAACTTCATGGTGTCGTTGGTTAACCACTTAGAGACCAGAAGGATTTGTCCCCTTAATGACCAGGCCATTTTTTGCGATACGGCACTGCGACGCTTCAACTGACAATTGCGCGGTCATGCAACGTTTTCCCCAAAACAACATTTTTTCCCCACAAATAGAGCTTTCCTGTCGCATCATGGCAGCATACACGTTGGGTTGTGACTCCGCCTCCACAACCTGATAGGACCACATAGCTATAAATTAGAGAGTAGGCACCCGCCCCAGTATTCTCTTATTTTTCCTCACCTGTCAGGACGCACGGATCAGCACCCCCTTACCGCTTCGCCCCAGCCAGGTTCTAGCCTCTCCTGGGTGGAAGTCCTTCTTGTACAGCCTCTAAACGAGCTAAATGGAAGGAGCCCCACTCTGGTGGTCTCAGGGGCACTCATCTCATCTTAAACTGTTGCCAGAAGACAAGCCTTAAACAGGTTTCAAGTGCAACAGCCCGCAAAAGCCTTAAACAGGCTTGCTGGAGGATTGGCCAGGGAACCATCTATATGGCCTCAAGAAAGTAAGCCTTAAACAGGCTTCATTGTGTGCAGCGGTCTCCATGTCCTCCCCCTCCTCTCCCCCCCTCCCTCTCAGGCTTACCGTGGGTGTCCTGCTGGGCTCTGTGGTCCATGCAGTGCTGTGGGGGACCGCCGAGCGTTCTCGGCGTCCTCGCGCATGCGCAGTACGGCTCTTTGGGCGCTTCTAGGCGGTTTGCCAGTCTCCAAGATGGCGCCGGGCGCCTCGCGGCGCTACTGCGCATGCGCGGGCGTCCGACGCTAATGGCGGCGGTTTTAAAAACCACAGCATTGCTGTGGAGGCTGCTGATGGTTGCTGCACGCTACAGACGCCTGCCCTGCGATCCACAGCAAGAGAAAACGCTCTACAAAGGTGGGTCTTACCCCCCCCTCTCCCCCCCCCCCTTGCAGGTTTCCAATCTACTCACCATGGAGACCGCTGCCCCAGCAGATCACCGCCAGCCGACTAGGTAAGGGGGGGAAGAAGTGGGTAAGTAGAGAAGATTGAAAAAGAGAGCACTTCTAACGCTACCTAAATTGGTCAGCCCTACCAGGTCCTCAGGAACGTCTGCGTCAAGACATAGAGAGTCCTCACGTAGGAGAAGTCGCTCTAGACACAGACGGAGCCGCTCCTACCATAGGAGAAGTCGCTCAAGAGGAAGTCGCAGAAGAAGCCGCTCCAGATCACGTTCTCGGCATGGTCGATCCCGCCACAGAAGGTCGTCCTCACGTAGGCACCGCTCCCCTGCACGCCATTCCCGTCCCGCCGGGAACGCATGCTGGATCTGTGGTGCAGCGGCTCTTCCGGATAAGCTGGTTTGTCAGAGATGCCTAGAAGAGGCCACGAGAGAGAGAGCCTCAGAAGTCGGGGACTCAGCCCCTCAGGCCTCAATACCAGATGTGGATCTTTCCACCATTACCTCTCCAGCCCGGGCCAGCACATCAAAGGAGCAAGACTCCCTATCTGATAATGAAGGCCTGGAGGTGTCGGCAGGATTCGACTTTGGCCTCATAGAACCGTTTGTTAAATCGGTCAAGGAGGCAATAGGATGGGAGGAACCCCAGGAAGTCCAGCCAAAGCAGAGAAAATATTTTCCTCAGCTTAAAAAGGAGCCTGAAACCTTTCCGTTCATCGATGAGCTGGAGGATTTAATCAAAGAAGAGTGGCAGAGGCCAGAGAAAAAATCTAGTCTGAACAACAGACTCCAGAAGCTGTATCCACTCAAGGAGCCTAAAGTGAACCCTCTGGTATCCCCTCCGGTAGTGGACGCATCTTTAATGCGCCTCGCCAGGCATGTTACCCTCCCGCTAGAGGATGCGGTTACGTTTAGAGACGTTCTTGACCGGAAGATCGACACAGATCTCAAGCGGGCTTACCTTTCGGCCGGAGGTGCATGCAGGCCTGCGATAGCACTCGCGGCAGTAGGAAGGGCCATCTCGAGTTGGTTTTCAAACACGGAAAAGCTGGTATTAGAGGGGGCAGACCAAGAGAAAATTGTGAAGGCATTACAAGAGTTAAGCCTGGCTGGTGATTTCGTGGCTGAGGCCTCAGTTGACACTATTAGGTCTGCTTCAAAATCTATGTTGGCCTCAGTGATGGCCAGAAGAGCTTTGTGGCTGAAGCCCTGGACGGCGGATCCGGCATCCAAGTCCAACTGGTGCCGTATTCCGTTTGACGGTGAGCACCTTTTCGGGACAAAGTTAGATACGGCCATCTCCAAGGTAACTGGTGGAAAATCCGGGCTCATTCCCTCAGATAGGAGGCCCAAACAGAGACCCCCTCCTTTTAAGCGGAATCTCCCAGAAAGGTATAGAGACGCGAAAGCGTACAGACCAGGGAAGGAGTATAGAAGGAACTGGAAGAACCCTCAAACTTCCTTTATGAAATTCCAAAAACCTAAGACCTCCGCTCCCAGTGACCAGAAGCCTTTTTGAAGGTGCGCCCGTCCGGCCAGCAGTAGTAGGAGCAAGGCTTTTCAGTTTCAGGCTGGTCTGGACGGAAACCATACACGATACCTGGACCCTGGCCACCGTCAGTTTCGGCCACAGATGGGCCTTCAAAAATCGACCCCCAAGAGATCATTTCTACCCAACCCGTATTCCTCCTCCAGGGCAAAAAGGTTATCCCTTCTAACTTATGTCCTAGAGCTGCTTCAAAAGCAAGCGATAACAGAGGTTCCGCCAACACAACGAGGCAGAGGATTCTATTCTCCACTATTCCTTGTCAAGAAGAAGTCAGGGGATTTTCGGCCGGTTCTAGACCTGAAGAAACTCAACAGGTCCATCAAAGTAGAGTCGTTCAGGATGGAAAGCCTGCAGTCTATCCTCCAGGCCATAAACTTGGGAGACTGGATGCTCTCCATAGATCTCCAGGATGCCTACCTACACATTCCAATTCACGTGGCATTCCAAAAGTTCCTGCGGTTCTCGGTGGGCCAGGAACACTTTCAATTTCGAAGCCTCCCTTTCGGGATCTCTACGGCACCCAGAACATTTACAAAGGTTCTGCTTCCAGTAATAGCCTCCTTGAGGGAGAAGGGTCTAAGGGTCCACCATTACCTGGACGACATTCTTCTCCTCTCAAACAGCCAGGAATCACTTGTGCAACATCGCGAGATCTTAGTCTCCACCCTAACGAGTCTGGGTTGGATAATCAACTGGCAGAAGAGCAACATTCAGCCTACCCAGAGGATGGTCTTCCTGGGAGCCGAGCTGGACACCCGGGCCAACACGGTAGAACTGCCAAGGGAGAAGTTGTCCCTACTAATTCAGAAGGTGAAAGATGTGGTTCCAGCATCATACTTACCGGCCAGAGCATACCTCAGCCTGCTGGGGTCCTTATCAGCAACCATTCCAATGGTCAGGTGGGCGCAATGGAATACCAGACCTCTGCAAGCCTCCTTCCTGTGCCAGTGGGACGGATGGTCCATGTCCCAATCGATTCGCATCTCGGAAGAAGCCAGATTATCTCTACGGTGGTGGATCCACCCCGGCAACCTCAGCAGATGCAAACAGATAGTCACTCTCCATCAGGAGGTAGTGACTTCGGACGCCAGTCTGGAGGGATGGGGGGCACACTACCTACATTATGCAGCTCAGGGCCGCTGGCACTTCAGAACCAGGGATGTTGTGTCAAACGTCCTAGAGATGAAGGCAGCCTTCCAAGCCCTCTTGGCATTCAGCTCTCTTCTGAGAGGGAAACAGGTCCTCATCCAAATGGACAACCGAGTGGCTGTGGCCTACATCAACAGGCAGGGGGGTACCAAGAGCATCTCCATGATGCGGGAAGTTGGCCTGGTGATACGATGGGCTCAACTGAACCTGCAGGACCTGAAGGCGGCGTATATTCCGGGAATTCAGAACGAACTGGCGGACTCTCTCAGCAGGACATTCGTTTCCAACAGCGAGTGGTGTCTAAGCCCGCAGGCCTTCGCCCTCATATGCCAGACATGGGGTCATCCAGACATAGACCTCGCAGCAACACCGGAGAACAGGAAATGTCAAAGGTTTCTGTCGAGGAACCCCTTCCCCTCGGCGGAGGGAACGGATTGTCTCCAGCATACCTGGAACTTTCGCCTAGGTTACATTTTTCCACCAACGCCACTGATTGCCAAGTTCCTCCTGAGGCTCAAACACTCAGCAGCTCTAGTACTGGCTGTGATTCCCTTCTGGCCACGGAGGCCTTGGTTCACCACCCTCCTGCAACTGAGCACAGCGGATCCAATTCCTCTTCCGGTGACAACGGATCTACTAACCCAGGGCCAGCTGCTACATCCGAATCCAGAGAGATTGCACCTAGCGGCCTGGAGACTGAAAGGTCTAGGTTCCTAGATCAAGGCTGTTCGCAGAAGGTAGTCGAAACCCTGCTTTTAGCCAGGAAATCTTCCACGAATTATACCTACGAGAGAGTCTGGGGGAAGTTCTCTTCCTTTGCTCAGGAACAAGGTTGGGATCCGTCTTCCCCATCAGCAATACAAGTGCTTGAGTTTCTACAGTCAGGCCTAGACAAAGGCCTTAGATCTAGCACCCTAAAGGTCCAAGTCTCTGCCATCTCTGCTCTGACAGGGGTTAGATGGGCACTCAACCCTCTTGTAGTTCAATTCCAGAAAGCATGCCTGAAGCTAAGGCCTCCCAGAAAGCCTTCATTTCCAACATGGGACCTATCAACTGTCCTACAAATTCTATCCGGAGAACCATTCTCCCCTCTTGAAGATACCTCCCTCTGGGACCTGACTCTAAAAGTCTCATTCCTAATTGCCATCACTTCAGCGAAAAGGGTCTCGGAAATGCAAGCTTTACTGATCAAGGAACCATACCTGATGGTTTACCCAGACAGGCTAACCCTGAAACCTTCAGACAAATTTATCCCAAAGGTCTCCTCTGCATTCCACTTTAACCAGGAGATTGACCTCCCGGCTTTGAACACAGATCAGGGCGTTCCTCATCCCCTGGATGTTAGGGGCAACGTTCTGCATTACCTCTCGGTGACCAAGTCTTTCAGGAGATGCGAGAACCTTTTAGTCATCCCACATGGGTTCAGGAAGGGCCAGGCAGCCTCTGCCCGTACCATCGCCTCATGGCTCGTGAAAACTATCAAAAAGACCTACTCCTTAAGCACCTTGCAAATCCCGGAAGACCTTAGAGCGCATTCCACCAGGGCAATGGCTACTTCATGGGCAGCTTACTGTAAAGTTTCAGCGGAAACCATTTGTAGAGCGGCCACTTGGTCTTCAAGAAACACCTTCATTTCCCATTACAAAATAGACGCTGCACGCTTAGCAGCAGTTGAATTTGGGAGGGCCGTCATACAGGCCAATTCTTCTGTTCCTTGTCAATAAATTTGATTTTTTTTGCACTCCCACCCAGTTTGGCGAGTTACTCCCCAACGTGTATGCTGCCATGATGCGACAGGAAAACGGAAAATTGTATACTCACCTTTCCGTAATTTTCCTTTCCTGTCGCATCTTCATGGCAGCATACAATCACCCACCCTCTGTGGTGACATGTGTATATATTTACAGAGAATACTGGGGCGGGTGCCTACTCTCTAATTTATAGCTATGTGGTCCTATCAGGTTGTGGAGGCGGAGTCACAACCCAACGTGTATGCTGCCATGAAGATGCGACAGGAAAGGAAAATTACGGAAAGGTGAGTATACAATTTTCCGTTTTCTTTTGGTGGTATTTGATCACTTCTGCTTTTTTTTGCGCTATAAACAAAAAAAGACTGTCAATTTTGAAAAAAAATAAAAAATTTTTACTTTTTGCTATGATAAATAACCCCCCAAAAATGTAAAAAAAATGAATTTCTTCATCAGTTTATGCCGATATGTATTCTTCTACATATTTTTGGAAAAAATATTAATTGTTTTGCACAAAACTTATAGCGTCTATAAAATAGGGGATAGATTTATGGCATTTTTATTATTATTATTTTTTTTTTTTTACTAGTAATGGCAGTGATCAGCAATTTTTAGCAGGACTGTGGACAGATCGGACACTTGTGACACTTTTTTGGGACTATTGACATTTTTACAGCGATCAGTGCTAAAAATAGCCACTGATTACTGTATAAATGTCACTGGCAGGGAAGGGGTTAACACTAGTGGGCGATCAAGGGGTTAAGTGTTCCCTAGGAATGTGTTTCTAACTGTGGGGGCAGTGTACTGACTGGAGAAGGAGACAGAGCTACTGTTCCTAGTCACTAGGAACAGCAGCTCTGTCTCTCCTCCCCTGACAGAACGAAGATCTGTCTGTTTACATTGACAGATCCCCGTTCTATCTCTCTGAGGAGCAATCGCGGGTGGCCGGTGGACATCACAGCCGCCGGCCATGCGCAATAGGCTCCGGCGTCGCACCACTGGTGCGCGCGCATCCCCTAGTGGTTTTTTTAAGCGGCCGACTTACAAGCATCCGACGTTGGGGATTCGGAGAAACACAGGCAGGTGTGCATGCAGATTACTGAAGAGCTGGAGACCAGAATCTGATTCCTTCAGTCACTCTTGCGAGAACGACTCCCGTAATAAGGAGTCCATCAGATCTGGTAAGAAGCCATCTGGCTGCTTGTTTTGTCCCCCGCAAGGATTGATGTGCAATATCTGATATACCTGTGTAGGATGAATTTGATACGGCCACAGAGTCTGTAGGATCACACCAGCTGTTTTCATTTCCCCGCTCTGGACTTTTTTTCTATATACATATAATTTTTTTATACTTATATATTTTTTGTATGTTTTTGGACTTTTTTGAGGTTTTATCATCATATATACACATTTTCATATGCACTTGTGTGTTGAATTGTTGATCATTTATTTTTGTCTGTAGGTTGGTGTGTTTCAGAAGCTTTTTACTGTCATTATTTCACATGCAACATATATGACCCATCTTTACTTTTTTTTTTTTTTTCACATAGTCCCTTCAATTTTTATATAGATTTTTTGAATTTTTACACATAAATTATTTTTTGCATTTTTATCACAATTTTTATAAAATTACATTAATTATTTCAAGGGTGTTTTTACACACACATGTTCACTATTTGTATTTGCGCAACTTTTTGTATTTAGTAATGTCGGGGATTCGCACAGGAGAGCAAACCTGCCGCAGTACAACTGCGGCAGCTGGTCCTTACCTGGTTAAAGCAGAACTTTACCCATAACAACTTGATAAAAAATAATGTCCTTTAGCTAGGATCATACATTCCATATGAATCATTATGCTACTAAAATTAGTGTGTACTGTAAATTGCCTCCAGAATTGTTCGTGTTTCTTCTTACTGAAGGCTGCCATTTTGCTGAAGCCCAGAACTCCAGCAGTAAATCATAAAGTGGAACTAAACTCATTGATTTAACAGTCCCAAAAAATAGTTACATTCCTGAAATACCAGGATTGCTCATTGTCACATTTGCTTGTGTCCTCAACCAAACTGTTAAATCATCAAATGGCTTGTGTCATTACTGATCACATGTGCAGCATCATGGCAATTGCAGATCAAACAGAAGCAACTTCCTTGGCTGTAAAGGATAGGAGGGTTTTTTCTTCTTAAGGCTGTCAGCAGATTGGCCTCGACAATCTCAGCAGTGCCAAAAAATGGCTAAAAATGGAGAGCAACTGAGCATGTGCAGAGCAGGATGAGACAGTGTATTACTGGATTTTATACAGTATAGGCACTTATTTTTTTATGTTTTACATAGCTACACCTGCAAAAGGGGCCAGCCTGAAGTGACTAGCAGGGCTTAATTTTCGGACTAAAGTTCCATTTTAAGATGGGGCGAATTTTGGAGCTGTTATGGAGGTGAATACAGCAAAATTTGGACAGTGGTCAGATGTCGGGCCAAAAGGAGAGGTCAGAGTCCAGGATTACAACTAGCACCCTGGTATGAGAGGAGAGAATTATAGTTGTTCTCTATCAGGATTTAGCAGCACAAGCACATATACTTTACTGGTGGTTACATAGGTGTGGGAACACATTTAGTGATTGCAGCAGCTAATAGGTATTATTTTAATTTTTAATTTTATTTTTGTTAAAGGGGCAGCGCACAATTACTATTTGTCAGTATATTTAAAAACACGTGGATAGTGCTTATTACAAGGAAAGCCAGCCTTTGAAGTTTGGTTTCAATATCTCATCTATTTTATTGCTTCAATATGGGCAACTCTTTGTTAAACATACAATGTCAAAGAAAAATATGTTTTCTTCCTGGTGAAAAAAAAACACTGTGGTTGAACAAAAAATAAAGCTGAACCCACAAAGAAATTCCTCATTGGTATGTGGCAAAACTATTGTTGTGACATTGAGTTAACCTTGTTCTATGTTGTCCTTGTAAACATAAAAAACAGATGATTTGCCTCAAAGTACATCTGTATTGTTTAAAAGAAAAAAGACCGCATTGCTGCTGAATTCTAACACCATTTTGTGGCCATTGGGTTGGGCATGCTTTGTTCATTTTACATTTTAAATCAAGGTTCCCTGTAACCACTTTGGCTCTAGAGCATTTTTTTTTTAATATTTCACACATGTAAAAATCTGTGTCTCTAACTATAAAATGACCTAAACGCCCTAGAACATTATATATTTTCTGAAAGCAGGGTCCTGTAGAATAAAAATATAGTAGTTGCAATTTTTTATGTCTCATATTTGCACAACTGTTTATCAAACACTTATTTTCACAGTATGTTACTATAGAAAATCTGTTTGTATATGAAGATAATATGTATAATAATAATAATATGTAGCCAGTACTGTATCATTAAAGGTGTTGTAAACCCTCATGGTGTAAACCCTCATGGTTGTCATAGAATGCATTAAGGTGAAAAACCTTTTGTGCTGCAGCACCCCCGAGACCCCCATGGAATACGGCTATTTGTGGGGCACTCGAGAAGAGGATGAGCCAGGAGCGCCGCCAGGGGACCCTAGAAAAGAAGGATCGGGGCCACTTGGTGCAAAACCCTTGCACAGAGGAGGTAAGTATAAAATGTTTGTTATTTAAAAAGAGAACATTGAAGCTTTACAATCACTTTAAGGAATGACGAGGTTGATACAGACCCTAAACCCCCTGTGACATTGCCAATAAAGAAAAGCAAACACCAGGCATCCAAGAGAAGACTTAAAGAAGAGTCCCCCCCCCGGCAAAAAATGTAAAAGTAAGCAGCTACACATACTATAGCTGCTGACTTTTAATATTAAGACACTTACCTGTCCTGGAATCTAGCGTTGTCAGCACCACTGCTGATGTTTTCATCAGCTCTTGGGTGCTGTCACCGCCATTCGCCATTCGTCTCATTTGCGGCTGCACTGCTGGTTCTCTACTGCGCATGCGCGATGCGCGCTGCACTCTCTGAATGGCACGGCGGCGGGTGAAGGAGGAGGGGGGGCAAACTTCCAAGTGATTGCACCACAGCGCGATCTCCCGGACGTGGGGACAGGTTCCTATCAAAAACAACCGATAGAAAAACAGAAAAAGACTCCTGCGCACAAGTGGTCGACCCAATAGATCAAAGGGATACACTGGCCTTGCTGCCCTCAAGGATGGAGAATCCTAGCAGACACAGAAATAAAAAGAGAGAAGGGCGCACCGGCCATGTGTATTATCTTTTGTAAAACATTTATTTAAGTAAATGATAAAGGAAATTACTCACAAGCAGTAGAGTATCATGTGCCATGAACCTTGGACATCAGCTTGCAACAAGTGGTTAAAATGATGAACAAAGCCTTCCAAAGGTCTATCAGAGGAAAATTCATAAAACACTGCTCACTAACGCGTTTCGAAGGGCTCGTCCCTTCTTCATCAGAGCTCAGCTCTGATGAAGAAGGGACGAGCCCTTCGAAACGCGTTAGTGAGCAGTGTTTTATGAATTTTCCTCTGATAGACCTTTGGAAGGCTTTGTTCATCATTTTAACCACTTGTTGCAAGCTGATGTCCAAGGTTCATGGCACATGATACTCTACTGCTTGTGAGTAATTTCCTTTATCATTTACTTAAATAAATGTTTTACAAAAGATAATACACATGGCCGGTGCGCCCTTCTCTCTTTTTATTCCTATCAAAAACAGGTACCTGCTTCCCCTCCGAAAGGTGCCAAATGTGGCACCGGAGGGGGGGGGGGAGTCGGGTAAGTGGAGCTTCCACTTTTGGGTGGAACTTCGCTTTAAGAATCGTTGTCACTAGTCACACACACCCATTAGAAGCTGTGCACTAAGAAGGATTTGGTGAGCTCTCTTAAGGTGGCCATACATTAACAATTTTCTTATTTAATTTCCTTTAGATTTACCTTCATATTATATGGTTTTGCTAAATCTAAAGGACAATTGTACAAGAAAGTTGTATACAGGGTATGCCTGTAATGTATGGCCAGCCTTAGTGTAGATTAATTGCCCTCAGAGTTTCTGGTCATCCTGGTCAACACTGAAATTAACCCTGTATGCCTAACACAATCTTTTCCAGGCTGTAAAAATCCCAGAGTGTCTCCTCAGCTAAAAACTGACATCTGTTTCTAGTCCTGCAAAAAAGAACCCACAGCTTTATCCTCCGCGATACCGAACACTTTCACCCCCTTCCTGCCCAGGCCCAGGCCAGTTTTCAGCACGGTCTCACTTTGAATGACTATTACTCAGTCATGCAACACTGCACCCAAATTAAATTTTTATAATTTTTTAAGACAGATACGGAGAGATTTACTAAAACCAGTTTTAGTAAATCTCCCCCATGGAGCTTTTTTTTGTGGTATTTAACCGCTTGCCAACCAGCCACCGCAGTTGTACTGCGGCAACATGGTTCGGCTGAGCGAATCGCCGTTATCTTACGTCGCTTCCTTATTTGGCCACTAGGGGCACGCGTGCGCCCTTTGCTTGGCCACGGAGCCGATGCAAGTGCCCCGCGGTCGCAATCACCGCCGGGCTCCTGCGATCGCTCGGGGCACATGGAGAACCGAGATCTGTGTGTGTAAACACAGTTTCTGGTTCTCTGAGGGGAGAACAGACAGATCGTTTGTTCATTCAGAGTATGAACAGCGATCTGTCATCTCCCCTACACAGTCCCATCCCCCTTCAGTTAGAACACACACTAGGGAACACAATTAACCCACTGATCGCCCCCTAGTGTTAACCCCTTCCATGCCAGTGTCGTTTTTACAGTAATCAATGCATTTTTATAGCACTGATCACTGTATAAATTCCAATGGTCCCAAAAATGTGTCAAAATTGTCCGACGTGTCCGCCATAATGTTGCAGTCCCGATAAAAATCGCAGATCGCCGCCATTACTAGTAAAAAAAAAAAATTTATAATAAAAATGCTATAAATCTATCCCCTATTTTGTAGACGCTATAACTTTTGCGCAAACCAATTAATATACGCTTATTGCAGTTTTTTTTACCAAAATTATGTAGAAGAGTACATATCGGCCTAAACTGAGAAAAAAAATCTTTTTTTATATATTTTTGGGGGATATTTATTATAGCAAAAAGTAAAAAATATTGCGTTTTTTTCAAAATTGTCGCTCCCACCAAAAGAAAGCTCTATTTGTGAGAAAAAAAAGAAATTTTGTTTGGGTGCAACGTTGTATGACCGAGCAATTGTCAGTTAAAGCGACGCAGTGCCGAATTGCAAAAAGTGCTCTGGTCAGGAAGGGGGTAAAATCTTCCGGGGCTGAAGCGGTTAATCACCACTGTTTTTTTATTTTTTGCTATATAAACGAAAAAATACCAAAAAAATTTGAAGAAAAAACACAGTTTTCTGTTATAAATTTTTGCAAATAAATAAACATTCTTTATAAAATTAGGCCAAAATGTGTTCTGCTACATTTCTTTAGCAAAAATACCCCAAGTCAGTGTATATTTATTTAGTGCGTAAAAGTTAAAGAGTCTAGAAACTATGGTATATTATGTATATTTGAAAATGTATCATTTCTGATGTACTGACTGCCTATCTCAGCGCGCCCCCTAACATATTTTCTAAGAGGCATAATGCCAGTCTTGCCATTTGTGCCAAAATGCAATTTTTTCCACAAGTTTTTGGAAAATGTGGAAAGAAAATGAAAATGTATGAAGAAGTTGTCAAAGATATTTCTAACACAAAAGATGGACATACTTAGATTTACACCCCAAAAAACATTCTCCTACTCCTCCCGAGTATGGCAATGCCACACATGCAAGACTTCTTCACAGCCTAGCCACATAGAGAGGTCCAACTTCCAAGAAGCAGCTTCAGGCGTTCTAGGGGCATAAATTACACAGCTAATTTCATGACTACCTATCACATTTTTGGAGACCCTGGAATCCCAGAACAATGTAAACAGGCACACAATGACCACATTTTGTAACGCAAACACCCCAATGTATTTTCTAAGAGGCATCATGAGTCTTTTGGAAATGTCATTTTTTTGTCACAAGTTTTTGGAAAATGTGGAAAGAAAATAAACGTAAAGTGTCACTAAGCCCACATCATAAAAATCTATAAATGCCATATTACATGCTGGAGAGGCACAACACAGCCTGTGACTGGCAGAAATCCACTCACACCATGTTACTGCCAAAAAATAATAAAGATTTTGAATAAATCAATAATATTGATTTCAAATATATATTTGTATGACAATTTAAAACAGTTTATTGATATTAATTGTTTATTTTTACTCTGTATTCCAAAAGCTTGTTTTTTTTATTATTTTGAACATGTGATCAGCAGCAGAGGACTAGAAACTCCTCCTTCTTATGTTTTCCAGCAGACGGGCTGGGAAAGATCTGGGTCATGTGACACCTGTATATCGATTAGGAAAAAAGGTACTTAGATGTTATTTTTTATTAAAATAATTACAGTGCCATCCATATAGAGAAACAGAAGGAACAATGTAATTTGAACAATGTGTTTAGTATCACTTTAATACAAAATTGTCAAGATCTATAATATATTTTTAACACAAACCATGGACATACTTAGAATTACACCCCAAAATATATTCTACTTTTGTAGAATGTCTGGACTGATTATGTACCCAACATTGCAATCTGTGTAACACAAAAAACAACCAAAGCTGTTAAGAAAACAATGTATTGTAATAGTCGCCTTTGTACGAGTGGTCAGTGAATATAGCCTAGTGTAGTTTCACCTACAGCAGTCCCTGTTCCTAAAAGTCAAACAGGCCTAATCTGCTGGTACGTGACTGCCCCCATAGCACAAAGCTATTCACTGGCCAGGAAGTACAGGAGGCTGAACAAAGGATAAACAAAAGATTACCTGTGGTTCTAGTAGTACAGTTGACCACAGAGGATAGGTGAGACTTGTGTCTCACAGGAAAGTGGCCAGTGTGATGTGCAGATGGGTCAGTACTGATACCAGGCAGAGACATGGTCAGTAAACAGGCAAAGCATTGATCCAGGAAGCAGGCAGAGACGTAGTCAGCAACAGCCAAAGGAATCATCCAGACAACAGGCAGAGACATGGTCAGCACAGCCAAAGGACTGGTCCAGGCAGCCAGCAGGACCATGTTCCATAAACAGGCCAGGGTCAGTATAGGCAGCAGCCAGAGATGTGGTCAGCAAATCATAAAAGTATTGATACAGGCAGCTGACAGGAACATGACCCATAAACAGGCCAGGGTCAGCACTGTACAAGCAGCAGGCAGAGACAAAGACAACAAATAGCAAAAGGATTGGTCCAGGCAGCAGTCAGGAATACGGTCCATAAACAGACCAGGGTCAGTGCAGGCAGCAAGCAGAAACATTAGGCTTAGAGCCTCGGTCAGGTAAGACCTGGACAAAGGGGTACAGGCTCCCCCCCCAAAGCTCTTTGAAGACTCCTGACCCTGATCTGGGAAATACAAAACCAAGAAAACCAAAACATAGTTTTCTTCATTCAGAGACACTACTTTGGAGCCCCTCACATATATGAGACCACCGTGTTGTCTTGAATCCCACTACTAAAGTCACAGGGCAAAAGATCAGTCCAGCGGCAGGCAAAAAACATGGTTGATTAACAGGCTGAGGTCAGTTCAGGTGGAAATGAGAAACATGGTCAATAAACATTCCAGAGCCTAGTCAGGCATCAGAGGCATTGTTGATAAACAGACCAGACTTAGTCCAAGCGGCAGACAGAGGCATGGTCCATAAACAGCCAGGGTCAGTTCAGGCAGCAAGCAGAGGCATGGTTGATTAACAGGTCTAGGTCAGTTCAGGGGCAGGCAGAGGCATGGTCAGTATGAATGCAAATGGTCAGTGCAGGCAACAGGCACATGGTCAGCACAGAGAACTTTTCATACACGGAAATGGCAGGTAGTCAGAAATACATTCACCATGCTTCACTAATATCGTAGTGAAGTATGGTAATGGCGGAATCGGTCTCCTATGCATAGGCCCCATTGGGAAGAACACTGGTGCCAATGATAATGGGTGTCACGTCTTACTCCACCTGACATTCTTTGGAGGGTTTTCAGCCTGTTTCTGTGGGAGGGATCATACTTAGGAAATTACTTTTGTGCAGTCTGCTTATTAGTGGAAGGCCTTCCTGGTACACAAAGCCTTTGACAATATCCTCTTGATAACTGAGAAAGGATCTGGATCTTTCTGTGGACTTACAATAGATTACATAGAAATTATAAATTGCCAAATGAAAGCAGTATATGGAAACTTTTTTATACCAGTGACGGGATCTGCTAGTTGCTAGATAGGGCTGTATCATTTGATTATTATAGTCGACAACCCCCATGAACTGATTGTAGTTATGTACACAATCAGGTTTCTCAACTTGACCATGCCTTCCATGGATTTCCACTAAGGTGAGGATAGAGGAAAGTGCATACACATCTCGCTTATCCCTCCATTTTAGGGCCAGAACATCTTCATTACGCAAACTCACTGACTCCCACCTTTGTACCCTTGGGTCACCAGCCTTTGTGGGTAGCACTTTTGATTTGCTCTCACTGTGCAACATGCTAGAGTTTGCTTCAGCTAATGATGGAAGAAAAGGGGCAGGTTGGTGTAATAGTCATCAACGTAGAGGTGATTACCCTGATTGAATAGTGGTGTTACAAGGTCCCACACAATTCTTCCACTGCTCCCCATAGGAGGTAGAGCAGTCAGGGGTCTCCAGCTGGCTGTTCTTTCCTTCACACATGCAGGAGGCATACGTATACCCTAATTGATGCCCAGTCTGCTGGTAAAATGGATGAGGGACTTTTCAACATATATATGTTTGCCAGGAATATACTGTACACCTAAGAAATTTCTGAGAGAAAAAATAATGAAAGTGGCTGAATTTTATAAAGTTTGTTATATCCAGGGTGATTTTGGGGAGGGCACAGTATATTGTCGCTAAAATGGAAGAACCTCAGAACCATTTCATACTGTGTCCTTGGCATAACCTATGAATACATCGGCATATGATGAATGAGGTCTGTGGACCAGTAGAGTGTACTTCATTTTTTTGTGAGTTCCATATTAAGTGCCTCATGGACACTAGTATGAAACCTAACTCTCTGTGGCTGAAATGACACCCCACCACTTGTAATTGGCCTTTCATCCAGATGTACTGCACTGCTAATGCTCGCCATTTCACCAGAATGAGGTACAGCACTGCTGGTGGTTGCCTGCTTCTCTCCAGAACACCTCATCCTTTTTGTAGGCACCCTTGCCTCCTCTGATTCAGTCACATATCCACTGCTCTCCATGGGTTCATACTCAGAATCCGTCGGACAATGAGAGCTCCCCGCTGCTCTCATCTGTCATGCTAAGGATTTGAAATGTCTCCTTGCTGGTGTACATTTTTTGGACATGGCATATGCTGGTTCTGGTAACACTATACTGGTGTGACAGTGACACTGGGACAGATAAGGCTACAATCAGGGACACAGTGGATGGCTGCACTGGTGCGGTTGCAATCTGGACACCATAGGTGGCTACACTGTTGTGGCTGATTCAGGGCACATTTAGATGTCTGCACTGGTGTGGCTGAATCAGGGCACTGATGATGGCTGCACTGGTGTGGCTGAATCAGGGCACTGACAGATGCTGCACTGATGTGGCTGATCAGGTCACTGATGATGGCTGCACTTTTGATGGCTGAATCAGGGCACTGACAGTTGGCTGCACTGGTGTGGCTGAATCAGGGCACTGAAAATGGCTGCACTGGTGTAGCTGATCAGGGCACTGGTAATGGCTGCACTGTTGATGGCTGCAATAAGGAAACAGACAGCTGCTACACTGGTGTGGCTGATCAGGGCACTGATGAGGCTGCACTGGTGTGTGACAAGGCGCACAAGCAAGAGGACGTGCAGGTAAGTCCTTCTGGAGCAATAGAGCACCTTCCTGGCTGTTTATCTACATTGGCCAGGCAGGAAGCAGTTAAAGGTGAGGTAGCGTACTGGAATAGTTACATTTTTAGATTTACATATTTTTTTAATTGATTGTGCTAAGGTTTGTAAGTGTCTGTTAGACTCTTGCTTGTGGCACAGTAATAAAAGCATGTTTTGTAGGGAAAAGGACTGTGGTATATGTGTGCTGTGTATACAGTGAGTAGGCTCAGTGATTAGTTAACTATTAAGCCCCTCCCACTGGTGCAATTTGGCCATACCCCCATTCATTATGACATACTGCGTGGGCTGCTTCATTACTGACAATAATTTCTTTTGTATAGCAGGTATTAAAAAATGATTGGCCTCAGGTGCCAGATATTCTAGACATGCTGCTGCATAGATCAAGTTGCTGATTGTCAATAATTAAAGATTCCAGACTGCCACCCAGTGCAAGGACAAGAGGGGTGGGGGCATTGGCAGCAGGGGTGGCTGCCCCTGGAGCAATAAACTCATGTGAGGGAGGGGAGTGCTGTATGGTGACTTCCTGCTGCTACAGTGGTGGGAACCTGCTACAGGAGTACTAACAGTGAACTCTCTACAGGAGCAGTGGCAGCAACAGATAGGAGGAGAGAGTCAGGGGAAGGTGCTGGCTGTACTCTCTCCCCTACAGCTCCTCCCTCCTGTCAGTATACAGGAGTTATGCAGGAATGCTGTCAGATTGAGACTAGATGTGTGCTAGGAAGGGGGATTTCAGGGGGAGGGCTTGGTGCTAAGAATGGGGATTCCAGGGGGAGAATTTACACCAGGAGAGGGAATTTGAGGGGAGAGGATTTATGCTGAGAAGGGAGATTTGTTTTGGGGTGGGGTGGGGTGGGGATTTGGCTAGAAGGGGAAATTTGGGGGGGGGTTTGTGCAGGGAGTGGGGATTTGTACTGGGAGGAGG
Organism: Aquarana catesbeiana; assembly: GCF_042186555.1. Lineage (NCBI taxonomy): Eukaryota > Metazoa > Chordata > Amphibia > Anura > Ranidae > Aquarana > Aquarana catesbeiana. The sequence continues at coordinate 179,143,351 of NC_133325.1, read as the reverse complement.
GGAATTTTGTTTGGGGAGAATATGGGCATGCTTAGGGGAGTAGGCCTGCAGAATAGTGCGAGTTATTGTGAGGGGGGGGATATTTGCTGAGACATGATGCTCACACATTGTGGGGGGGGGGGGGTTGCGCAGTTTGCCATCTCCGCACTGAGTGCTAGATGACCTTGTCCTGGCACAGCTGCCATCCTACATGTCAGTGTAATCTGTCTGGCTCCTCATTGCTATTGTATGTTCTTGTTGATGAAAGAGTGTTATCTGTACATCTAGAACACACTACCAAAAAGTAGTGTAATATAAAGGAGTCCAGAGGTGCAGGGTGCTGTGTAATGTGCAGGGGTCCAGAGCTGCAGGGGGGCTGTGTAATGTAAAGGGGTCCAGAGGTGCAGGGTGCAGTGTAATGCTAAGGGGTCCAGAGGTGCAGGGGGTTGTGTAAAGTAAAGGAGTCCAGAGGTGCAGGGTGCTGTGTTATGTAAAGGGGTCCAGAGGTGCAGGGGATTGGGTAATGTAAAGGGGTTCAGAGGTGCAGGGTGCTGTGTAATGTAAAGAAGTCCAGAGATGCAGGGTGCTGTGTAATGTAAAGGGGTCCAGAGGTGCAGGGGGGTTGTGTAAAGTGAAGGAGTCCAGAGGTGCAGGGTGCTGTGTTATGTAAAGTGGTCCAGGGGTGCAGGGGGTTGTGTAATGTAAAGGGGGTTCAGAGGTGCAGGGTGCTGTGTAATGTAAAGAAGTCCAGAGATGCAGGGTGCTGTGTAATATAAAGGGGCCCAGAGGTGCAGGGGGGGTTGTGTAAAGTAAAAGAGTCCAGAGGTGCAGGGTGCTGTGTTATATAAAGTGGTCCAGAGGTTCAGGGGGCTGTGTAATGTAAAGGAGTCCAGGGGTGCAGTGTGCTGTGTAATGTAAAGGAGTCAGAGGTGCAATGTGCTGTGTAATGTAAGGGAGTCAGAGGTGCAGGGTGCTGTGTAATGTAAAGGGGTCCAAAGGTGCAGGGTGCTGTGTAATGTAAAGGAGTCCATAGGTGTAGGGTGCTGGGTAATGTGCAGGGGTCCTGGGGGGGTTGTGTAATGTAAAGGGATCCAGTTGTGGAGAGGGGGTACAAAGTATTGACAAAGATATTGGGGGATGCAGAGGTATGCAGGGGGCACAGTCAGGGGCGTAGATAAGGGGGGGTCAGGGGTGTTCAAACCCCCCCAGAGCATCCTGGCAAAATACCCAGACAGTGTCCCTGCTGTTTAGCCTCAGCATCAGCACAGTAGAAAAATTCAGAATTTTGGAGTGCAGCAGTCAGCCCCCCTTCTATTGTGCCCAATCCCCTCAGTTTAATAAGGGGTCCCCCTAAAAAGCATGAAATTACTGCGAGGTATCAGATGCCGGCAATTGACAGTGCACAGTTGAGGGAACTCCTAGACTCCTCCTTGAGGTATCATATGACACAGCCGAAGGGAGACTGGGGAAGGCAGAAGTTTTCCTACTTCTGTGCCATGCTGAATCTGAGATCTGGTAAGTGGGGAGGCATCAATTTTCTGTTTTGGGAATGAGGAAGTGAGAATTCCAGCCTGGGGGAGTTTCTTTTGGTGGGGGGGTTAAGGAAAGGGGGTGGGTTTGCTTTTGGAGAAGGGGGGAGTTTCTTGTAGAGAAGTTTACAGGGGGTGGTTAATGGCAGGGATTTGCTTCTGGGAGGGAGTTTGATTGGATGAAGGCAGATTTTCTTCATAATTAGGAATCTTTGCTGGGGGAGAGGGTGTTGACTGAGGGAGATAGTTTTGCTTTGGGGAGTCGGTTTAGAGACAGAGGGTTTAATTTTTGGGGGGATATTTGAGGGAGGGAGATATTTTACAGTGGGAATCTTTGCTTGGGGAGGGAGGGTTCTTAGGAGGGAGAGGGGGATTTTTTTCCCTTTAAAAGAGATGTTTTTTTTTTTTTAATTATACTTACCTAGGTGGATGGAGCATCGATCCAATGTTGCATCTGTCCCCAGCTGCTTCAAGTTTAGGAGATATTCACTGTACCTAAGCGGTTTTATAGGCTTACTTGTATGTACAAGTTCAAAAGCTAGGTTTACTACAGTAAAAGCCAACCTATTGACCAGGTGCAACCATCCTCTGGTAGGCAGCGCACAATATTTTGTTTTTAAATCTCTTAAAATATTTCATAAAATTTCTTAGGACAGTTTTTTTTTTTTTCTTTTTTAAATATACGTTTTTATTAATTTTCAAAAAAACAGACAACAAACAAAAATGAATACTTGCAGCAATTAAAGAAACTATATACACAGAAAACAAAACACACACAAAAAAAAAAAAAAAAGAAAAACAAACAAACCCCACATACATACATACATACATACATACATACATACATACATTGGTCATACCTGGTTCCTATGCCAGTTTAATTTTAGAGAAAGGTGTCATCCCCTGTTACATATGTACACCTAGAGCCCAATAACTAATGGAGAGATTGCAAAGAGTCATATTCCTCATATTCCTCTAGGAGGCTATTGAGGCTGTAGAGGGGTCCATGAGCCATTTGGACCAAACCTTTTCATATTTGAGGAGACAATCCCTATTTATATATGTTTCTTTATATAATGGTAAGCTATTATTAATGAGTTGTTTCCACAAAGTCAGCGATGGGGGGGTGGTTTTCTTCCAGCTGAGAGCTATGGCTTTATGAGCATAGAACAAAAGCAGCCCCACCAAAGTGCGCCCTGCTGTCATAGGAATAAATTGCTCTGTCAGACCTAGAATACATATTGGCATTGATCGTTGCAGTTGGATATATGTTATTTTGAATATAAAAGATAGTATTTCTTCCCAATACCTTACGATAGCTGGACAAGCCCAGAATATATGGGTAAAGTCTCCGGGAATCTCCCCACATCACCAACAACCAGGAGCAGAGTCTGAGTTAATTTTATTTAATGTATGGGGGTGTAATATGCTCTGTGGACTATCTTAAACTGAATAAGTCTGTCTCTCAAGGAGACAAGAGAGTTGAAGGGAGAGTCCCATATATTATCCCAATCATCCTCATTAAGTTCAGGGATATCCTTAGACCATTTTGATCTTAATTTCTCTAAATCAGGGAGAGAGGCAGTTGTTAAGTGAAGATACAATTTAGATGTGGCATTCTTTGTGCAATCCAACCTAAGAAGGTTCTCTAAGGCAGATTGGACTAGTTGTAGAGGAGAGCCAGAGAATTGACAGCTGAAGGCATGGGAGAGTTGAAGGAAACGAAAAAAATACGACTGAGGGATATTGAAATCAGAGATTAATTGGGAAAAAGAAATCAAAGATTTATCCAAAATGATCTGTGTCATTGTTTTTATCTTAAAATTAGTCCAAGCACAGGGGTCGGGTAGTGAATAGAAATGCTCCAGAGTGGGATTTAACCAGAGGTGAGCATTAGGTGATATTGCCTGTAGGGGATATCGTTCAATTTTGAGGCTCTCTCCCCATACACGTAGCGTGGTAAGCATAAATGGTGTCAATGAATATGGAGCACGAGGGCCCCGAAAGATCAAAAATGTCAGCGCCTCTAGGGATCACAGCACTGCTGCTTCTACCTGAGTAGCAGAATTTGAGGTATCTGGGTTAAGCCACCAGGCCGTAGTTACTAGCTGAGAAGCCAAGTAATATTTATGGAAATCTGGACATGCCAGGCCACCTTGGGAGGTCGGGTGTACCAATGTTGCCCAGCTATACCTAGGGGCTTTGATCTCCATATGAATGCTGAGAAAATACGATGTAGCCTTGCAAAGAAAGATTTAGGGATCCACTGGGGAGAATGTCGAAATAAATATGTGAATTTAGGTAATACATTCATTTTTATTAAATTTATGCGTCCTAACAATGAAAGGGGTAATGACTCCCATGCCTTCAGCCGTTGTTGAGTCTCCTGGATCACAGGTGTTAAATTTAGGGATATATAGTCTGAAACCTGTCTGGAAACCACCACCCCTAGATATTTAAAATTCTCCACCCATCTTAGGGGGGTATCCATATCAGCAGTAGCACAAGCCGCAAAGTCTATAGGAAATAGAAGTGACTTTTCCCAGTTTACTTTAAGGCCTGTGACTGCGGAGAAAGAATTGAGGACCTGTAGGGCCCCCCTAAGTGATGGTCCTGCATCATTAAGAAAGAGGAGTAGATCGTCCGCATACAAGGCGACCCTTTCCTCCAGTCAGCCATGCAATCCCTTAACATGAAGGGAAGTGCGGAGAGCCTCCACCAGCGGTTCCATCGCTATGGCGAAAAGGGCTGGAGAGAGGGGGCAGCCCTGTCGAGTACCCCTTGACAGAGAAAAAGACTGTGATAAGCTACCTCCCAACTTGATAGCTGAGGTGGGGTTTTGATAAATTATCTGTATCCATTTAATAAAGATCAGGGGGAACCCCATCCTTCTAAGGACCTCCCAAAGAAAAGGCCATTCGATAGTATCAAAGGCCTTTTCAATATCTAAGGAGGCCACCACCCTAGTACCTTCATTCAAATGCTTTGCATGTATATTAGTAAACAAACGTCTCAAATTTACATTGGTTGACCTGTTGGCCATGAAGCCAGTTTGATCAATATCTACAACAGATGGTAATAGTGGTTGTAGTCTGATGGTAAGTAATTTAGTCAAAATTTTAAAATCTGTATTAAGTAGGGCAATTGGCCTATAGGAGGCACACAATGAGGGATCTTTTAGATCTTTATGAATTAGTATAACATGGGCATGGCTCATAGAAGTTGGAAGGGCTCCATCTGTCAGGCATTGAGAATAAAGTTGTGCTAGCTTGGGAGCTAATATATTCCCATGTGTCTTATAAAACTCTATGGGGAGGCCATCCGGACCCGGAGACTTCCCCCGCGGAAATGATTCGATTGCTCTCAGTACCTCCTCCGGGGTTATTGGCCCCACCAGAGATTCTCTTTCTTTATCTGAAAGCCAGCCTAATGCCAATGGGTCTAGCCAGGATGCCAAATCCTTGGGCTGAAAGTCAGAAGGCAACACAGAGGTATAAAGAGTACAGTTTTTTAAGGTTTAAATAAATCTGTGAATTTACTGCCTACTAAAATATGTTGCCCCTTGCACCTGCTCAACTTACACAGTAAGATTAGCTAAAATCCAGTCTTGGGTCTCATTCATACATCCTACATAACCATGGTTCAGCAAGTAAACTGCAAAGCTCCAGTTGACGTCCCTATGACGAAACGCGTAGGGCGTGGCCTATTCTGACGCTTTTGCATCATCTCCCAGAGGATCACCAACTTAAATCTGACGCTCTCCTGTTTTGATGATATTTGGTTGCCTATTATAAACTGCTTAAATGTGAGTACCATTCTGTCATCTGCGTTCAATAAAGAGTGTTTTATGGTTATGGAATCTCCTCTTTCTTCTCTTATGCCTAAAACGTCACCGTGACCCAGAAACAGCCTGTGGATTGCCGCACAGTGGCATACACTGTGACTGTGCATTACCCCCGCAGGGGTTAAAGAAGCTGCCTAAAACCTCACCGTGACCCAGAAACAGCCTGTGGATTGCCGCACAGTGGCATACACTGTGACTGCGCATTACCCCCGCAGGGGTTAAAGAAGCTGGTGAGTGTCCGCATGATCACAAGACACGAGCACCTGGTCACCAAGATTAATACAAATACCTGCCTTGTTTTACAAAGATGTCAAGTTTTTCACTTAAACTGCACTGAGCACTAGTCACGATTTAACCTATGTAATTATTCAGCAATGTTATGTTTGTCAATCACTATATGGGGTTTTTATGCGGATGGAATAGCTTTGGCTAAAGTCATTTTTTTATTTCATCCCCTGTTCCCCTTCCCCCTCCCCCAATTCAAAGGGGGCCAACCTAGCCGTTATATTTGCTATATGCGATTTTTTAAATATTTTGTTTATAATTTACATGCGATTTTACATGTGGCATCTGGCTACACACGATTTACAAACTATTTTTTAAACTAGGACAACGTTACACCTACACACTCCAAAGGGGGTTGCTTTGCTGTTTTATGTTTGGTTTTATTTTCGTTGAATTTTTTATTTGCAATTTTGGTTTATACTTTATATGCGACTTTACATATGGGATTTGGCTACACACGATTTACCAAGTATTTCTATGAATTAGGACTGTGCCACACCCACACACTAACCCTTCACTTACCTTCTGTTTTTTCCACCTTGGTGGAAATCACATTTGTGGAGGCAGCAGTCCTTTATGCGATTTCTTCCATTGTTTCCATTTTTTTTCATTTTCTCCACTTTTTTCTCCACTAGGATAACGTTACACCTACACACTCCAAAGGGGGTCACTTTGCTGTTTTATGTTTGGTTTTATTTTTGTTGAATTTTTTATTTGCAATTTTGCTTTATGCGACTTTACATATGGGATTTGGCTACACACAATTTACCAAGTATTTCTATAAATTAGGACAGCGCCACACCCACACACTAACCCTTCACTTACCTTCTGTTTTTTCCACCTAGGTGGAAATCACATCTGTGGAGGCAGCAGTCCTTTATACGATTTCTTCCATTGTTTCCATTTTTTTCCATTTTTTTTCCATTTTCTCCACTTTTTTAATTTTCTGTTCCGTTGCGCGGATACACCACTCATATTTCAAAACTGCAAATACCTGCATCTGGGATCTCTGATGTTCCAATATCTGCTCAGCCTGGACACCTGAGTGATGGGCTGAAAAGAGCCAAGGCTGTCTGCTGCTGTAAACATGTATCCACCTATATCTGCACATCCAGTGATTACCTGCAGGTAGGGATACATTTTTACCCTTGGATAAAATCTCTCTGCATCCGGGGTCAGAAATTTGTCCCTAACAGTAACCACTGTGACCAACGGTTTGTTAGTGTGTCGCTTAGGCTCAATCGATGTGGGGAGTAATGTAGATGATACCGAATGTGCTGCGGGAGTTCCGGCGAGGGATGGAGCTCATCCCAGGTCCTGTAGCCACTGAGGGGAAGAAAGAAAAAAACATCCCTGGTGCCGCACATCCACAGAGTCCTATGGTAATGTAGTAGTGATGGGAGAGACTACCTCAACCCGGGTTCCCGCCAGGTCACACCCCAATGTGTTTTGTTTTGTCCCCCGGAGCTTAAACATGGGGACCACTGGATACATGTTAACAGCAGTGGCTCTTTTCAGCCCATCTCTCAGGTGAACAGGCTGAACAGCTGACAAAAATTGGAACATCTGGGATCCTGGCTGTAGCTATTCATGGTATATTTGCCATTCTATGGCCATTTAGAACATATGAATGAGATCTAAAGCCTGGTTAACACGGTGAGTTTTTTTTAGTTCAACCCAGCGGGTTGAAGGAAAAAAAAAACTTAGGCTTAGGAGGAGCTCGCTGTACTAATGAGTACACTACCGCACCACTGCGTGCATTGCATTCTATTCATTTGAATGGGGATAATCTTTGCTGCGCTGCATTGCAAAGCCTCATGGCCCCACTCTGCTGTCACATGTTTTTACCGTACCTCCCCCAACATAAGAGTATAAATGATGCCTTTGAGTTTGAAAGACCTGAACCCCCCCCCAGGAAAAAAAATTATCTATGGCCCTGGGCACAGTGGGGTGTTCTTACATTTTAAAGTTGGGGGGTGCCAGATATAGGATACGCTCCGAGTGCCAAATGTTCTAGGTACGCCCCTGCTGGGAGGTGTAGAGTGGCAGCACAAGACAGTTGATCTAGGGGCAGAAAATGTAAATCTTTGGTTGTCGTGTCCCATACACCAGCATAAAAGCCATTAATGGACTTGTTTCTTAAGAAACATTACATGTTTAAACAAATAAAAGAAAATGTTATAAGGTGCTAGAATTTTAGACCTTCAGGTGACATTTACAATTATTTCCTTATGTGATTTTTATCATATAGGTAATTTATAGTGTTTATTCTAGCCAATCAGGGATGAGAAAGCAGCTGTAACATGTGCAGCATAGCGTGACAAGATTTCATTTGTAATAAATTTACTTACTTTAGCTAAATGCTATGAACTAAAATAATGTCTTATATACAGAAATGCAATGATTAATACTGATTTGCAGATTTGTACATTGTTTACAAACAGTTTATGCCACTTGTCATAGCTCACACTCTATCTATCATAATTAGTTTTAGGCATATCAAATCTTCTTGGTTTGAACTGTTTTTTGTTATCATTGGTAATTCTTTTTTTATATAGTTTTCAGTAAGGCACAGTTGGCTTATGATGCCAATGAGCTGAATACAGTTTCAAGCTCAATAGTTTAAGGTTTTGGCTTAAGTTACTTGTGTTTATTCATAATGAGGGAGTTAAGGAGAAGTATGGCCAAAGCTATTTTTGCTATACTTCTCCTATAGGTCACAGAAGTGCAGTTTATTCTGCACTCCTATGACCCATTTTCTGCCAACAGCCAGCTGTCAGCTGACTTCACTCAGCTGGTTCAGGTTTGGGAAGGAACCTGACTTTACAGTCAGGATCCACCCAGATACCTGGACTGAAAGCTGGATCAGGCTCTCAGCAAGCCACTGGGAGACTGAGCCGGCTGCTCCCGTTCCCTTCATATCCCATCGCTCCAGTAAGCGCTGGAGGGGCAGAGCGGAGGGCCAGTGACTGACAGTCACCAGCTCCCTGCTCAGTGAAGACTGAGAATTGAACAATCAGCAGTCTTTGATCGCTCAATTCTCAGTCTTAGAAGCGGCAGGGAGCAGGTGTAGCATTGGATCAATGCTGTATATATTCAGAATGTATAATGCGCTAATATTAACCTCCCAACATAACACGGTGTAATCTCCTAATGGTTAATCAGTGAATCATGTGCAAAATAATCAAATGGAGCCTATTATAAATTTATTTATTCATTTTAGGTACTTATATAGCGCCATCAATTTACACAGTGCTTTACATATACATTGTACATTCACATCAGTCCCTACACTCAAGGAACTTACAATCTAAGGTCCCTAACTCGCATTCATACATACATACTAGGGACAATTTAGACAGAAGCCAATTAGCCTACCAGCATGTCTTTGGAGTGCGGGAGGAAACCGGAGTAACCGGAGGAAACCCACGCAGACACAGGGAGAACATGCAAACTCAAGGCAGGTAGTGTCGTGGTTGGGATTTGAACCAGCGACCCTTCTTACTGCTAGGTGAAAGTGCTATCTACTACACCACTGTGCCGCATCCTTCACCTTCATCCTTCACCATAACAAAATATATATGTATATTCGGAATGTATAATGCGCTAATATTAACTTCCCAACATAACACGGTGTAATCTCCTAACGGTTAATCAGTGAATCATGTGTAAAATAATCAAATGGAGTCTATTATAAATATTATAAGATGTTTTTCAGCAGTCGGGACAGAGTTGAGGGAAAGATGGATGGTGCTAAATACAGCAATATTCTTGAGCAAAACCTGTACCACTCTGTGTTTGATTTGAGGATAGGACGGAGGTTCACCTTCCAGCAGGACAATGACCCCAAACACACTGCTAAATCAACACTTGAGTGGTTTAAGGGGAAACATGTAAATGTGTTTGAATGGCCTAGTCAAAGCCCAGACCTCAATCCAATAGAAAATCTGCGGTCAGACTTGATCAGATTGTTGTTCACAAGCGCAAACCATCCAACTTGAAGGAGCTGGAGCAGTTTTGCAAGGAGGAATGGGCAAAAATCCCAGTGGTAAGACGTGGCAAGCTCACAGAGACTTATCCAAAGCGACTTGGAGCTGTGACCAAAAGGTGGCTCTACAAAGTATGGACTTTAGGGGAGTGAATAGTTATGCACATTGACTTTTTCTGTTATTTTGTCCTATTTGTTGTTGGCTTCACAATAATAAAAAAAAAAAATTCAAAGTTGTGGGCATGTTCTGTAAATTAAATGATGCAAATCCTCAAACAATCTATGTTAATTCTAGGTTGTGAGGCAACAAAAAACGAAAAATGCCAAGGGAGGTGAATACTTTTGCAAGGCACTGTATCTAGGGAACACTCCACAAAATACCCTAAAGCACCCACAATGTAGTATAAATGCATTTTCTCATCGTAGAGCAAGTATGTAATACAAAAAACAAATTGGAGACCTGTGGAATTAATAAACTTAAGTCCTGAGTGCTACTCTTCCAAGAAAACTTGGCAATTCGGGGGGCGTGGCTTGAAGTCCATGAGAGCGGCTGCTTGATCTCACAGCTCAGGCTCTATACATCCATGCTGCAGGCATCCTGGCTCCAATCTTTTTCAAAAAGGCACCGAAATACTCCTGAGGACGGTGGGCACCTAATCCAGGCATGATGGTGAATAAATACGGGCCACCCGCACCCCAATCCGCGGCAGAACAACTGGCCCGGTTCAGGAGGCAAGATGGCGCCGATCCCTCAGCCATGCACGAGACCACGCTGCAGTCTGCTTCACATACAGCACAGAACTTGTCTCAGGGGGTGAGTGACTCCATACCTGCTGTCTTTCACACCCAAGCAGCACACTCAGAATCCCTAGACTCCCCGGTCTGCTTAGAAGACTCTGTATCCTCAACCCCCTCCATTGCTGAGCCTACACTGGCAGAAATTATGTTAACTATACAGGACTGTAAGTCTTCCATCACTGTACAAATGGAAACCATCCATATTGATTTCTCACATCTGAAACAAGACGTTCAGAACAAAGAACGGGAGAGGTGGAGGGACGCGTTAGCTCCCTGGAAGACACAGTTCACCCTTTATCTGCGACTGTTCGTACAGCCATGAATGAATTGGAAGCCCTTAGAACCAAGTTGGACAATTTGGAGAATCGTTTCCGCCGGAACAATCTTTGTTTTGTGGGGTTCCCGGAATGCTCGGAGGGTTCCAGACCCGAAAGTTTTTTACATAAATGGCTGCATGATGAGTTGGGGGTAGAGGAATTCTCCAAAACTTTTGAGATTAAGCGGGCACATCGCACCCCCCCGCGTCCCCCACAACATGGGGCCCCCCAAAGATCTCTAATTGCCAAATTCCTTAATTTTCATGACAAAGTCGCTATCCTGCGTCTGGCCAGGGAGAAAGGCCCTCTCAAGTTCAACGGCAATAATATTTCCATTTATCCTGATTTCTCAGCTGAGGTGCAGTGTCAGCGCATGTCCTTCGCAGCAGTGAAGGATTGCCTCCGCAAAGAAGGCCTCCCTATGCGATGCTGTTCCCTGCTAAGCTGCGGATCATATATGAAGGTAAAGCTTGTTTTTGCTCTTGTCCTAAGGAAGCTATGTCTTGGTTGGACTCGCGACTTGAGAAGCAACCCAGACAACGCCCCAACTGAACCCACAAATTTCAGTCCCTGGGCTTCCACACGCCCATCCATGTTTATAGCTTGTCCCTCATGGGCATGGTCCTCTGTGGATCTACCACTACGACTGCTATTCCTTGTTCAGATACTGGACCTGCTTGAGACCTTCCTTCATTTTAAAGCAATTTTTTTTTTCGTATTTGTTTCATTCTTCAATCCTTGCACTGCTGACAAATCCTATGATCACTCCTACCAGCAATACCTTTTGAATTATTTACAGATTACTACTGATGTGCCTCACACACTTGTTGCTGTTTGTGCCTTCCGTTCAAGTTTCTTACAGATCCTGCAAGATGGACACTGCAGCTGAGAGCCCTCATGGAACTGCTACTTTTCCCATACCACGGTGTGGCAAGGCCACAGGATTTTTTACTCCCTTTCAACTTTGTTCCTGAGGGGGATACTTTTTTGTTTTGGGAACCAATGCTCACTAAGTTTGGGTTGATAGAGCAGGGAGGGGGGTGAGCGGTGGAGGGAGGAAGGTTTGTATTGCTGGTCTTCTCACAAATCCCGGTTCCGGAGAATGACTGGCCTCTTGGGTTTTTGGTTGTTAAGTTTGCTCTTATGAACAATTCTTTTCTGTTGTTACTGCATCCATAATATAGAAGGTATCATAATCAGCAATTTCTGTGGTATACTGCACCATTTAATACCTTTTGCAATGTTCCTGTACTAACTAAAACTACTTATGGCTGACATGTTAAAATTGATTTCATGGAATGTTAGGGGGTTGAACTCACCTCACAAGCGGTCCCTAATATTCTCATATTTGAAGAAATACAAACCCCATATCATTTGTCTTCAAGAGACCCACCTTACGGGTACTATGCTACGGTCTCTTAAACGTCCCTGGGTGGCCACTCAATATCACGCTACTTATACTAACTACTCTTTGGGGGGTTTTGATTCTGCTGGCGAAGTCTCTAACGGCTGAGACTCTGCTTGTTAAGTCGGACCCCACCGGACGGTTTATTATACTCACGCTTCGCATAGCCTCCACGATTTTCACGCTAACGCTGAACATATATGTTCCTCCCCTGTTCTCCCCAGATGTCCTCTCTCATTTGTCCCTACTATTACTGTCTAGATCCCCGGGTCCCCTGCTCTTTGTTGTAAATTTTAATGCTGTACTGGACCCTGCAATGGACCGCTTGAGGGGTGGGGGTAGGCCATATCCTACATTTGTTGACTGGACCCAGGTATTTGCCCTTACTGAACTGTGGCGCTGGAAACACCCAGGAGACCGCCAGTTCTCCTGCCATTATTAGGAAACAGTATAAAATAAAGGACCTAATCTATGAATCTATTATATACCCCATCTTCTTTTTGTTGTATATTATATGCAGGACCCCGTGTCCTTTCTGAAGGTTAATTTAACTTGTATTGTAGCACAGTGTATCATTAATAACCCTATATCCCTGGATTTATTTTAGCATGGCTTTTATATTGGGAGATTAAATAGATCGGGAAATAGAGTCAGCCTTTGACAGAGATGTGCCCCAATCTTTATCTAATGATGAAGAACTACGCATTAGATTTAAGGAACACAAACAATTGTTAGTTAGACATCTGAATAGGAAATTGGACATTTCTTAGAAACCTATATTAAAAATAAGATTATCCCTCAAGGTCTTAGGGACAGAGTGGTCCCGGCAGAACACCTTCACAATGATAGGTTCCTTGAGAAATGGAAAATCCATTAATCACGGTGTAGCTTTAATGAAACTCATTGTGGAAGAGGAAAAAATGCAGTTGGGAGAACTAATCAAACAGATAGAAGACAGTACTAAAGGTTTGGACCCTTTAAGTACTCTGATGAATTTTCAAGATCCAATGAGATTTTGAAAAAAGAGGTTGAAAGTACTCAGCAAAACCTCAAATTTACCAAACAATCAAAATTGAAGAGATTTAAATGACTGGGACACTGGGGAAATCTTTAATTTGACAATAAGATCAGGACGTAGTAGGTCTAGAAGATGTGGACAGAGGTCCACATCTCGTTCAGGAGGAGAGAGGTCGCAAAGTGATATTGAGGAGGAAAAATTGGTCACTTTTTTTGAACCAAAGGGCCCCCTGTCATGGTTTTGCAATAGAGTTTCTTTGTCAGCTCACCTGTCTCCATGTATTCCTCTCTAGAGACCAGCTGCCTCTCACCTGACTGCATTTGTAACCTCTCCTCTAAGCATGGCCCCACCCCAGGCCCTATCAGGAAACCCTATATTAACCTGTGCACTGCAAGCCAGCAGTGCTGATCAACCATTGTGTGTTAGCCTCCGTGTGTACTTGCTGTGTTTCCTACGTCTGATTCCTGTTACCGTCTTTGGCCTGTTCTTAACTATTCCTGTCTGCTTGTGACCCTGACCTTTGGCGTGTCCCCGACCATCCCTGTTTGCCTGTGACCCTGAACCTTGGCGTGTACTCTGTTGCCCTTGTCTGCTTGTGGCCCCGACCTTGGATTGTCCCTTACTTTCCTTGTTGTTCCAGCCTGCTGCCTCCTTCCTCTTCTCCTGTAGTCTACCGTGAGCGTGAGCTGTGAGACCCTGGGGGCCGCGACCTGGAGCCAGACTGCAGTGCAGTCCATCCTTACCATTAAAGGCTCTGGTGAACACCTGCTGGCTCTTAGACTCCGCGCCCTGGGGAATCTATGCTCTAGCTCCCAGTGGGATCTGTGTCAGTGATCCAGTAGACCTGCTTCCTGAACCTCCCAGGGTTCAATCCACAGCAGTCAGCCGTAGGGTCCACTACCTTGCAGTGCACTCCTGATCCCAACGGTGTGCATCTGTCACCCAGCCTCTAGGTGACCTGACACCCCCGCAACAATAATATACAGGGAACAGGAACATCAAAAAGAGGAAAGGGATATTGGAAAGACAGAGGGACTACAGACAGGAGGACAAGAGCTCAGAATCAAAAAACGTAGAAGAGGAAATATTCCTTAAGGAAAATCAGAGGGTGACTAACTTTTCTGACTTTCCTTTAGAAACCAGACATATACAACTACTTAGGAAAGGAATGTCTTTCTCTCCTACAGATAACATGGATGAGTTCATGGTCTATAAAGATGTGGCATCCCCTGTGATCATGTTGGACGTAACGAAACATGTTAGGGGCGTGCCTACACGGCAACTGAATCTTGACGCTGAGAGTATTATCTGCGAGTGTGAGCGGGGAGGGGTTGGAGCACGCTGGCACCCGGCATGTAACTAACATATACGAAAGGCGATTTGTTTTTATCTGTGATGTAAGAGCATTACTTTTTCATTAAAAACTGTTACCCAAGAGGTTTTTACACTATTGGAGGCTTTGTGTTGATTTTAACTCTACTTGTGGAGAGAGCTGTCATCCATTCAAATCTGAGGAGATCAGAGTGGAGATTGGTTTGATCATCTGCATAAAGCTGAAAGTGATTAAATCACACATGCAATTGAAATCTGCAATCTGAAAGCTGTCATCCATTTGAATCTGAGAAGATCTGAGTGGAGATTGGGTTGATCATCTGCATAAAGCTTAAAGTGATTTAATCACACATGCGATTGAAATCTACAATCTGGTGAGGCTCATTGTATAAGGGTGTGGATTGGCACTTGTGCACTTTGGTGAAGGATCTACGGTGTTCAAAATTTTCCACTTTATGAAGAGTTGCACTATTTTCACAACTAATTCTTTTTTGGATATTTGAATTTATTTCTGATGGAAAATTATTTTTGATTCAATTAAGGACACTTTTGAAAAAATGTTATTGTTCTTTTGCGCTACTGTGATTGTGTAGATTTGCACTACATTGTTTTTCACCCTTTATTTTATAAAGATGGGGTGCTATTCCTACGCAAGCTTTTTTTAAAACCCTCTATGATCAAAAAGATAAACCCCAACCTTAGCCTTCCCAAAAAGAGGAAGTTGATGAGGCTGCTTTGGATATCCTTGTTTCCCTATTGGAGGAGAATGGGAAGGTACACCCCTCCCCTATGTTCTCTAGGAGAAAGGCATATTTGAAAATCAGGTTAACTGAAATTTTTAGAAAAAACAAATGGCTAAGCCTCTTTCTAGACATGGTCCAGATGGACCTAAAATCAATAGAATGGTCTAGGAATATGAAGGATAACCTCACTAAAGAGGAGTGAAAGGCTCTTAATGAACTTAGAGAAGCAAAAAACCTAATTATAAAAAGAAGTGACAAAGGGGGAAACGTCTTACTGAATGAAAGCGACTAAGAAGAAGAGGTTAAATCACAGCTTAGGGACAAATCCAGGGCCGGATTAACATAGGGGCTATTGGAGCTGCAGCTCCAGGCCCCTTACCTTAAGATATGCCCATTCGCCAAAAAAAAGATAAAGATTGAGTTTTGAATTTGGGGGGTAGGTAGCCGAAGACCTACTCCACCACTGGTCAAAATTTGGGGCTCCTAGGACCTATGGTTCCAAAGATACGGGGCTTCTTGCACAGCCTGTCAGAAGCTATATAGTGCATGGCCAGATTAAATACAAGCTGGCACACTCTGTTTGCAGCAGACTGAGAGGATGAGCTCACAGTGCCTCTCCTCACTTCTTGTCAGAGGTACTGAGCTCAATGGACAGCTTGGAGCCTTGGACCAATGGTAAAGTACTATTGGTCCCAGCTGTCCAATAAAAGACAAATGCTCCCTTCCAGCCCAGCCCTCTTAATTACAAGGAAATACATGGGTTTATGAGTATAAGGTTTACCCATAATCCCATGTTTTTCTCACACAGTTAAGAGGGAGAATGAGAATCTGCTGCTGCTGAAAAGGTACTGTTTTATTCAAGCTAAATCATATATTATTATGCTATATGTTAAGATAATATTTTATTATTTATCTATTTACTGTGAAATTACTGGTTTGAAGTTATAACTTCAAACTTCAGTAATTTCTTTGTTAAGCCACCTGTTTGAGTATAGTCTTTGAAAATATAGTAAATTACCTAAAAATAATATTTAATAATTATTTGTATATTACTTATGGTAATTAACCCCAGGCCAATTCTGACACTTCTCTCCTACATGTAAAAATCATCATGTTTTTTCTAGAAAATTACTCAGAACCCTCAAACATTATATATATTATTTTAGCAGACACCCTAGGGAATAAAATGGCAGTCATTGCAACTTTTTATGTTACACTGTATTTGCGCAGGCAATTTTTTTTTTTTAAAGAAACTGTTTCATGAATAAATAAAAAAAAAGAAAAACACCAAAGTTAGCCCGATTATTTTTGTATATATGTGAAAGATGATGTTATGCCGAGTAAATAGATACCTAACATGTCATACTTTACAATTGCGCACACTTGTGGAATGGCGCCAAACTTCAGTACTTAAAAATCTCCATAAGCGACGCTTTCAAATTTTTTACAGGTTACATGTTTAGCGTTACAGAGGAGGTCTAGTGCTAGAATTATTGCTCTCGCTCTAGCGTTTGTGGCGTATGATACTAGCTAGTGCCTCACCAGCCACTGACCTCACTGCACGTTCCTGACCCAAATCTTAAAAATACATTTGAACAGGGCTGTACGAATGCCGTAGCTGTGATGCTTTACTTCACAGCTGCAACTTTTTTTTGTAATTTCTTTAGTTGCAGCATCTTTAACTCAGCCTGCACAGTTTGACAGGCAGTACCGCCTGTCAAACTCGCCTATTGATTTCAATGGGGCCACTCTGCCACTGCAAGCCAAACTCGCTCGCAGTAGCAGCATAGTCCAACAATGTAAAAATACCATTCAGCAATGTAAAAAACAAACAAGGAGGCGGCAGTAGCACCTCATGAACGCCTGTCAGCTGCTGGTATACCACTTGTTGCAAAGCATTTCACCAAAGATCACTTTTCAGAGGGCAGTAAGTATTACCGCAAATGTGAAAGAAACTTGAAACACATCATCCATTTCACACTCCCCACCAAACAAGTAACTCCCCAGCCACTTCCCATGTTAGCCACCTCCCTTCAACTTATATCACATGTGACCATTTCCTGACCTGCAGATGACAGACCCTACTCCAAAAGATATCGCTCCCAGTTACTCCCCCCCACCCGCTGATTGATATCCCTCCATGACCACCTCACACCCCCCTGCTGACAGACCTCTCTCCCTAGCCTGTCCCCACACACCCTCTCATCTGCTGACTTGTGGATGGGGGAATCACTCCTGCAGTGTTATTGTGTTCTGCCAGTGGGGAGCCTTCGCTACCCACAGAATACAGTGATCAGTGTTGCTAACTATAGCTGGCAGCACTGATTGTTTTGGGGAAAACCTGACAGGCTGGTTGTACTCAAGTCGATTAATAGATTGACTTGTGTACAACCAGCTAGCCCATACATAGATTAACTATGGCTGGTCTCTGCTTAATTGGCTTAATTTCAATCCATGTATGGGCCACTTAACCACTATGCAGTCCCTAAACATCCTTCCACAAATCTTTACATTTTTCCTTCCTAGATTTCTTCATCCTCCTCGACTGTACAACGTGCCGGCTGTCATACCCTCCACACTCCTATACTGTTCATACTGCCCTCTGTCATACCCTCCACACTTCTCTCCTATACATAGTGCCCACTGTCATACACTTCTCTCCTGTACATAGTGCCCACTGCCATACACTTCTCTCCTGTACATAGTGCCCACTGTCATACACTTCTCTCCTGTACACAGTGCCCACTGTCATACCCTCCATACTTCTCTCCTGTATATACTGCTCACTGTCATACCCTCCAAACTCCTATCCTGTACATACAGCAAGAAGTGGACAGATGTAAATAACACAGAGCAACCAGCTTTGCATTTACATCACAGAAGTTATCTTTCCTAGGAAATCATTTAGTAGATCAACAGACATGCAACACTGTGGGGCTGATTTACGAACCATTTGCACCATGAGTTGAGGCGCACCGTATGTTTTGGTATTTACAAAACACAGCGCTATTCCCCATTTACTGTAGTAATCTCGGTGCATGGGAGGAGGCGATCAGTGCGCCACTATGGACATGGCGCAGGGCATCTTCAACTCAAAATTAAAAGAAGCTGGAAGTGCCAATATTATGGGGTGATGTGAGGAAGTATAGTAATAGCTGCCCAAGTAACAAATATGCCCAAAATAGAATGAGAAAGTAACTTTTTTCTGAACAAGCCTGCTGTGCCTGCAATTATGTTTAGAACTGCATGAGGTCAATTTATGCACTGCGCATGCGCAAACAGCATTTGAGCACATTCCAATGCGTTGGCTCACTGCGGCGGCAAAATCTTAGTAAATGTCAAGCAATGTAAATGCATTTGTGTGGGTTGAACGGGCACACCTCTAAACTTGACATTTTTTTTTTTCTTTATGCTGGTTCACTTTTATGTGCTTTTTTAAGGATTTTTTTTTTTTTTTTTAGTTTTTTTTTAGTGCTTTTTGTGTGTGAACAGCACTTGCATGTTTCTGGGCATGCTCAGAGAGTGTGTTTTTTGGGTTAGTAATTTAAGGACATCCTTAACAGGTGTACCCACTTTGAAGTTCAGTCTCTACATTGGGTGAACTTGCATTTTGTGTGTTTCATGGACTGTGCATGTGTTTTCAATTGCCTCATTAACACACAAACCTATGTTATATAAAGTTTGCAGATAGCATTCTTTACCTTGCCCTGAAAAGATATCCATTTGTGGGTGCAGTACTTTTAACTCATGTTAACCATATTCTGTGTCTCAAATTAACATACATGTGTTTTTTTTTTTTGCTTTCCTTGCTCTTTTGCAAGTCCTGTTTTGTTGACCAATAAAATTTTTGTAGCAAATTTTTATGTTTTGTGTTTTTTTTGTTACTTTTCATGCAAGACATTTCCCAGCTGCAGCTTAACTAGGCTGATTGGCATGGCAAATCCTAAAAATGTGTGATTTGTCTGTTACTTTCCTACTGCCTTCATGGTAGCATATACATGGATTGTGTGTATGCTGCCATGGATAGGCACCAGGAAAGAACTTACAGAGAGGTAAGTATTCAATTTTCCATTTTAGTGCAGTGGTTCTCAGCCTCAGTTCTCAAGTACCTCCGACACGACATGTTTTGGCAATTTTATCTTGGCTAAACTAGCTGTCCAAAATACCAAGTCATTGACTCTGATTTAAAGTACCTGTGCAAGATGAAGGAAAACCTGCAAACATGGCCTCTTGAGGGTACTTGAGGACAGGGTTGAGAAGCACTGATTTAGAGCACTGAGCTAAAATGTAGCTCAAGACAATCCTATTTTATTTTTGGGCATTTGAGGGAAACCAAGTGAGTGTTAGAACCCCTGCTTGTCTTTTTTAGGCTGGGCTTTGTGTCCCTTTTCTTGAAATTGGCTTCACTTCCTGTCACATAGCCAAATGGGAAGTGAGGGTAAAACCCTACCAATGCCTTTCCTTGGGGACACACAGGTCAATCTAACTAGTGTCCCCATTAGGCAAATTGCACTCTAGCACTTTGTGTACAACTCAAATTCTTAGGTATTTTTGGGTTTATTAAAGGCAAATCCACTCTGCAATACAAGTGTACTCGTTGAAAATCTGAGGGGAAGCAATGGTGATTTTAACATTCAATCATCTAGAAGCAAAGATGGTGTTTTTTTTCCTTGCATGTCCCCCCTCGGATCTCCACCAACTGCACTTGTAGTGCAAAGTGGATTTACCTTTAGTAAATAAACCCCAAAGTCCAAGATACCTAATAATTTGGGGTGTACACAGCAAAATGCTACAGTGCAATTTACCTTATGGGGAAAATATTTATATTGACTTGTGTGTCCTCAAGGAAAGACATTGGTAGGGTTTTACCCTCACTTCCTGTTTGGCTATGTGACAGGAAGTGAATAAATTTGAAGGAGAAAGTGGCAACATTTGGGAGGTATCTTCACCCTATCAGGGGTGCAGACATCCCCAAAAACTGACAAGACTTCTAATGCCTCTGCACTCTATCCCCAAGCAAAACTAAGAGGATTTAATTTAGTTTAACTTTGCAAAGACTCATTCCTAAGTACGACTGTGATGCATGTCAATGGCCCATTTAGACCTTGTTTAATAGAAAACACCAGTTGCCTTTCACTAGAAACATTTGTTAGTCCAGTCCTGAAAATCTGCATTTGCTTTACTATTAATTTCCATAAAAATTGGGTTTCTGCAGCTAGATACGCAACCGCTGTGTGCGCAGAGGTATGCGCATATGTGGTTCTCGGAAAGCGGTGGCCAGAATGACATCACGCCCCTACAGGAAGTTGCTTGTACTGCTGCTAAGTTCTCTGAGGATCCTTATTTGCACATTAGGAAAAAAAAATATTTTTTTAACATGGGGTGGTGTTTGTGTGGGTGCCTAACACACATTTATACATATTAGGGCCAATTTAGACAGGATCTGATTTACAGCATGTTTTTAGATTGTGGGAGGAAACCCACACAGGCCCAGGGAGAACATGCAAACTCCAGATAGATGGTATCACAGGCGGGATTGCGAACCAGCGACCCTTTTTGCTGCTAGGTGAAAGTGCTAACCACTACACCACTGTGCTGCACAAATATGTAGCTATAGATGGAGGTTCTTAAGTGCCCACTTGTGAAAATGCACATGGGTCATGGCACATCTACATTCCAAATGTGGCACTTAAGATGGTCATGCACTATGCAATCTGATTGTCCAATCTCTGTACAACTTGATATTTCTGAAAAATAGATAATAGGAATATGCACTTGAACACTTAATTCAATTTTTTGGAAATCAAACAGGCTCTTGCCTAATCTAATTTGTCTAATTTTTTATTTTTTTTTAAGATTGCAGTGTATGGTCACCTTTAAAGATCAAGATCTGAAAATATTATTTTTTTGTGTTTAGAAACACTTCTCTGTTCTTTGTAATGTATTGAAATATTTGTGTAAAAATAGAAAAAAAAACATGTCAAAGATATATTAGAAGTAATAGTAATGAGATTAGCATCAAAAGGGTTAATTAAGTGAGAACACCTACTAATTGCCTAACAAGACACATCCAATGAGATGGCTGTGCGCTATTATCAGTGAGAAAACAGCAGTAACCCTGGCACCAGTTTCCATCTACATATCAAGTATCGTTTTGTGCATCTGTGTGCGCCGGTTCGCACGCTCAATCAATGATTTATGTGGCGCAACAATTAAGGTATGAACCGGCACAACGCACTGTTCTTAGTAAATCAGCCCCTGTGTAAGATGATGAGTGTCCATTTTCCAAGTTTACCTAAAATATCAGTTTCATTCTCCTGTAACTCATAATAACTGCATAAAGAGGAACATTTTAAATCGAAATAAAACAGATATATCGTAATAATAGTAAGGTATTTCTAAAACAGAAAGAGTTCCTTATTCTCACACTGAAATTTCCTGGTTATGTAAGGGTGATGTTACTATGGTCACTTTCTGTACCGTCACATTCAAAGGCATGCAATTTTGGGGTTTTTGAATAGTTTTAATCCACATTTTATGCATTTTCAAGGGAGATTAAAAGCATGTAAAATGTGTGTTTTTGCACGTTTTCCACGTGGTTCCAATCATCTCTGTAGCAGATCTGTTTTTTGTCAAAATGCTGCAAGCAAAGCTTGTAAAAAATGCAAAACATGAATATGCAGGGATGAAAACAGAACCCCTGATTATAACAACACAGAACCTTTCATACATTTTTTGCAGTTTCTCCTGTATATAAAGTATAGTCAAAGCCCTATGAAGAAGGTTGGCCAAACACCACACTAGCGATGCTAAATCCTTTATTCGATGCATCGCGTGAAGACGGCACAAAAGAAAGAGTATGCTGGAACTGTTGTTAACGCGTTTCACACATATACTAGTACTTAATCATAGGTCTTCATCCGATACATGGAATAAAGGATTTAGCATCTCTACAGTGTGGTGTGCGGTCAACCTTTTTCATATTGCTGTATAATGGTGGTGAGCCAGGGTGAACACCCACCATGCATTATACTAGTGACAGTCCCACCTGGGGCGGTATAGCTTCTGTTTGTATATTCAATGCCCTGTTTGGAAGTTTTTGACTCTATTGCTGTTCTTTGGAAAGTCAGAATTTTGGATTTTTCCTCACATTCACCCCTGATGTCATTGGTCAAACAGAAATCTCCTAGCCTGGGACACAAACAGCATTAAAAGCATTTAGATGAAAAAAAGTCAGCGCTTAGCGGAAAAAGTAAAGAAATCAGCAGCTAGCACTAAAAAGGTATCACTAAAAGATCAATAAACAAAACTATCCTGGTAAAATAGTAAAAGCAGTGCTGCAGACAAACACAACAATAAATAAAATCAACAAAAACTATGTCACAAAACATAAATATATCAAGTAAAGAATCCAAGCAAATAAATGGTTACTGTCCCTTTAAATGACATGGGACAATAATGTGTGAATGGTCTATGTGCAATTGAAAAACAAAACAAATAAATAATATCTGTCCCTTTTAAGTAACATGAAGTGGAGCAGCAGCTGTGACCCTGCCATGTATGTATACACTAATAACTAATAATGATTTTAGTGTATTTTTAGTGAAAATAGAGATTTGATGAACATTTGCAAAACTGCTGCCATCAATTTCAAAATGACCTTATTTTTTTCCTAAAATGGTAGTGTTTTTTTAATTTAAACTTTGATGTGTTTTCTATTGTCTATTGTGAATAAAATATGGGTTTGTGAGATTTGAAAATCATTACAGTGTGTTTTTATATAGATTTAAAGCAGTTGTAAACCTCAGACATGAAATTTGAACAAACCATATCCCTCTATAGTGTGTACTTGTCTTGAGCCAGAGCACTAAGTGTCATTTCTGTCTGCTGCTTCTTTCCTCTGCTATCAGCATGAATCACTTCTGACAAGATTTTCTGACACCAAGAGAAAAATGGTGACAGGGGAGATTGACAACCTCAGCAGATTGACAACCTCAGCTCTGTTCCTTTGTGCTGTGTGAAGGAGGAGTGCCCCCATCTCCTCCAATCAGCTCTCAGAGCTCTCCTCACTGAGCTCTGCAGAATGTAATTTCAGCTCTCCGCCCCCTTTTTTCTGAACTCTCCGACCAGCTCTATAAATTCTGCACTTTGAGTGGCTGTAGAGAAGAGAAGGCTGCAGATAGACATATACAACTTATGTAAGAGGATTTGTTTCATCTCTGTGTATCACCTGATGATAGTCCCTTCACTGATATGGAACAGTTTACACCCACTTTAACGCAGCATCCCAAATTTTTGGGAATTGGGGTTGTATACTCACTCCACTTCCACACCATTCAAAGTGGAGTGGGTTGTCAGTCACACATCTGATCTGCCTAGGGAGAGGAGCACATGCCTCATTGACAGTTCACTCTGTTCTTGAAACAGAGGGCGTGGATCAGCTAAAGTGATATCACAGGACATATGACTTCCTGTTGTGTAGCTCAGCCCCCTCCCAGGCCATTCTGTGATGATAATAGGGATGGGGATTACAGTATTTCACAAAAGTGAGTACACCCCTCGCATTTTTGTAAATATTTTATTATATCTTTTCATGTGACAACACTGAAGAAATGACACTTTGTTACAATGTAAAGAAGTGAATGTACAGCTTGTATAACAGTGTAAATTTGCTGTCCCCTCAAAATAATTCAACACACAGCCATTAATGTCTAAACCGCTGGCCACAAAGGGGAAAATGTCCATATTGGGCCCAATGTGTAAAAATTTTGTGTGGCCACCATTATTTTCCAGCACTGCCTTAACCCTCTTGAGCATGGAGTTCACCAGAGCTTCACAGGTTACCACTGGAGTCCTCTTCCACTCCTCCATGACGACATCACAGAGCTGGTGGATGTTAGAAACCTTGCGCTCCTCCACCTTTCCGTTCGAGGATGCCCCACAGATGCTCAGTAGGGTTTAGGTCTAATTTAAAATTTAAAATTTAACACACCTGCTCCCTATTCACACCTGAGACCTTGTAACACTAACGAGTCACATGACACCAGGGAGGGAAAATGGCTAACTGGGCCCAATTTGGATTTTTCACTTAGGGGTGTACTCACTTTTGTTGCCAGCAGTGTAGACATTATTGGCTGTGTGTTGAGTTATTTTGAGGGGACAGCAAATTTACACTGTTATACAAGCTGTACACTCACTACTTTACATTGTAGCAAAGTGTCATTTCTTCAGTGTTGTCACATGAAAAGATATAATAAAATATTTACAAAAATGTGAGGGGTGTACTCACTTTTGTGAGACAATGTATGTAAAAAAATTGGAGTCTTTTGACAAGTGATCCAATCCTCAATAAATACGTTGGTAGTTCCCCTGAAATTGTTTACAGACGTCATACTTCTCTTCGTGACCGCATGGTCACAAGTAATTATACAAGATCTTAAACTACTATATAAAATGTGGGAGATGCTCATTCTGTCCATGGGTGTTGGAATGTTCCTCTTTTAGATTACCAAACGGTAAGACATTAACAATCAAGCAACACATCACATGCCAAACACGGGGGTGGTCTATATTATGCTAGTGCGTTCTATGTGGGGAAAACAATTAGACCCTTTTGGAAAAGTCTTTCTGTGAGCGTTGGGTTCACACATTCGGCTAAGCCGAGTCAATAGGGATGGGACCACTTGCTGACTCTACCCTCCCCTGCTCCCTGCCATCTCTTTTGAGGTGGCTTAGGAGGTAGCTTGGGATGCAATGACCTGGGCAGGTGCCCTTGCGCAAGTGCAATGTCTCATCCCGTCCATCCGGCAGTGGGTGGCTGGGACTGATGACGTTGGGCATGCGTATTGGGCTGCGCATGCCCAATCATGTGAACCGCTCCGCCTGGCCCCCATGCGTGCTGTGCTCTTGTGCTGACACTAATGCACCTGAAGTGGCTCACACCCTCCACCATCAGGGCACCGTCATGTACACGCCCACATGGGCATTGTTGCCGGGCGGAGGGAGCAATTAAGGAATGGCGGTGGAAACGCCGCCAGACCCACCGGGGAGTCTGCATAGTAGGACACGAGGACAACACAGCTACATGGTATGTGGATCTATGACTATAATTAGCAACACTAGAGAAGTAGCTTGTGGATAGGTACAATGATCTCTTATCATGTGTTTTTTTCTTGGTGGTTGGCATTAGAAAACGCTGGATGTTCGCCTACTTGCCTCTATGGATATGTAATGCGGATGTTATATGTTTCATCTGGGAATTGAACATATCTTATAAGCCTTGGAAGTAAGTCTATTTACGCTAAAATGGGAGGAACGTGGGACACACATATTTTAGAATACATATACAAACTGGCCTTTATTTATATAATATATTGCAGGTATGACAGTTAACCAAACTGATTACTATAGTTCAACTGTTTCCAATATTAACCATCTTTAAGGGAATATATGCAAATGAACAGACCTATTTAAAGTATGAATTTATAATATCTATCCCCTTGATGGAGATATATATTGATTAATTTATATAGATGAGGGAATATTTTGGCAACACATTATCCTCATTTGCTTCCTTCCCACCTTTTAGAACAGACATTCAGGATTCGTGTATCTCTTCCTGGATGATGAACCTAGTGCTTCCACAATAAAGCCCGTTCATATAGATACAGATCCCAAGTAGGTATCTGTTATCCAGAGTATATTTTATATAGATTTGCAGTTTTAAAATGCATGTCACATATATTGTCATTTTTTTTTTTTATATTTAGCGACCCCTTAAGGTATATAGTCCCCCAGTCAGGTGTTCTTGATTCTCCAGCACCTGCCCAGCAGTTCTTTGGTGCTGGTGCTGCTCTGTGCTGAGGCTGGTCCCGCATGACAAATGCATGACCACAGTATATGCTAGATGTTTGTAAATTATATGTAAATACTCAAATATATTTGTAAATAATACTGTTTCTCTTTAGATGAGTGCTGTATGTTTTTCATGAGCCCTAATGAAAATAATTTGGCGAAACGCGTTACCACATGACGATCTACAATATCAGCATTCAATTCTTGGTGTATGATTGTATACAGTGAACTCTATCAACACTGTTTGTTTTTGTTTTTCCTCACCTAGATAGGTACATGTTGTATGATCTTTTTAACAATTATTACTCAATAAATTGTATACTTCTAAAAAATACCTTGTCTGGCCTGTACAGTCCGAAATGTTTTTTGTTCTTCTTTTCCCAGATTATGTGACCTAGTATGTAGGCCATGTATAATAATGCACATCTTACTTTTACTCAAACATTTATATAAAAAAAAGGGTACTGTTAGTTAATAAATGTAATCAGGAAGGTATATATATATATATATATATATATATATATATATATATATATATATATATATATATATATATATATATACACATATATATATATATATATATATATACACATATATATATATATATATATATATATATATATATATATACATATATATATGAGTATATATGTGTGTATATGTATAAATATATATAATA
Organism: Aquarana catesbeiana; assembly: GCF_042186555.1. Lineage (NCBI taxonomy): Eukaryota > Metazoa > Chordata > Amphibia > Anura > Ranidae > Aquarana > Aquarana catesbeiana. The sequence continues at coordinate 179,116,577 of NC_133325.1, read as the reverse complement.
TTTTTTTGGGGGGGGGGCGGGGGGATTTGGGTAAAGGCTACAGCAAGTCCGATAGAACTGCCTCATTTTCTGGCTGGAGTACATCATTTAGTGTTTTGTTCCTCAGCCTTGCTGTCCTTTGCCTGCCCCTTTAAAGTAATTTGATTTTTATTGTTTCATTAATGAAGACTCAGAATTTGGCCATTACCTAGGGCAGTCTGTATGCAATTTCTTTCTGTCTAGAAATGCCCACTCCTACAGACTTACACCCATCCATCAAGACATTTTTATATTTGCATAATGCTTCCCACTGCTGCTCAGGGTTCAGGACGCTGGAGAAAAGTACCAAGTCAAGGAAGCTATGTACAGCAACCCTGTTGACCCCTCCCACCAACCGTGATCTACCTGCATTCTATAGAGAAGTACAGAGACTCCGTGATATCACTGGGTCTAAAATAAGTTATGTAATGTAAATGGAAAGGTTTTATTTAAAAATGTCATTAGCATGTTGATGGGGGAAGGGAGAGCCAGGAGAGGCAAAATTTAAGAAGATTAAACTTTAACTTCAACATGTAAACCCATTTTGTATACATTTTGTATGCATCTTCCATGTGGCAGAAATTCATTTTTAGTTTTGGACAGGAAGGGTTACAGACCCTATCAGGCTAAATGATTTTAATAGCAAAAACATATATATAGAATTGATTCATGTGTGGTGTGATTTCCAGCATGCTACATACAGTATATGAGCATGTGAAAAGTTACCATTCGCATCCAATCTGTATTTCGGTAGCTTAAGGAAGAGCAAGGAACGTGTAGTTGTTGCCATTGCATTTGCAATGTAAGCTGGACCAATGTTTTTTTTTAATAAAACCATACACCCTTTATGAATTTGGATGATATTTGTTGGTATCCTTATATTGATAACATATTTGCCTTATGGGGGAGCAATAGCAAGACCCCTAAATATAGAAGGGGCGAGGATCATGAGCCTATTTTTTTTCTCAGACCTGGATTTGCATTAGTCTTTATGAACGCAGCCTTTATGTTTTGTATTTTAAAGTGATTGCAAATTCTTGTTTTTTTTTTTTTTTTTTTTTAAATAACATACATGTTATACTTACCTCCTATGTGCAGTTGGTTTTGCACAGAGCAACCCGGATCCTCCTCTTCTCGGGTCCCTCTTCTGTGATCCTGGCATCTCCCTCCTATCGAGTGCCCCCTTAACCAGCAGCTTCCTATGGGGCACCTGAGCTGAGGGGCACCCGAGCTGAGTCAGAATTCTGTGTATCCATTCAGACACGGAGCCTCGACCTGGCCCTGCCCCTCTCTCCCTATTGGCTGACTGACCTTGATCGACAGCTGCGGGAGCCAATGGTGCCGCTGCTGTGTCTCAGCCAATCAGGAGGAGTGTCCCGGACGGCTTAGACACTCGCGGACATCGCTGGATAGAGATGGACTCAGGTAGGTAATTAGGGGGTGCTGTCGAGGCTGCTACACAGAGAAGATTTTTTTTATCTTAATGCATAGAATGTATTAAGATAAAAAAAACTTCTGCCTTAACAACTCCTTTAATTTTTGGGTCTTTTTTTTTTTTTTTTATAATTTTCTTTTTAGGAAGAAGTTTTGAACTTTATTAGTGCTTTGGTTGCTTTTGCTACTATGTATCCTCAATTGTTTCACTTTGTATCTTTTTTCTGTATACATATTACTGCCTATGTATATACTAACCTTGGTACCCCCTGTTATTTCTGGGTAATGTTTTTATAAATTAACTTGCTTGTTAAATTGTTACTAGACAGGTTTCATTGGCTGAGGAAGTGCTGACTCAAGCTTTGTGTGAAATCAGTAATCTGTCCTGCAACCATTAGACATAGGGGTTGATTTACTAAAGGTAAATGCACTTTGCACTACAAGTGTACTTGGAAGTGCAGTCGCTGTAGATTTGAGGGGAAGATCTGAAATCAGGGGAGGCTCTGCTGATTTTATCATGCAATCATGTGCAAGCTAAAATGCTGTTTTTTATTTTCCTTGCATGTCCCCCTCGGACCTACAGCGACTGCACTTCCAAGTGCACTTTCAGTGCACTTGTAGTGCAAAGTGGATTTGCCTTTAGTAAATAACCCCAATTATCAAAGAAGAAATGATGAGCCTTTAAAATATTAAAAGAATCCTAAAGCTCCTCCTGTTGGCTCAAAAAAGAAGGCAAAGTGTTTATATGCTGTATCACATATTTATCTGTCAAAAATGCATTTCTTAGTTCTGACTATAGTAAATAAGGGAATAAATGGCATATAAAAGCAATTTTTATTCCACTTAATGTTCAGGATTTTAATGGTTTCAGAAAATGTTAAAGAAATATAATATTGTTAATGAAACCAGAAACTTTCTTTTATAGGCCAGGTCTATATGTGCAACAGCAACCATTTTATTTTCCAGGGCCTCTGCCAGAAAATATATAATTTTTAAGGGTTCTAAGTAATTTTCTAGCATAAAATGATGATTTTAACATGTGTATAAAAAATTTAAAAACTGCCTTGGTAGGTAAGCAGTTAAAGTAGAATTCCAGACAAAATCTCTTTAAGTATTAGATAGAATGGAGAAGGCTTAGAACCTCTGGCAGGTTTCCATTTGGTGTATACAGTATCTCACAAAAGTGAGTACATCCCTCACAATTTTGTAAATATTTTATTACATCTTTTCATGTGACAACACTGAAGAAATGACACTTTGCTACAATGTAAAGTAGTGAGTGTACAGCTTGTATAACAGTGTAAATTTGCTGTCCCCTCAAAATAACTCAACACACAGCCATTAATGTCTAAACCGCTGGCAACAAAAGTTGAAAATGTCCAAATTGGGCACGATTAGCCATTTTCCCTCCCCGGTGTCATGTGACTCGTTAGTGTTACAAAGTCTCAGGTATGAATGGGGAGCAGGTGTGTTAAATTTGGTGTTATCGCTCTCACTCTCTCATACTGAGAAGTTCAACATGACAACTCATGGCAAAGAACTCTCTGAGGATCTGAAAAAAAGAATTGTTGCTCTACATAAACATGGCCTAGGCTATAAGAAGATTGCCAAGACCCTGAAACTGAGCTGCAGAAAGGTGGCTAAGACCATTCAGCGGTTTAACAGGACAAGTTCCACTCAGAACAGGCCTCTCCATGAGCGACCAAAGAAGTTGAGTGCACGTGCGAAGCGTCATATCCAGAGGTTGTCTTTGGGAAATAGACATATGAGAGCTGCCAGCATTGCTGCAGAGAATAAAGGGGTGGGAGGTCAGCCTGTCAGTGCTCAGACCATACGCCGCACGCTGCATCAAATTGGTCTGTATGGCTGTTGTCCCAGAAAGAAGCCTCTTCTAAAGATGATGCACAAGAAAGCCGGCAATTTGCTGAAGACAAGCAGACTAAGGATATGGATTATTGGAACTATGTCCTGTGGTCTGATGAGACCAAGATAAACTTATTTGGCTCAGATGGTGTCAAGTGTGTGTGGTGGAAACCAGGTGAGGAGTACGAAGACAAGTGTGTCATGCCTACAGTCAAGCATGGTGGTGGGAGTGTCATGGTTTGGAGCTGTATGAGTGCTGCTGGCACTGGGGAGCTACAGTTCATTGAGAGAACCATGAATGCCAACATGTACTGTGACATACTGGAGCAGAGCATGATCCCCTCCCTTCAGAGACTGGGCCACAGGGCAGTATTCCAACATGATAACGACCCCAAACGCACCTCCAAGATGACCACTGCCTTGCTAAAGAATCTGAGGGTAAAGGTGATGGACTGGCTAAGCATGTCTCCAGACCTAAACCCTATTGAGTATCTGTGGGGCATCCTTAAACAGAAGGTGGATGAGCGCAAGGTCTCTAACATCCACTATCTCTGTGATGTCGTCATGGAGAAGTGGAAAAGGACTCCAGTGGCAACCTGTGAAGCTCCATGCCCAAGAGGGTTAAGGCAGTGTTGGAAAAAAATGGTGGCCACACAAAATATTGACACTTTGGGCCCAATTTGGACATTTTCACTTAGGGGTGTACTCACTTTTGTTGCCAGCAGTTTAGACATTAATGGCTGTGTGTTGAGTTATTTTGAGGGGACAGCAAATTTACACTGTTATACAAGCTGTACACTCACTACTTTACATTGTAGCAAAGTGTCATTTCTTCAGTGTTGTCACATGAAAAGATATAATAAAATATTTACAAAAATGTGAGGGGTGTATTCACTTTTGTGAGATACTGTATGTCCCTGTTAGAAGATTTTCTTTGCTTCTTGTTGTGTTACTAAGACAGGATGTGGTGGGGAAATCCCCTCAATAGGGGCACTGACAACAAAAACATGAATGAGGTTCCAACCTTTCCTGTGGTTCCAAAGCTAATAAAAATATGTTTGGGTCAAAGTTCTACTTTAAGTCACTGATTAACAATGTACATCGAATTGTTTTGTTATAAAACATATCAACTGTTTCTGTGCCACTTTCTAGTAAATTCAAAAACTTTGTACTGTCATATCAGAGGATTTCGCCAGTGATGTAAACATTTTACTCATGCTTTTACTCATATGCTGGGCCATTTCTGCGTTACTGTCAAATGCACGTAAATGATGTAAAACATCAGATAAGGCCATGGGAGGTTTTAGAGATAAACATTATAGTATTACAACATACCAGTAGTTAAGTATAGGTTATCTATTTGAAGCTGAGCTGGTAATTATGATTTGTAATTTAACTGATACACACTTCACTTTCACTTGTAGCTGTATACAAGGTAGCATAATTTCATAGAAACTTCTGTTAAAAAAGAGAAATGATCTTGCAAATAACAATGAACTTAAAAAAATATATAAAAACTCACAGTCCAATAACAAATATCGAAAAGACATACACTCACTGGCCACTTTATTAGGTACACCTGTTCAATTGCTTGGTAACACAAATTGCTAATCAGCCAATCATATGGCAGCTACTTAATGCATTTAGGCATCTAGATGTGGTGATGATAAACTTTCTGAAGTTCAAACCGAGCATCAGAATGGGGAAGAAAGGGGTTTTAAGTGACTTTGAATGTGGCATGGTTGTTGGTGCCAGACGGGCTGGTCTGAGTATTTCAAAAACTGCTGATCTTCTGGGATTTTCATGCACAATCATCTCTAGGGTTTACAGAGAATGGTCCGAAAAAGAGAAAAATATCCAGTGAGCGGCAGTTATGTGGGCGAAAATGCCTTGTTGATGTCATAAGTCAAAGGAGAATGGGCAGACTGATTCGAGATGATAGAAAGGCAACAGTAACTCAAATAACCACTCATTACAACCAAGGTATGTAGAATACCATCTCTGAATGCACAACACATCGAACCTTGAAGCAGATGGGCTACAGCAGCAGAAGACCCCACTGGGTGCCACGCCTGTCAACTAAGGATAGGAACCTGGGGCTACAATTCGCACAGGCTCAACAAAATTGGACAACAGAAGATTGAAAAAATGTTGCCTGGTCTGATGAGTCTCGATTTCAGCTGCAATACTGAGATGATAGGGTCAGACTTTGGCTTAAACAACATGAATGCATGAATCCATCCTGGCTTGTATCAACAGGCTGATGGTGGTGGTGTAATAGTGTGGGGGATATTTTATTGGCACACTTTGGGCCTCTTAGTACCAACTGAGCATTGTTTAAACACCACGGCCTACCTGAGTATTGTTGCTGACCATGTCCATCCCTTTATGACTACAGTGTACCCATCTTCTGATGGCCACTTCCAGCAGGATAATGCACCCTGTCACAAAGCTCAAATCATGTCAAACTGGTTTCTTGAACATAAAAGGGTTTTATGGCCTCACATAACAAGGTAGGATGTGTTAAAAAGGGTAGAATGTACCATCATCTGAGTTTAGTTGAGGTGCATGTAACGCTCAGGCATGCCCGGCAGAGTCTCCCGCGGCGACTGGGGAGGACACATATAAGGCCGCCAGGAAACTAACGTCTAGATAAGGTGATAAGGAAAAAATATAAAATCAAGCCCATGGTCCAAGCAATAAAGATAAGTGTGTGAAACACCAGTCAAAATGATGTGCAAAAATCCGACAACAAGCAAAAAGAGTAAAACGAGACCAAATGCCAGAAAGGAAGCCAGAAAAAGGGTCATGAAGTCTAGATATCCTCTAGCTGCACCCTGTTTTTTCTGGATGGTCTCTTTTGTTGAGCTCTAATATCCATTATTATTACTTTTATTACCACACTGTGGCCTTCAAATTTTGCAGACCAATATCACCATCACCCCCTCACACATCTCCCTCTTTCTACTTCATGACCCTTTTTCTGGCTTACTTTCTGGCATTTGGTCTCATTTTACTCTCTTTTTGCTTCTTGTCGGGTTTTCGCACATCATTTTGACTGGTGTTTCACACACTTATCTTTATTTATTTATTTTTTTAATTCTTTATTTTTAGAAAGGCATACATGTGAAAACACAGATACAATCCCAATGAAATGTACAGAAATAACTGTAGACTCCCCAAGGGCATTCAATAATACAAACAGTGTAATTATATAGTAAAGTTACACCCCCCGTGGGTTATCATCAGGTTGTAGAAGAATAGGGAGGTTCTGTATCCCACATGTCCACCTTTAAATGGCAATCACCATATTTTATGTAAAAAAGAGAAAAAATAACGGGGAACACAGTGGTGCCGGGGTCAAATGACCCAAAATAATTAAAAGATTAGTAGCTTAGGTAGAGAAACAGAGAGTAGGACAGGGGAGAATGGGAGACAGGGGGGGGGAAAGGGGGGGGGGATCTCCCCTCCATGAGGGAAGAAGACTAGGGGAGGATGTCCTTGTCTGCGTCCAGCCTTACCCACCCCCTCCGGTGGCGAGAAAAACATCACAGCACTGAAAAGTTAGACCAACAGCTCGGTATATTCCTCGGAATAGACAAATTCGTGTCAGTAAAACCATTTTTTTGAGAATTGCTCACTAAGGCCTTTCTCCGTGGCCATCAAGTCTTCCATTGCCTTTATCTCTGAAACTTTTATCAACCATACGGCCACCGATGGGAGCTGTGTCTACTTCCAAAACAAGGGGATGCAGCTCTTCGCCGCTGTAAGCAGGAGAGCGATAATGGATTTCCTGTAGGCTTTAGTGGGGATCTTGTGATGGTGAAGAAGGAAGAATTCAGGTGTCTCTGGCACCTCTTGGTCTGTAAACGTTTTAACTATGTGGTGCACTTTCGTCCAAAAAGGCCGGAGGGCTCTACAGGACCAGAAGACATGCAGAAGCGAACCGGGTTCCTCCCCACATCTCCAACAAAGATCCGAGCTCTGGGGGAACATCTTGTGTAATCTTTCAGGGGTATAGTACCACCGGGATAGTAGCTTGTATCCCGCTTCCTGGTGTCTGGCACAAATAGAAGTTTTATGGGCGAAAAGGAAGAGCCGATCTATTTGTTTCTCTGTGAATTGCACTCACAGGCGTGCGCACGTGGTGTGCCAGGTGTGCCTGGGCACACCCTAATCACCTTGTGTGCTGTGGATGCCCCCTGTTAAGACCCATGATATTTTACCAAAGCCCCCCTACCGGGGCTCCAAAAAAAAAATTGAAAAAACGAATTAAAAAAAAAAAATTGTTAAAAATAATAGTAAATAAAATGTTAAAAAATAATTTAAAAATTAAAATTTAAAAAAATAATGAAATAACAAAAATAAAAACTACTGACCCCTACCTCTGCCCTACTGACATTGTCCATGGCTCTACTGACACCGGCAATAGGCTGCGCACACCTATGATTGCACTCCTAGGTCACTTTCCACCTGGATATGTAGGGAGGTCTGAAGACTGGGAGTTGGGCTACTAGTAGTTGGTAGGTTTGGGAAATAGCGTGTTTCAGCGGAGTTCGTTCCTGGCTGAACTGTTCGAAGGAGGTTAATTGCCTCCCAAAGCCTCTGGTGAGGGCAGGGAGCCAATGAAATGGGCTAACTGTATCTTTTGCCAGAACGACAGTCCCGCCAGGGCTGGATCGTCCGTGATTTGTTGCCTGTTTTTCCACTGACCATTGATAAGGAAGTGTCTCACCTGTGATCTTTTGACCTCCAGCAACTCTAGGAATCTAGAGTCCTCGAGTCCCGGGACAAAGGCCGGATTTCCGACAATGGGAGTGAGCGGAGATGGAAGCGGTGCGACCAAGAAGTCACGGAAAGCTTTGCGGGCCATTTGCAACGTTTCCCCCAACGTAGGGTGGTGTGTTATTCGGTTTGGCAGGGGCTTTTGGCACCAAGGAAGCGAATCCAACCTGGTCTTTGTTAGGGTGTTTTCTATTTGTACCCACTGCTTTTGGGCTCCATGACGACACCAGTCCAGAACCCGAGTCAGGTGGCATGCCAACAGGTAGAGGTTAGCATCTGGCAACGCAATACTCAACTTGGGGAGTTGAAAGATGGTCTGGGCCAAGCGAGGGGGTTTTTGGGCCCAGACAAACCTGATAAAGGTACTGTTAACCGTTTTGAGGAAAGAGGCAGGAATTTGGGATGTGGTGGAATGGGAGATTTGCATCACGGATGTGCAGCCGACAAATCTGCAGCAACTGCGTGATGCTATCATGTCAATATGGACCAAAATCTCTGATGGATTGTTTTCAACACCTTGTTTAATCTATGGCACGAAGAATTAAGGCAGTTCTGAAGGCAAAAGGGGGACCAACCCGGTACTAGCAAGGTGTACCTAATAAAGTGGCCGGTGAGTGTATATGTGAAAATTGTTTAACAGTCCCAGCTATGTTCAGAACCAGTGCTGTTGAAAATATTATCTTGAGCCAGTACGTGTGATCACCACGAGCACCGTCACCTCCATTAAAAAGGACTCTCACTGGAACAGATGGACCCTATTACAGAGTTAAATTAGCCTGTGGGACTGGGGGGGGGGGACTATACAATTTTCACATATATGCCTTTTCTATATTTGTTATTGGATTGTATGTTTTTATATTTTTTTGCATTTCATTATTTGCAAGATCATTTCTCTTTTTTTAACACGAGCTTCTAAAGTATCATGCATAGCGCAGCAATTTACATTTTACTCTGATACACAGTTTGTCTGACAGTTTTTTGTGCCAGCAGCTAATTTTGCACCTGCGCAAATTCTATTATATTTTTTTAGCATAATTACATTTGTTTTTCTATAAATGTACACATACAGTATGTGAAAATGCAGTTTCCTAAACTTTTTATAGCTGCAACAAAAAGGAAAGATCGAAATCTTTTAGCCAACATATATATATATATATATATATATATATATATCATATCAGCCTCAGCACAGTTTACAGAATAAAAGAAGACAAAAAAAAACACTTAGGACCATGGAAATGTTGTTTTAAAAGGAGTGAATCTCATTTAAAAATATGATAAATAGCGTTAATACAAAAAAAGTGGTCAAAAAACCTTGGGCCATACATAAAAGCATATAAATAATTTGCTGCCATTAATTCTTTAAAACCTTGAAAATCTTTATACCTGTAAATCTGAGACAACTCTCATCTTAATTTATTGCTAGCAATCTAGCAATCTCAGGCAACGCTTCTAAGTATGACTACTAATTGTATTTCTTCTCCAAAGTAAAATGTAATGTGTGGGATAGTTGAAGCCTGTATGTTAGTCCCCCAAAATTTTGTAGGATTCCCATCAATGTCCTAGAGCAGGGGTCTCCAAACTATGGCCCTCCAGTTGCTTAGGAACTACAATTCCCATCATGCCTAGTCATATCTAAGAATGTCAGAGTTTTACAATGCCCCATGGGACTTGTAGTTCTGAAACAGCTGGAGGGCCGTAGTTTGGAGATCCCTGTCCTAGAGCAATGTTCCACAAACTGTGGCCCACTGGTTGCCATAGCTGTCCCCTGCAATGTGAAGGCCCTATACAATAAGAAACCTTCTTACGAATTAGTTCAGTTCCGTGAGCTTGTTTGTAAGTTAAAGTTGTTTGCAAATACAGCAAAGATCAGCGCTTGCAGACAAAGGCCGCAAACGGGGATCAGTGTGTTCTGGCAGGGGGAGCCCCCCTGTCATAACACAAAGGCACAGAAGGGGAGATCGCTGCACCAACACTGCTTGTATTTATACAGCGATCTGTCAGGTTTTTTTTTCGTTCAGCCCGCTGGGTTCAATGAAAAAAATAAAGTGAGTGTACCCACCTTTACAGGATTGGTCATGCGAACACATGTTCGCATCTTTGAAAGTTTGCAAGTTGAATGTTTGTATGTAGAGGACTTACTGACTGACTCACTTTCTCATTGCAAGCCATAAGAAGACAGTGAATGTACAATTTGTTCCAGTACCTGACAATTATTTAGTAGGTTGTCAGGCAGAGTTGTGCATGTATTGTTCTGGGCATGACATCATCATAAAAGTTTCTCCTGCAACAACAATGCAGGGGAAACTTTCTGAATCCTACTGGCACTGATGATGGGGCATTTTTTGCTCTCACTGACACCAATAATGATACATTTATTACTCTTACTGGTGACTTACACTGATGACAAAACAGGGGCATTTTTCTTTTCCAAGTGGTCACCGATGTAGGGGCATTTTTTACTCCCACTAATTCCAAGGAATTTTTTTAGACTCAATGACTTTGGAGGCCAGGGGATTTGTTTTACTACTACTGGCCATAATCTGGCCTCTCAAAAGACTGACGGTGAAATAGTCCTTTGCTTAAAAAGTTTGAGAACTTTGTAAAACTGATGTAATGCTGATTTTTTTTTTAGCTAAAAACTGCTACAAAAATAATCAGCATTACATCATGACGTGCTTTGGTAGAAAGGCTTGTTCATTGAAAGAAGTTCCACAATATCATCAAAAGAGGAAGTAATGAGTCAGTGAACATACTTGTTTTTAATGTTAGCGAAGACAGAATTGGAGTTACTAAACAGCATACTTGAAACGATAGGAATTATTACAGCTTATGATGCGTTGTTTTAAGTAGGATGTTTTTTTTTAACCACTTAAGGACCGAGCCTCTTTTTGAGATTAGTTGTTTACAAGTTAAAAACAGTCTTATTTGCTAGAAAATTACTTAGAACCCCCAAACAATATACTTTTTTTTCGAACACCATATAGAATAAAATGGCGGTCGTTGCAATACTCACACCGTATTTGCGCAGCAGTCTTACAAGCACACTTTTTTTGGAAAAAATACACTTTTTTGAATGCAAAAATAAGACAACAGTAAAGTTAGCCCAATTTTTTTTTTATATTGTGAAAGATCATGTTATGCCGAGTAAATTGATACCCAACATGTCATGCTTCAAAATTACGCCCGCTCGTGGAATGGAGTCAAACTTTTACCCTTAAAAATCTCCATAGGCGACGTTTAAAAAATTATACAGGTTGCATGTTTTGAGTTACAGAGGAGGTCTAGGGCTAGAATAATTGCTTTAACTCTACCGATATGTGGGCCCTACTCACGTATGTGTTCACTTCTGCACGAGAGCGCGGCGGGACGGGGCACGTTTAAAAATTTATTTTTTTTCTTATTTATTTTACCTTTTATTTTTTATTTTTACACTGTTCTTTAAAAAAAAATGTGTCACTTTTATTCCTATTGCAAGGAATGTAAACATCCCTTGTAATAGAAAAAAAGCATGACCCTTTAAGAGCTATGGGTAGAAGTGATGTTTTGACGTCGCTTCTGCCCTGCATCTTCCCCATCTTCTCCCATCTTCCCCTCGCTAGTATCCATACCACAGAGGAGAAAGGATCCGATCGCCTCTGCCGCTGCCGACAGTTCCAGTAAGCGGCGGAGGGCACTGGAGCGCGGCGGGAGGGGGGGGACCCCTCTCCCACCGCCAATAAAAGTGATCTTGCGGCGAATCCGCCGCAGAGACCACTTTTATCTGAAAGCGGACTGCCAGCCGAAGAAGAGAATACCGGGGTTATGGAAGCTAGCTGCTGCCATAACAACAATATTCCTCTTCAAACTTAGGACGTATATCGTCGTACGGCGGTCCGTAAGTGGTTAAAGTTGCACTATAATAATAAAAAAAAGTAATGTAAAGAAAACCTTTTATTTACATGCAAAAATCCCTTGCAACAGAGCTATAATACTTGTCACGGACAATTTTGCTGCATTATGACAAAAACAAACATGCAAAAGAAATAAATGGAATTGCACTGCATCACATGCATAATATAGGAATATAAATATGTGAAATATTATTATTATTATTATTATTATACAGGATCTATATAGTGCCAACAGTTTGCACAGCTCAGGTTTGTGGTGTTTTTTAAGAAAGCAATTTGTTTCAAACTACTTCAAACCTAGGACAATTCTGACATTTCTCACATGCATGTAAACATTTTCTTTTCTAGTGGGAAAATTACTTAGAACCCCCAAAAATGTTATATTTTCTGAAAGCAAAGGTTCTGGAGAATACAATGGTGGCCATTACAATTTTAAATATAAATGATAACTAACTAATATAAAATAATATAAAATATAAAATATATAAAAAAACCTACTAATTTAAGTGCTCTCCAACTATGAATCTCCAACCCAGCTGCAGATCCTCAATAATATCAAAATTAAACTTTGATATAAACAATAAAATTATTGCAAGCTGTGCTATTAATCATACACATGCCAATAAATACTGGAAAACATACATAACTCCTTTGTTTCAATGTGCAAACAAAAATTAATAAATTATAAACATAATGTGCAACATATATCCTCTCTTAATAATAATTAGTTTTATCTTTCAAACAATATAATAATTATGCCCAATTCAACAATGAATATCTTCTTCCCTCGACTTTTTGGGTGTTAAAAGTGGAACTCCAGAAAGAAATTTTTTTATAGACCACAAGTGAAATAATTTTAATGAAGAGTATGCCAGGTCCTCAACACTACTGGTTACTGTATTTTATTCACAGAAAAAAAAGCGTTCTGTAAATGGACAAAGGGATCCTGTCATTTACCTTCCCCTCCTCTCCTCTTACCCATACATATGTTTTCTGGTATTAACTGGAGAGTATGATTAATGGTACAGCTTGTGATATTATTTTTATAAATGTGTATAAAAAGCATGCAAAAATGCATCTATTTTGAAATGTTAAAGTATAAACCATTTCTAACATACTGTAGGTAACATGTTAAGGTCTGACAGTGCTCTGCAACATATCACAAATCACATGCAGGCAACCAAGGGGTTTCAACAGGAAAGAGCAGTGAGTGAAAAGTGAGTACATTATGACCCACAGTGTCTTTCATCACCAAAATGTTGTTACATCATGGTGGCTTTCATGGTGGCTTTCATCCAGGCATTACAAACTGTATAGCTAGTACTATGCATCCATTCATTCAAATAAATAAATATACATGTTTAGTAATTTAACAATGGAGTCTTAATTCACTCACTTAACCCCAATTTAAATATATATCTATAGCCAACTTTTATTTTCTTTTAATAAATTTGTATAGAATATAGAATTAAACCTTGTCAGTTTTTTTTTTTTTGTAAATAAGGGAGTAAATAACTCAATAGGCAACCCCACTAGATCTAAACCAAAATAGCAAACAGCAAATAGAAAGGCAACATTCCTAATGTACTGCACTGATCTTTGCCAGCCCTCCTCTCGCATCTAACCCAGGTGCTTACAGTGTCTTCAAAAAGTATTCATACCCTTTGAAATTTTCCACATTTTGTCATGTTACAACCACAAATGCAAATATATTTTATTGGGATTTTATATGATAGACCAACACAAAGTGGCACATAATTGTGAAGTGAAAGGAAAATGATAAATGGTTTTCAATTTTTTTTTAGAAATTAATATCTGAAAAGTGTGGCCGCGGTGTGCATTTGTATTTAGCTCCCTTTACTCTGGATACCCCTAACTAAAATCTAGTGGACAAAATTGCCTTCAGAAGTCGCCGAATTAGTAAATAGAGTCCACCTGTGTGTAATTTAATCTCAGTATAAATACGGCTGTTCTGTGAAGCCCTCAGAGGTTTGTTAGAGAACCTTAGTGAACAAACAGTATCATGAAGGCCAAGGAACACACTAGACGGGTCAGGGATAAAGTTGTGGAGAAGTTTAAAGCAGGGTTAGGTTATAAAAAAAATATCTCAAGCTTTGAACATCTCACGGAGGAGCACTGTTCAATCCATCATCCGAAATGGAAAGAATATAGCACAACTGCAAACCTACCAAGACATGGCCGTCCACCTAAACTGACAGGCTGGGCAAGGAGAGCATTCATCAGAGAAGCAGCCAATAGTCACATGATAACTCCAGAGGAGGTGCAGCAAAGACCTTGCTTTGAGTGTGCTTGTGCTAGAGGGGATCTAAGTATCAGAGGTTGCTACAAGGACTGGGGCTGCTCTGGTAGAGTCCTAGATATACTGGCCATTCCCTGTTACCTCCCGGAACAGTTTCTGTAAGAAGATTAGTGAGATGTTTGTACTCCTGTTTTTGCTATTGATCATTTTGAAATATCCTGTGACCCGAAATCCCACTCCTGTTAAGGTTTTTCAAGCAATACATACTCAAAAGACATTCCCTATCCTGGGAATGGACTGGTACTTTTGGGGAAGAGTCAGTTATTACCCTTACAGGTGTAGCGCTAACAATGGCTTAATTTATTCCACTGGTACCAAGAATACATGGCTTATTTTATCCCAATGACACCAACATTTCTGTGTAAATACAGCAGCTATAATAGCGTCTGCATTTGTATTTACTCACTTTTTTTAATCTTTAGAGTTGAGCTTCAAACTGCATATGATGTCAGTTTTAACAACGTAACAAATAAAAAAAAATGCCTCTAAAACTCTATTTTCCCCTTTTTGCCATAAATATTTTTTTCCTGCTAATTTTCTATTTTTCTGAACATTAATAGATAACCTTTTTGGTTAGTATTTATTTTGTTTGGTAATTTTTTTTACTGTTGCATTAGAAAAAGAACAGGATATTAACAAAAAAGCTTTTATTTCATTTGTAAATAACTTTGTAATACTTTGTATCAGATTAACAATTTTAGTGTAAAAAAGGATAAATTACAGAATAAATTCGACGTTTTTTTCTTCACAGTAAAACAGCTTTTTTAAATTAACACTGATCAAAGTAGAAAAATGTTTGTGTGTGTGTTTTTTTTGTCTATGGATCGCAAAAAAAATATATATAAAGACAATATAGCCAATAAAAAAACTATGTTTGTCCTAAAAAAAAAAGTACAAATAAAAAATTAGTTTTACATTATCTTAAAAAATGCCAAAGTTATTGCAAAGAAACAAACAAAAAAACAAAAACAGACACATAGCAGAAATGTAAAACTTGCTTCATAGGGGATGTACAGGTATGGGAGCTGAAGTGGCTAATTTCCATTATTTTCTTGTATATGTTTTTCTGCATTCCTCTGCATATTAGAAATATAGGTATGAAAGGGTCCATATAATTTGTTCTTTTATGAATGTATTTCAGTACTTGTTGATAAAAATAAGTTAATTGTAGTCATTACAATCATTAAATCATTTGCTGCTGTACAAATTCCATGGAAAGTTACTAATGGATGATCATAGGCACTGTTTAGCAATATACATCAGATACTATGATGTCGAATTTGTGGTATACACCTTTCTTGCCTGTAAATGTCCTTTATGACTGATTCAAATTAGTACATTTATGGAAAATCCCATAATTAAATAGAAAATATATTAATAGTGTTTTTTAATGAAGTTATCATGGGTGTAATTTCCCCAACTAGTACACAAAGTCTAATGAAGAACACATGATAGTCAAGGAAACATAAAGAATAATTATCTATCTATATTAAATTAGGAATTGTGTTTCCATGGCAACTTGTGCATCCACATTTCTGGTAATGTGCAGTTTTATTGGACAATTCAGTGTTACATCATAATGACCACAATCAACCTCGTTAACTGTGGTAAATATTGTTATATATTATATTTATATATTTTAAATAAACAGTGTAGTAATCCAAAAATTATACTGTATATAATGGATCAAAACTGCACCATTTGCCCATACTAAAAATCTAGCGGGCAGCACAGTGGTTAGGTGGTTAGCACTTCCACCTGGCAGCAATAGGGTTTTTAGGTATGAATCCCAACCATGGTACTATCTGCATGGAGTTTGCATGTTCTCCCTCTGCCTGTGTGGGTTTCCTCTGGGTACCTTTCTATATGGGTCCTAATATGTATATGTATGAATGTGATATAGGAATCTTAGATTGCAGGCTGCTTGAGGGTGGGTACTGAATTGACAGTATCTAAAGCACAGTGTAAATTGTTGGTGCTATATATATTAATCCACAGACTCCCTTATAACCCCATATGCAATAACCAAAGAGTCTGCTAAAGATGTCATGCAGCAAGATTTTCTCTTTGTCTATGTTTTGAAATTGCCCTTCGTTGCATTTACCAAAAATAATTTTATGGACAAATGTGCACCTGCAACTGTGCAAACTGTCAATTCAAACTGTGTGTATGCAAATGTACCTCCCTTTGCCATGACTGGCTGAGATGGAGCATGCATCCCTTCACCTTCAATTACCATTTGAACCTGGATAATGAAACTGTGAAAATAACAGTGTTTAAATGTACTGTGGACTGTACGCTTAGTCATTTTCTAAACATATCTTTATTTATTTATAAGTGAGAATAGCGTTAAAAAAATATTGCCAACTTGGATTTAATTTGGATTGGCCACCACCACCAATATTGTTACTTTTGGTAATAGAGTGTAGCTTGATTCAAAAATAACTTTTCCAGCATTGTTTGAATGTACAGCCTGGCCGTAAGGCTTGACAAGCTTGATTAGGCTTGGGGTGGGCACAAAGGGGTTGATTTACTAAAGGCAAAAAGCCTGTACACTTTGCAGTAGAAGCTCTGCTGACTTCAAACCATGTGCAAGCAAAAATGCTGTTTGTTTTATTTTCCTTGCATGTGATTGGGTATTCTCTGCAAAGTCAAGCTTTACCTCATTTACTAAACTCTGGAGCAACTACACGTGCAGAGTGCAACTAAACTTTGCAAAGTGCACAGTATATTTGCCTTTAGTAAATCAACCCCAAAGCATGCAGGCCTTTGAAAATCTTTGTAAGAAAGTCAATAGAGCCAGCAGTCAGCTGCTAACCTTCATCATAAAACATCTTAGCTACCGTATATACTCGAGTATAGGCCGACCCGAATATAAGTCGAGGCACCTAATTTTACCACAAAAACTGGGAAAACGTATTGACTCCAGTATAAGCCTAGGGTGGGAAAATGCAGCAGCTACTGGGTAAACAATGCCCATCTGCAGCCTCACTGTGCCCATTTGCAGCCTAATTGTGCCTATCTGTAGTCTCACTGTGCCCATTTGTAGTCTCACTGTGTCCAACTGTAGTCTCACTGTACCCATCTGTAGTATCACTGTGCCCATCTGCAGCCGTACCTTTCATTACTAAAACAGCATGTGTCTCCCGCTGTGTTATGCAGTCTGTTCGGCCGTCCATTGTAACAAAGCCCCGCCTCCTCCTCGTCTGTGATAGACAGCATTGTATCAGTGTTCCTCTTTCCTGGACGAGGAGGAGGCGGGGCTTTGTTACAATGGACGGCCGAACAGACTGCATAGCACGGCGGGAGACACATGCTGTTTTAGTAATGAAAGGTACAGCTCACTTAAGTATAAGCCGAGGGGGGTTTTCAGCCAAAAAAATGGGCTGAAAAACTCGTATTATACTCGAGTATATACGGTATTACTATTATTTTTAAGTAAAAATTCAACAATACATTTGGTGTTGAAAGTGGGAGAAGGCATTCATTTTGAATTGCATTTTATGTTTAATCTCTTTTTAATTAAGATTTACTTATAACAAAGTTACAACATAAGGCACTGAGACATATACACGATCAGTACAATATCTGCAAAAGTACATTGTGAATACTGATATAGAGAACATAATGAAAGAAACCCGTGAAAACACTCCATGGGGTTAATAACAATCAAGCCCAACTAGTCCATTGCCTGTGTTGAATTGAATTTTAATTCTCAATTAGGGATGAGCACATTTGTGGGTTAAATTCTCAGCCAGTTTCATGGAAGGTTTGCAAAATTCAGAGAATCCCAAAACAAACTATTGTCAAAAAAGAGTTAATCTGGGCTCTGCCATGGGGATGTGTTTTGATAGCAAAATGGTAAAAACAAATTAACACAAAGCAGTGCAAGGTCCTTTTCATGTGGCCTCGGGGGCTACATTGAAGATACATAATCCTTTA
Source organism: Aquarana catesbeiana (assembly GCF_042186555.1). Lineage (NCBI taxonomy): Eukaryota > Metazoa > Chordata > Amphibia > Anura > Ranidae > Aquarana > Aquarana catesbeiana. The sequence goes on along the minus strand of NC_133325.1, from coordinate 179,098,322 downwards.
CACACAGGGAGGAGAGGAGGAGAGGGAAGAGGTTCCATTATTAACACAACTAGCTGCTCTGCACCTGAAAGAATGTAGGTGTAGAAGGATTTGTCAGTCAGTCAACTTTATGCTGGGTGTTCTATAACTGTATTGGTTGGCCACTTTGGCACCCGAGCCCTACCTCTAGTTTGTGCAGCCCTACCACTACTATGTCCTGCAGGAAATGCTCACCCCTACTAGATATGTTTGTTTCGTTACAATTCATTTTTTTTACTAAAATTTTGTTTTTGGAGATTCAGATGTATAAGAATCTCTGAATGGACATAGTAACAAATGTCAAAAAATCAGAAAAATGGAAGGAATCCGCCAAAAAATGTGATAAAAATAAGTGCCCAACACCTCTAACAAATCTTAAAGTGCAAAGTAAGTCTAAATATGTTTATAATTAACATATCTTAAAACAATGTGTATAAGAGCCGATACCCAGTGAAGTCTGAATATAAGGGACTCAAATGGTAAAGTAAAACTGACCGGGTGCACTTCTCAATTAGTAACCAATATTCACAGTTAAGTATCTGAAATCTATATAAAATCAACATATAAAATTTTTAACTTAAGTCCATCAAAATGAAACATAAACTCCAAAAAATAATAGTAAATAAACATCCATATAAACAATAAATCCTGATGACTGAGACCCCTTTTACACCGAGGCAGTTTTCAGGCATTTTAGCGCCTGTAAAGCACCTGAAACCTGCCTCCCATTCTCTGAAATGGGTGCTTTCACACCCGGGCGGTGCGCTACCGGGACGTTCGGAAAAGTCCTGCAAGCAGCATCTTTTTTTGGGGGGGGGGGTTGGGGGTTGGGAGCGCTGCCAAAATGCCCCTGCCCATTGAAATGAATGGGCAGTGCTTCCGTAGCACGGCAACACGGGAGTTTTTAACCCTTTTTTTGGGAGTTTTCAATCCTCTTAAACAGTGCTAAAGCGCCGCTAAAACAAGCGGCTCTTTAGTGTGAATGCTGGTGCTTTCAGTGGGAAAGCAGCCTGAGTGTGCAGAAATTACAAAACATACAGTGGCAGGGTGCTCACACAAATCCTTTCCCACGGTAAATCACACCACTTACCAGAGACTGTGGATCTCAAGTTATAGAGATCATAGAGGATAGACTGCCATCCACAGGTAGAGTTCAGCATTGTTAAGCGAACACTTTTTACACTGGAAATCCCAGCATGTATGGAACAGCAATCCTCAACATTTATCATGTGGTGGAAGAGGTGGGCAATTCATAGTGTAGTATTTAAAACAATCTGATTTATTAAAAGATAGTTGCATTTACAATCAGGATGATAAAAACCAGCAGTTGGTATAAGAAACACGGCTGCGGACCTCACCAGCCTGCTCATGTGCACAGATGTCTCAAATTTGGCTCCAACATGATTACGACCCCAAACACATCTCCAAGACGAAAACTGCCTTGCTAAAGAAGCTGAGGGTAAAGGTGATGGACTGGCCAAGCATGTCTCCAGACCCAAACCCTACCCAAACCCTATTGAGCATCTGTGGGGCAATCTCAAACGAAAGGTGGAGGAGCGCAAGGTTTCTAACATCCACCAGATCCGTGATTCGTCATCATTAAGGAGTGGAAGAGGACTCCAGTGGCAACCTGTGAAGCTCTGGTGAACTCCATTCCCAAGAGGATTAAGGCAGTGCTGGAAAATAATGGTGGCCACACAAAATATTAACACTTTGGTCCCAGTTTGGACATTTTCACTTAGGGGTGTACTCACTTTTGTTGCCAGCGGTTTAGACATTAATGGCTGTGTGTTGAGTTATTTTGAGGGGACAGCAAATTTACACTGTTATACAAGCTGTACACTCACTACTTTACATTGTAGCAAAGTATCATTTCTTCAGTGTTGTCACATGAAAAGATATAATAAAATATTTACAAAAATGTGAGGGGTGTACTCACTTTTGTAAGATACATTAGAAATATTATATTTTTATTATTATAATTAATCTATTTTTTTTCTTTCAGTTTCTCTACAATTTCTCACATTTCACAATATTACATTGTACTGCACTAAATAACTGTTACTTTCTATCAGAAGTGGCATATGTCGTCAGCTCTTGTTTCTATTAAAACAATAGGAGCCCCAGGATATCTCTGGATTTTACAGAGGATCATTGTACAGGTTTGTCCCTCACTACCACACAATAAAAGAAAAAAAGGCCATGAAACTGAAATATGTCTCAGGTGAGTAAACAAGAATGGAATTTCTGGACCGTTGTGTAATTCAATTTAAGAAAAAGGTATTCCCTGACAACTGATTTAGCCTCCTCCTCCTCTTTCTGTAGTAAGCACACAGTGTCTGTCCCATAGCTGAAACGTAAACAGTAGGGGATGCCCCATGCTACACTGAGTCAGCAGGACACTATATATACAGGACACTATATATACAGTTATCACAGTACACTGGAGACAGATCTACTAGTTCTCTCAAGGAAATTCTATCCATCACTTTAACACAACACAAACCCTTGAAAATGCCTTCCAGCTACTGTGGGCTCTTAGTGGTCTTGCTAGCCCTGTTCCAGGATATGGCTGTCTCGTCTCCCATCCATCATCCCCACCACCACTGCAAATGGGAAGATATCAAAGTCAATGCAAGAAACCTGAGTGACCTTGCAATGAAGTTTTACAACAGCACAGTAAGTATATAATTTTTTGCAATAGTAAATCCATATAACTGTGCATAGTAACAATGACAAACAAGGACTCTTTGGTGGTGATACAGTATTTATTTATTATTATGTTTCTTGATTTAATTATTACATATATACTGTACATATCAAATATGATCCAAAACAAAAATCAAAGCACAGCAAAGCTTTTTTTCATATTTGCCAGGTGAATAGAATTAAGGTAAGTGTTTTTGTCAGGTGTGGGACTACTTGCATCTTCTCTATACAAGCTAGTTTTAATCACAGACCTTTCTGCATAACCTGGAGTGAAAATCTAGATTAGCAGATTCATTCATTCATTCATTCAGTCCTCTTTCCATTGCATATAAATACACAGGATGAAGCGATGCCAGATATTTTATCTGCTATACCTAAAGCATGCAAAAATAATGAAAACAAAGGTAAACATTAGAGCATACATGTTTACTGATTTTGTTTCATGGTTTTTCATTTTCTTGTCTACATTTGTTTATATTTATCAAGATCTTCCCTACCTTTTTGAATTTTACAATTTTTTGGCAACAGTTTTGCTATTCCAGAGCACTATGGAGATACCCATGGACAGATGTGGCTACAGCATGATCATTTTATAGAATGTGCATTGCATAAGCATGCACTATCATATTGATCGAGCATGCATGTTAATGCCCTGTGCAGACACCCTTGGCCTTGCTTGTTTCTCAGGGAATAACGGTGATCAAAATCTAATCTTACACCCAATATTGGTCAGCCCAGGGGGTGAATTGGCTAAAGACATTAGACCATTCCTCATACCAACCACCATCAGCCAAACTGAGCAACAGTTATGTCTTGTTTTTTAATGATTTTTCCCCAATATTGCTCATCCTAGGAGTAGCAAGCCTATGATATTAGATTGTTTCCAACACCAACCATTACTGGCCAAATTGAACCACAGTCATCTTATGTCTATGGCTTTTGATTGACAGAAAATGTTGGTAGACTTCTTTATCATGTTCTACAGATCACCTTATTCATTTATATTTTTTTCTCCCTGTACATGGAAACACAAGAAGTTTTTTTTTTTTTAAATGAGCACATGTAATGCCAGCATTAGCCTTGGAGCAAATCTCTGAATAAATTCAAACCGTACGTTCATCATAGGACCCTGTTGAGTAGCAAACTTCCATCGATGACATTAATGGAGACCACCAATACCTGCTAGTTCCAGGGCAATGACTGCTCCATTAATTATTAATTTCACTGCCCCAAAATTATAATATAGGGGCAAAGGTTATTTCTATAGGAATCTAGTTGCACAGGTTTTTTCCTTCGTGATAGTCTATCTTTAAACTACAGATTTGTTTTTGGACTTAAACAAAATTACAATGCTGTCTCAGGAGCACATGAAATGAATAAATGTATTGATTTATGAAAAAAAAATTCCAGGTAATGTTAAGCCATTGGTGTTCTAATTTATTTTGATTTTATTCCTGGCTTGTTATCCCATGTGTAATATCTCTTCATTGCTATTCACTGTAATGCACTCTCCTGAGTTTCACTTTTGTGTGTGGTAAAAGGCTCATAAACATCATTACCTTACCCTTTTGTGATCTTTTACAGCAAGCCAATGACAACGTTGATCTGGTTATCCCCAGGATTCAGTGTGAACATCGATGTGGACCCCAAGACCTTTCATCAAATAAAATGGTATGCAAGAGCCTTAGAACAAGTCATTATCCAGCCACTACGAGTGCTTTTACTATCTGTCAGTGCCAGTGTGTACACATAGAGGAAGTAGACATTTAATTCACAAGTTACTAGAGAGTGACATCACTGAAACACCTACCACAAGCACAAGTATTTATTCAGGAACTCTGCTCATCAGCAGAATTTCCCACAGATCCAGGAAGCAAATATGTTCTAGTAGAAACACATAGCACATCAAATGTGAATTCCAACAATTATCCCTTCAAATGACCTTTTCATGTGTCAAATTCAAAAAGCTGTTTAACATTCCTGAACTAGATTAATAGCAGCTTGGCACTTGGGGCATATGTACTGCTGTACTGGATACCACTCCTTTCATGTGTGATGTCTAAAGCCAGAAGAAAAACATGTATCAGCACAAATAAAATAAAAATTGTCAAGTTCTAGAACAGATCTGGAAATTTAGAGATATTTGGGATTGATTACAGCAATTAAATTTTACATGGGTGCTCAACCTGTGGCACTCCAGCTGTTGTGGAATTACAGGTCCCATGAGGATTTGCCAGGCTTACAGTTACAAGCATGAATCCCAAAGGCATAGGTATGATGGGACTTGTAGTTTCACAACAGCTTGGGGGCCACAGGTTGGTCACTCATGTTAAATGTAGCAGGTGTCAGACGATACAAACATAACATTGGTTGCTGTTTATTAATGGGATTCAAAATGAATGAAGAGATCAGATTATATGGAGTTACAGTGTGAGTAAAAGATGCAGTGTATTCCTTTCTCTGTTGTTTGCAGTTGCCACAGGGATTTATTAAAGTGTCACTTAGCCCTCGTTCACACTGAGGGTGGGTTTGAATTCGTGCAAGTTCAGCTGAACTCGGACGATTTCAAACTCAAATTTCATTGCGAGTACGGGGGCGATTTGACTGACATCTCTGCGGGTTCGTGCACAGATGTCTATTGAAATCGCCCCCCGAAGTCGCCAAAAGTAGTGCAGAAACTACTTTTGGGAATCAGTGCGACGCCGACTTTGCGGACGGTGCTGTTGCCAGCAATAGGCTCTGATTTGGCATACGATTTTTTTTTGTTTTGTATAGGGTCAAGAGAGATTAGAACAATGGTTTTCATTGCTGTCTGTGCCCCCGTTAGGGAGATTCACCCTCTCTACTTGTTTACTATTATGAATTATTATTAAGTGAAAGTAAAAGTATATCCCAAATTTTGGGATGACAGAACAGTAATAGAGGGGAAATCTTCCATTGGGGACACTAGTTTTAGTGACCTTGATGACACCCAGGGATTACCTTACTATGGAGGGGTTTTCTCCCACTTCCTGTTTTGGCTATGAGACAGGAAGTGAAGAGAAATCTCCCCAATGGGACACAGATGGCAAAAAAACCCAAAAACTAACAGGGATTATAACCCTTCCTTACCCTTACGCTATCCAAAAAAAAAAAATGCTTTTAGTGACACTTTAATGTAGAACTGGGGTAGATTTAGAACTTGTACTTTATTGCTACCAGTTTCCCCCTATTGGATAAATTCTCTTTTTCCTAACCAAAAGCAGAGGGTGCACAGGAAATAAGGGTAAATCTCCCTAACCCAGACATAGAGAGCAAAAGCAAAAAAAGAAGGGTTCTAAGCCTCCCCCAGTCTTTCCAAAGCAAAAAGAAAATGTTTTGCCCGGAGTTCTTCTTTAATCCTCTGATTCTTCTCTCAACAAACAGAATGCCGTTTAGAGAAAAAGTTAATGCAGTGGCCTCCGATAAGTTTGGGGTCGGTTTTGGAATGTTTACAAAATGTGTTTTGTTGCCCATAGCATTAGTTCATCTGTCAATTCAACAGTCCATAGTTTGAGAATTGAAGTAGAACTATAGGTAAAACTTTTTTTTTTTCATTTTGGATAGAGTAGGGGAGGGTTATAACCCTTGTGAATTTTTTTTCGCCATCTGTGTCCCATTGCGGAGAATTTTCTTCACTTCCTGTCCCATAGCCAAACAGGAAGTGAGAAGAAATCCCTCCAAATTAAGGAAATTCCTTGGGGACCCCCAACTAGTGTCACCATTGGAAGATTTCCCCTCTATTACTTTTCTGGGGACAACCCAAAATTTTGGATTTTCTTTTACTTTCAATGATAATGGTAAACAGGACAAATAGAGAGGGCGATACTCCCTAATTGGGGGCACAGACAGCAATAAACTCCGACAGGTGTTCTCATCCCTCTCCACTTTATCCAGAACTTTGCCTTTAGTTATACTTTAAGGATTTTAAATGTTTGTTTTGGGCAAGAAATGTTCCTATTAGCACACTATTAACCATGGAACATTTCAGCGAACAAAGGCCAGCAACATATTTAGGTAGTTAATAATGAAAAGTCCCCTATTTACCACATTGGCTAGTTAAGCTCAGACCTAGGAAATTACTTTTTCAAGGGGAAAGCATGAATTAATTACTGGTTTCATCATAAAATAATGATGATATTGAGATTTGCCCAATTAGTAATGGAGGAGTTGTCCGTTTTACTATGCTGATATTTTAGAGAAGGTGTGGTAAAAGTCTGTTTTAGGTTATCAATTCCAATCATGCTATACAAAGTACTTTGACGGTTTCATAACTTACCACGTCGTCTCTCCCACAGACATGTCTGCAGCAAATCCACCATGTACTGTCATTTTACAAGACCGTTTTGGATACATTAACAGAAGATGACCTAAAGAACTATGACAAGAAAAATGACATCTTCCACATCAAAAAGGTCTTATCCGATTTAGTGCGATGCTTAGAGGTAAAAGTTAATAAACACCATTATTCAAAGTAAATTTGTTTTTATCGTTTTTAGTCTTTAAAAGTCTATGAATAAAGTAATGCTAATCTGATGCTGGCAGGGTTTCAATCTTATCAAAGTCATGCTTGGAGAGTATAAGGTGCCAGTTGTGACACCTAGTGGCGAGAGTACGTTTTGAAAGAGACCATTCGGTTGAGCGCTGTTCTTTTTTGCACTGATTTTTCAGGATAAGCTTTGGGGGGTCTAAAGACTACCCCAAAGCAGCTCTGCTTGGACCAAGAAGAAGGGGGTAGACCCCCAAAAGCTTGTCCTGAAAAATTAGTTGTTAGTGGAAATGAAAAACTGTTTTGTTGCAAGTGTACTAATAGAGCTAGAATCACCTTGACCTGACACTGTTGTAGTGTGAATATACACTAATTTTGTATAAATACTATGTTTTTTAAGAGATCGTATTAAAAATGTATTTGATTTAGGCATTTTTCCAGTTCATTTGCAGAAACAGACAGCACAACCTGATTGTGTTTTTTATGGCTGTCTTTTTTCTCTTTAACCCAGAATAGCGAAAATAAGAACATCCTTAGGATCTGATCAAATTGAATTCTTTAAAAAACAGACATAAAGGCAGAACTAGAGTTATTTAATGTAATGCGGTGTCTTAAGCCTTGTCTTCTACCTAAAGTACAACTCTGTGTGGCTCTAGTATATAGAATATAAAATCTTAATAGATGATTTTCCATTGTTGACTAAAAATATAATATTCACGTAACATAGTCCTTCTTTCTCATTTAAAAAAAAAAGTATCTAAAGACCTCAATTTTTTTCTTTCTTTCTTATACCCCAAAGCCCCACCACCCCCAACCTTTCCTCCTCATTACCCATACTTCCCCCAACTTTTTGAGATGGGAACGAAGAACACCTCTTAGCAAATGTATGTAGGCATAGATAGGACACACACCCTGCCACGCCCCTTAAAAAAGAATTATACAAAAAATGATTAGCTTAAAGGCCAGCCTCATTTTGGAATTTAGGTGTTTACATGTTTAAAACAGTTTTTGCTAAAAAATTACTTAGAACCCCCAAACATTATATATTGTTTTTTTCGAACACCCTAGAGAATAAAATCTCGGTCATTGCAATACTTTTTTTCATACCGTATATGCGCAGTGGTCTTACAAGCGCGCTTTTTTTTGGAAAAAATTCACTTTTTTGAATAAAAAAATAAGACAACAGTAAAGTTAGAGCAATTTTTTTTACATTGTGAAAGATAATGTTATGCCGAGTAAATTGACACCCAACATGTCATGCTTTATTTATTTTTACACTGTTTTTAAAAAAAAAAAATTGTGTCACTTTTATTCCTATTACAAGGAATGTAAACATGTAATAGAAAAAAGTATGACAGGTCCTCTTAAATATGAGATCTGGGGTCAAAAAGTCCTCAGATCTCATATTTGGACTTAAATGCAAAAAAAAAAAAGAAAAAAAAGTAATTTGAAAAACTGACATTGAAAAAATGTGGCTTTAAGACGTATGGGCAGAAGTGACGTTTTGACGTCGCTTCCGCCCTGCAGTGTCATGGAGACGGGTGGAGGCCATCTTCCCCTCACTCGTCTCCATGCACAGCTAGGGAACGGACGAGATCGCCTCCGCCGCTGCTGACGGCTCCGGTAAGTGGCGGAGGGCACCGGATCTCGGCGGGAGGGGGACCCCTCTCTTGCCACCGATAAAAAGTGATCTCGCAGCGAATCCACCGCAGAGCACACTTTTATCTTGTAGCCGACCGCCGCACAAAAACGGGCATATCGGGGTTATGGCAGCTAGCTGCTGCCATAACAACGATATCCGCCCCTAAAGTCAGGACGTATATGTACATGCGGTGGTCGGCAAGTGGTTAAACCCACAAGTGCTTTTTTTTTTTTTTTTTTACCACTATTATTCATTTATTCTGGCTTTTAAAATTTACAAATGCAACAATTTAGAAATTGGATGAAAGGTTTAGCACTGGGAAACACTTTTTGAAAGATAAATAGTGCATTTTCTATACAACTATATAGATCAGACCAAAATGAGGGATAAATGAGGATGAAAGAGGGACAGAGGGACTTTGTTCCAAATCAGGGACAGCCCCTCGAAATCAGGGACGGTCCCTCAAAATCAGGGACAGTTGGGAGCTATGTCATTACCTCTCTGCTGTTTCTCAATTTGTGGTGACATCTTATGATACTACCATCACAACTTAGTGCCTATTTCTCCAGCTGATATCTTTATAACTGCAATGTTTATACGCAAGCTTATGTTATTAGACTATGCAACATTTGTACTACTTTCTTCAATAAAAAAATTGAACCAGAAAAAAAGCTTTTTCATTAAAACAATTAGAAAATGACACTAGCTACAGCAATATCCCTGTATCTCTGATACAGTATATGTCAATACAGCTGTATATTGTAGTCTTACATTTATTTTTTCTTGGTAATAGGCTCACAGAGTCAAAACCACAACCATCCCACCGATTGAGGCAACAAGTGACTTTATCAAAAAGAAGTTTGGAACACCTCTTGCATCTTCCAGCTCACTGATCGCTCGAGTTTTTGCAGTCGGGGATCCATCCAATCACTGGCCAGTGAAGAAGCAATAACACCCCATCTCCTTTTCCATATTGTTAAATATTATATATTTAATAGAACATGCCTCCAGTGCAGGCTGTAGGAAATTTACATTTATCTGTATTGTAAAGTACCAAAATGTGCATCTTTTCAAGTGTGCACCTTTTCCGTACAGAGGCAAACTAAGCTGCACAAACTATATGTATATCTATACATCTATAGTATCTATGTGTATATAAGTCATGTGTATATCTATACAGGTGTTTAGATTGATTGAGTTATTTATATATTATTTATATATTTATTGAATTATATGCCATGCCTAACTTATATTTGAAATTCAAAAAAACATTTTGTACAACATCTACTATGTAATATTGAAGGGGATGTCCACTTTTTAAAAAAGTGGACCCCTGGTTTGTGTTCTCATTTAGCAGCACTGAGTGGTCTCCTCTGCCAATATCTTGACTTTCTTCTGATATGCATCCTTCATAATCAGTACCCAACTGCACTAGCAGTGTATATACAGTAATAATTCTATGAGCATTAGCTAATCTGTGTAATACATGCAGGAAAAGGTCCACAGTTGTCTGCAATAGAGATAGAAAGGGGCACAGGAAAATTAAATTTGAATGAATGCCAATGGGTTGAATCAGCTTTCTGTATCTTAGGACATTGGTTGATGGTGCCTTTGGGTCCAGCCAATATTGATAAGACAGCAGCTTGTTCGTTTTATAGGAACTCCTGTCATTATTAGGACAAGGGGTTTTCTGTCTTTAGGCTCAACTCACTAAGTTATGAAATGAGTTAATGCCATTATTTCAGCCATGTAACTGTCATTTAAAAATTAAAATACACTAGTGGTCCTCACAAAATGACTTCCTTCAAAGCATGGAGTTGTCAGGTTCTACCAAGCTTGGAGTATTTGCAGTGTTTTTTTTGTCAGGTGAGGGTTTGACATTTAAAGAAGGAAGCCTGGGAAATTCTGCTTTCAGACATTTGCTGTTCTTGATGAAAAGATATATATATATCTTGGTCACTAAGTTCAACTCTGTCAGCTAATGCTACTAGTTTATTTAGAATACATATTAGTCTAATAGAATTAGCTTATCCACAGGAACGGCAGATTTTGTAGGACCATGTCAAAATATAATGTGGTAAGTGTAGCTACAAATTGGACCCATCATTTGTCTTTTACTGGTCCGGCCTTAGCAGACATAGTGCTTGCTTTGGCTTACAGCACTTTACAAATTACACATTTACATGTCTTTACCTAATTAGACCTTATTAGCAATTATAAGGGACTGTCAAAACCTTTTTTAGAACTCTATGGGAAGGATGTGTAAACACTATAGGAAACTTGCAATGGGTGAAATATAGAGGTTGCCACCACTGAACCTTCCTTCTGGAAATGCTAGTTTTTAAGTCACTGACCAGTGTAAGTATGCAGATCAGGAGTTCTGACTTCAGTTTGACCTCACATACTGCATTCTTGTTTCAGGTTAGCAACTCCGAAAGTACTGAAGCAAGTATAAAGTGTGGCATCCGTTCAACTAGCATTTACACAAGGACTGAGATGGCAATTTCTATATTTCTTTCTATACAATTTTTCTTAAAAATTTGCCACTTTACTTCCCTGCTGCTTTCCATTAAACCTTGATTCGTTTTGAAAGGTATGGGCAATGGAGAAGCAGTACAAGGCTGAATCATTTCACTGCATCCACTGTGTCTATATTAGCATGAGTAGAAGGATGACTAGCAGGCACAGTGAGAGCCACTTAACACTTAATTAAAAAAAGGAAATACTTTAAATTGTATTTAACAAATGTACTTTATTCTTTAGGTATTTCTAAGAAATTATATTTATTTATTTAATTTAAGATTTGTTTGTTTTTTCTATGACAACAGCATCGCCCAACTTTTAGCTTCTCCCTAACACTTATCTTATCCCTAAGGATTAACCTTTTAACACTTCAAATTAAAAAAAAAGTACTTTAAAGTGCATTTTTAAATTGTATTTTATACTCTATTGATTGTTAATGTGTCTATGTATTTATTTATTTATTTATTTATATATTTATTTGTTTAAAATGTATTTTATGTATGGTAAACTGTTGGCATTATATAAATCCTGTATAATAATATTAATAATAATAATAATAATAATATTTATTTATTTTGACAACATTTTGTTCTTTTATTTTGTAAGTAAATAAAATAATGTATTCAAATTCTATGTGTCTTGAAAGCTTGAAAATTAATTGTTCTGTTACATATCAATAAAGTAGAATAACTAGATAAGTATACAGTGCATCCGGAAAGTATTCACAGCACTTCACTTTTTCCACATTTTGTTATGTTATAGTCTTATTCCAAAATGCATTCAATTCATTATTTTCCTAAAAATTCTACAAACAATACCCCATAATGACAACGTGAAAGGAGTTTGTTTGAAATCTTTGCAAATTTATTAAAGATAAAAAAACGAAAAAAATGTACATAAGTATTCACAGCCTTTGCCTTGACACTCCTGTTTCCACTGATCCTTGAGATGTTTCTACAAACATCCACCTGTCCACCTGTGGTAAATTTAGTTGATTGGACATGATTTGGAAGGGCACACACCTGTCTATAAGGGCCCACGGTTAACAGTGCATGTCAGAAAACAAACCAAGCCATGAAGTCCAAGGAATTGTCTGTAGACCTCCGAGACAAGATTGTATTGAGGCACATATCTGGGGAAGGGTACAAAAAAAATTTCTGCAGCAGTGGGCTGCATCATCTGTAAATGGAAGAAGTTTGGAACCACCAGGACTCTTCCTAGAGCGGGCCACCTGGCCAAATTGAGTGATTGGGGGTGAAGAGCCTTAGTCAGGGAGGTGACCTAGAACTTGATGGTCACTCTGACAGAGCTCCAGTGTTTCTCTGTGGAGAGAGGAGAGCCTTCCATAAGAACAACCATCTCTGCAGCACTCCACCAATCAGGCCTGTGTCAGAGGGTTAACACAGTCAGAGCCTGTCAGTATCGCCACGTCCCGGTGCACCTGCGCAGTAGAGCTGCACATCAACACGTACGGGCACACAATCGGCGGGTATGACCGCGTGACCCGAATGGGTTAGCACATGTGGGCACACGAATGCATGCACGTACAGCGGGACGTCCCCTTGGCAGGCCTATATAAAGGTAGCTATGCCTTGTGCTCATTGCTGGTTTGTCTTCTCAGCTTCCAGTGTTCCCGTTTATTCTCTGCATACCTGTTCCTGCCTATAGTGACCCGGACCGTTTGACTACTCTGCTTATACTCTCTCCAGTGTTTGACCCTCGGCTTGATTAAGGACTCCTCTGCTTATCTTCTCTCCAGTGTTTGACCCTCGGCTTGATTAACGGCTCCTCTGCTTATACTCTCTCCGGTGTTTGACCCTTGGCCTGCTAGACGGATTCGTCTTGCTTAACCCTGTGCTTGCTACTACGATTACCTGGTGTTTGACCCTCGGCCTGCTTAAGGACTTGCCTTGCTTAACCCTGTGCTTGCTACTACGATTACCTGGTGTTTGACCCTCGGCCTGCTAAAAGGACTTGTCTTGCTTAACCCTGTGCTTCTCTTCAGCTCTGTTCCTGGTTCCAGGTCAAGCGTTGGAGTCTCTGCCAGGCTTCTCTCCAGCTTAGCAACCAGTCCACGTTACACGGGTTCTACGCGTCTAGAGACACCTTGGTGACCTGCACACCTGCTGGCAACCCGTGCCTCTCCGTGCCTGATACCCTCTGTGCCACCTTCAGGGGTATCTCGCACCTAGTTGCTAGGGAAGCCGCTCTCAGCATTCTGGCCTTGGTGAGTACCTGACAGCCTGTATGGTAGAGTGGCCAGATGGAAGCCACTCCTCAGTAAAAGGCACATGACAGTCCACCTGGCATTTGCCAAAGGGCACCTGAAGGACTCTCAGACCATGAGAAACATAATTCTCTGGTCTGATGAAACAAAGATTGAACTCTCTGGCCTGAATGGCAAGCATCATGTCTGGAGGAAACCAGACAGCCTTAATCACCTGGCCAATACCATCCCTACAGTGAAGCATGGTGGTGGCAGAATCATGCTGTGGGGATGTTTTTCAGCAGCAGGAACTGGGAGAATAGTCAGGATTGAGAGAAAGATGAATGTAGTAATGTACAGGGACATTGTTGATGAAAACCTGCTCCAGAGCACTCTGGACCTCAGACTGGAGCAAAGGTTCATCTTCCATCAGGACAATGACCGTAAGCAAACAGCCAAGATAATAGAGTGGCTATGGAACAGCTCTGTGAATGTCCTTGAATGGCCCAGCCAGAGACCAGACTTGAACATCTCTGGAAAGATCTGTGTCAGAAACCATGAAATCAGGCCGAGACAGAAGTACAGTTAAATCACACTTGTTTAATAATAAAAGTAAAAAGAACAAACATAGTCAAAACATAGCCAAAGTTCAGTAACCAGAACGGAAAGTCAGCCAAGCCAGAAGTCAGGGATCAATGTAGTGGAACAGCAAGCAGGATCTGGAGCCAGAAGGGATGTCAGCAAAGCAAGTCTTGAACAGGATTGCAGGCGATAGTTTCTGTGATGTTGACAAAGGCGAAGGCAGAGATCCACTGGGCTGAATAGCTTAAGTAGGCAGGACTGACGAGCAGGATATCATCAACAGCTGAGTAACTATGTAGAAATACCTGTAAGAGCTGGCAATTAGCCGACAGCTGAGCGGCCAGCTCAGAGAAGGAAGGGCTGAGCCCAGCCCTGACAATCTGAAAATGGCTGTGCACTGATGCTCCCCATCCAACCTGATGGAGCTTGAGAGGTCCTACAAAGAAGAATGGGTGAAACTGGCCAAAAATAGGTGTGCCAAGCTTGCAACATCATACTCAAAAAGACTTGAGGCTGTAATTGGTGCCAAAGGTGTTTCAACAAAGTATTGAGCAAAGGCTGTGAATACTTATGTACATGTGATTTTTTTCGTATTTTATTTTTAATAAATTTGCAAAGATTTCAAACAAACTTCTTTCACATTGTCATTATGGGGTATTGTTTGTAGAATTTTGAGAAAAATAATGAATTTAATCCATTTTGGAATAAGGCTGTAACATAACAAAATGTGGAAAAAGTGAAACACTGTTAATACTTACTAGATGCACTGTATATAAGTAAATATATTTCTATATCCCAGGCCATTCTGATTCGGCAAAGCTCCAAAGCTTCCTGCAAGTGTTGAAGATTAGCCTTCCTTTCCTGTATCCCTGGTATTCCATGTAGTCCAACACTATGATGGGCTATCTAACTGACCAAGAGGAACATGCATGAGGCATAATGGGGTGGCCAAATTCCAACACTGCCAGGATATCCTGGACCTTTCCCTATTCAGAACAACCTGGGATTCAGCAGGTGGCTTTCATTGTCCTCTTAGCTGGGGAAGATGAAAGCTGCTGTACACATATGCCTCGAATTGCCTGTGCTTTTATCTGATAGCAGTGTATTTTTTTGTTGTTAAAGTGACAGAGTAATTTTTACCACTTGCCGACCAGCTGCCGTCATTTTACTGCAGCAGGTCGGGTTGTTCCCGCAAATCACCATAGCTGTACGTCAGCCCTTTAAACATCTATAGCAAACGCAAGCTGCATGGCAGGGGAGCTGGTGTGCGTGGCCGGCGGCTGCAATGTCCGCTGGCCACCCGTGATAGCTCCACAGAGAGGCAGAACAGGGATTTGTCAGTGTAAACAAACAGATCCCCCTTCTGTCAGGGGAGTAGAGAGTGATCGTCTGTTCCTAGTGATTAGGAACAGTGATTTCTCTCCTGCTCCAGTCAGTACACTGCTCCCACAGTTAGAAACAACTCCCAGGGAACACATTTAACCCCTTGATCGCCCTCTAGTGTTAACCCCATCAGTGCATTTTTATAGCACTGATCGCTGTATAAATGTCAAGGGTCCCAAAAATGTGTCAAAAGTGTCCGATCTGTCCGCCGCAATGTCGCAGTCCTGCTAAAAATCGCTGATCAACGCCATTACTAGTAAAAAAAAAAAAAAAATACCATGAATCTATTCTATATTTTCTAGACGATATAACTTTTACGCAAACCAATCAAAATACGCTTATTGTGATTTTTTTTTACCAAAAATATGTGGGAGAATACATATTGACCTAAACTGATGAAGAAATTCGTTTTTTTTTAATTTGGGATATTTATTATAGCAAAAAGTTAAAAATTATTGTTTTTTTTTTTCAAAATTGTCGGTCTTTTCTTGTTTATAGCCCAAAAAAATTAAAAACCGCAGGGGTGATCACGACCGTGCAATTGTTAGATTGTGAAGAGGCAGTTGTAAAATGATGCAGTGCCGCATCGCAAAAAATGGCCTGGTCATTAAGGGGGAAAATCTTCCGGTCCTTAAGTGGTTAAAGGACACCTTGTACACATAAAAATACACCCAACCTACATAGCCAAGCCGTATCCCGGGCCACCATGACAAACCATAAAAAATTATTTAAATACTATTAGGCATGGTCCTAAGTACCATGCAGGGAAAAACAACTTGTTCACTTCAATGTGGGCTCATGCAGGATTTTTTTACTTATATTCCCCTTTTCTCCCATTCAGACCATAAGAGACAAAGAGGAAGATAACAAAAAACAATACATTCGGGTATGGGGGAAGCATGTTACTTTCCTTTCTCCCAGGGCAGCCATGAGAAAATGTGGGGCCCCTCAGACAGTTTTAGGCCTGGGCCCCCCTGGGCCTGACCACCAGCATTCCCCAGGGCCTGCCCACTAGCCGTCCCACTGAATCCGCCCACTAGCTATCCCACCAAGTCCTTCAGTGCACACACTTTTATTTTAACATTCATACAATGTCATATATGAAAATGCACAGTGTATTAGAAGTCATTAGTGCTGTCAAGGTTTAACAGTAGGAAATTATATTTTGCCCAAAAGAGACATCCCAATCCAGCAGCTGTACGCTTGCAGCCCCCCTTACACCTGTATGCTCTCAGCTCCCCCTCAAAACTGTATGCTCTCAGCCCCCTCACATGTGTATATATGAAACACACAGACAGAATACACACACAGACACACGTACACAGGCACACACACACATACACAGACACACACACACAGACTAACACATGTACACAGACACACACACACACATATGTACACAGACACACATTTACACAGACACACACATGTACACAGGTACACAACCACCCCCTCCCCTTCACTTGTACAACAGCCCTTACTTGTAAGGTGGTGTTCCTGGTCCCAGCTCTTGTGCAGCACACACGAGGAGTGCCCATGCAGGAATTTGCCAGAGGTGGCAGCAAAGAGCCCGATGCAAGCGCAATGACACAAAGCAGCACCAGCTGCTGGCTCACACTAATTCTGAAAGCCAGCGCAGCCACGGAGCTCCCCTACACCCGCCCCTGCCTTCTCCCATCAGGCCAGGCCCGTCCAGACCCTCTGGCCCCTTACAGGTGTATGGGTTGTACCCCCTTTTTTGCGACCCTGCTTTCTCCCACATGACAATGTTGGTGGTTGATGATTGATGATGGGAAGCTCTGGCAACCAGCAATGTCACATGGGTTATAAGAAAGTGCCCTCAACACTGTGGAAGCTAGAAGCCATCATTAGCTCCAAAGTGAAACTTGAAGCTTGAACTGAGATTTTTCTTGTAGCTCCCACAGGTAAACAAAGCTGCAGGGAAGCTAACAGAATATATATGTAAACTGCTGTGGGGGCCACTTTTAAAGAGATGCTGTGCAGTGCCTTGTGTGTGGTTGTAGAATACGTTCACTTAAGGCATAAAGCTTGTATGAATAGAAGTTAGGAGAACACAGCAGGTTTTTACTTCAGGTATCTGCCGTGCTTATGAGAATAATTCTTCTGCACGGTAAATTATAATTGAGTAAATTTTACATAATATTTTTTTTAAGATACAGGATCAATCAATATGAACACAGACAAAAAATAAGAGATTTATTCACCCAACATGTATTCATAAAAAATAGTTATATATAGATTGGTTGACAGAAGTAAATGTTACATAAAATCAAGAAAATTAATTGAAACACCCATTAATGAGAGTGTTGTACTTTTTAAATCACACAGAAATGATAAAACTTCCCTGAATAACCATGTATATATGACGATTAGACAGAACGTCTGTATTTTATGGATTCAACCGTTACTATACTACAGGTAAGTGATCAACAGCATGAAATAAAATAGATGTTTGCTATGTCAACAGAAAGAGAAACTACAAAAATTATAAATGTAAAAATGAAGCTTACAGAAAAATCTACAAGGTGGTTATCAACTATAGAGAAATAGTTATCCAACTGTTTATAATAATCAATTAATCAATATTTTAAAAGTAATACAATTGAATATAAGGTAAAATCAATGCAATATAATTACCCTTTCTAAAATGGCCGCTGGTCTAAAATGATGGTTACCAGAGTTCTAAAATGGCTGCTGTGGTTTCCAAGATGGGTCTGTTTAATGAGGAATTGCGTCTTCAGAGTTTCAGAGTATAAAGTGTTAAGGAATCTTCATGAATGTGGGTGGGGTTATGAGTTGATGGATGAAGTGTGTGTGTGTGTGTCTGATTGAGTGTCCCTTGGGTAATGGTCAGTGGTCTTAAATACCACTGTGAACAATGAACTCATAAAACATTTCATAACCTAACCCATCACATATGTCTTCATTTTCAGTGGTGGAAAGATCTATTGATTACTTTTTTGTAGGTTTAGGTAATACCTCTTTCAACCACCAAGCGTGTCCTAGGGCAGAAATATTTAACCTGATATATTTTCTAAGTAATATTTTGTAGACAATGTTCAATCTTCATAATGTGTATCCGATTGTATAGTGTTGCTAGTATCAGTCACAACAATAATAGGTAATTCGTCTTCATTGCTGAGTTTGATTACGTTCACTCAAGGGTTTTTCTTTTGCTGTATCCTTATGCACTTGTATGGAAGTCTGGTGTCCTCATTACATCTTTTCAGCCATGGTGTATGCAGTTTAAGTGTACCATCTGGATTCTCTATACCAAGACGAGATACAGGCTGTTGTTCGCTTGCCTTGTGATAAGCGCATTAATTGTGTGTTTGCGGATACTGTATGGTGTGTCACTCATATTTTCACTATTGACTCTGGCCGGGTTTACCCAAGGGTCTCTTTTGGACTGATTTCAGAACATCACCTTACATTTGATTTTATTTATTATATATGGACATTAATTTCTGATTCATAGATTATATATGGAGACTTATTCTTTATTCATAGGTACATGTATAGACCCATATATTTTTCATATTTCAATTTTCATATTTTAAGGTTTTGCAAACATATATGTACTTTCCAACGTAAGCTTTCTAGATTACTTCACGTGTTTTACTAATAATTTAGCGCGGTTATTTCTTTTTTATTTTGTCATTCTGGTGCACATCTCACTGTTTAACTGCTGCTTTTGGGGGGGTTAGTTTTTATGGGTAGCGCAGTATTTTTTTGTTCTTTTTTGTTCTTTTATATGATAAATGATGTATGAAAGCTACAGTCAGGTTTTTTTAAGGGAAAGAAGTGGAATGTTATGCAATGGCCAAGGCAATCACCTGACCTGAATCCGATTGAGCATGCATTTCACTTGCTGAAGACAAAACTGAAGGGAAAATGCCCCAAGAACAAGCAGGAACTGAAGACAGTTGCAGTAGAGGCCTGGCAGAGCATAACCAGGGATGAAGCCCAACGTCTGGTGATGTCTATGCGTTCCAAACTTCAGGCTGTAATTGACTGCAAAGGATTTGCAACCAAGTATTAAAAAGTGAAAGTTTGATGGATGATTGTTAATCTGTCCCATTACTTTTGGTCCCTTAAAAAGTGTGAGGCACATATACAAACTGTTGTAATTCCTACACCGTTCACCTGATTTGGATGTAAATACCCTCAAAAGCTGCCCCTAAAGCTGAAAGTCTGCAATTAAAGCACATCTTGTTCGTTTCATTTCAAATCCATTGTGGTGGTGTATAGAGCCAAAAAGATTAGAATTGTGTCGATGTCCCAATATTTATGGACCCGACTGTATATATTTGTGACAAGAGAGAGAGGGGAAAAAATCAAAAAAAGAAAACATTTCTTTCTATGAGGAGTTTATCTCTCAGTATTTATTCTGCTCAAGGCGAGACAATGGCGGGTTACTTAATAACCAGCTTTGCAGACAATTGGAATCATAGGTTTTATCCGAGTCCACCTGGGGCCTTCATACCCCACCGATGTTATGTAAACATCAGGCCAGTTTGTTTATTACCCCAGGTCTGTGAGCAAGCCATAAACCATTGTTTCTGTCTTCAGCTCTGTATGCAAGCTTGTTTGTAGATCTCTAACAAGGTTTATAAAAATTCAAGTTGTTCTGTTTTGAATGGAAAAAAATAACTAATTAGGGGGCGTGGCGAGGTGAGGACGCTTTCACTCTGAGCTCCCGGCTTTATCCCGGCTAGCCGAGCCTATTATGATCTAAAACCCACCCTTTGAGCGAGGCATGTACTCTAAGAAGAGGAGAACAAAAGGGAGAGCTAAACAAGCAAGAACGAGAGACTCGGGGGGAACTATAGACCACTTTTTAACTCAACCCTGGACTCCCCCCTGGACTCTAAGATGGCGGAGCCACATGGAGAGACGAGCGAAGCTCAGGGGAGCCGGCCGGCATCCCCAGCCGCTTCAATGGACCTGGACTCCTACTCAGATGTCCCTGCTGCTCTGCAATCTGGATCGGGGGCCCCTCTGCTAAGTTCTAGAGGTGCCAGAGGAGATGCGGAGATATGGGCACTTCTTAAAGCCCTCCCCACTAAGGCGGATATAGAGTCCCTTATCAGCCGTTTGGAAGCACAGCATCGCACAGATATGCAGGAGGTGAGAGGAGAACTGAGCTCATTGACTACCAGATTGACGGCGGGCGAGACCTCAGTGACGGACTTGGAGAGAAGGGTCTCGGAATTGGAACATCTCCAAGATGCACGTGGACGCTGCTACGATGCTACAACTGCACCAGGAGGAAATGGAGGACCGAAGCAGACGTAACAACCTTCGTCTGCGCGGCCTCCCAGAAGCGACAGGACCAGAGGATCTAGCCGCCACTGCAGTAGCCATCTTTCTCAAACTTCCGGGTGACCCGCTCCCTCAGAATCTGGAGTTCGACCGCATACACCGAGCTCTAGGTCCGAGACCACAAGATCCTAACAGGCCGAGAGACGTTATATGCCGCCTTCATCATTACTCACATAAGGAAACAATCATCCGCCGAGCATGGGAGGCGGGGGATTTGACTTTGACGGGCAATAATTAAAATCCTGACGGATGTTTCCCGAGCCACCTTGCAGAGGAGAGCCGTGCTCCGCCCGGTGCTAGAGACGGCCCGCCGGCAGGGAGCTACATACCGCTAGGGATACCCACTCTCAGTGCTATTCAAGAGAGGACAGCGATCATTTCAGCTCCGCTCTCCGAGGGAACTACCAGCCCTCTCTACATTCCTATTCCGGATTCCGAATTGGCTGACATTCCTTCCACAGTCGGGAGGACGATCCGGCCCACAGCCTTCACAGAGGAATCTCTAACCGAGACCATAGAGACAACGCCGGAGGTCTCGCCCGCCTACACCAGACGGAACAGGTGAGTCATGAGGGGTTACTCCCTTTCCCTGATATAAGACTTCCAATGTCACTGTTTACCTTTGTCCTGCTGAAACCCCCTCTCCCGAGCCCCTATGTGCCCCACTGCCAGAAATCTGGAATAACTGTCCCCTACCATGGAATTTCAAGGAATGGGGGGAACGATCCCCCTCTACCCCATCCCCGCCCCTGGAGGTGACAAGCCCCACATATACCATGCCTAGACTGGGATCGTCGGGTCTGCCACTGGGGTAGATGAGACTGCTGATGAAACACCCCCTTCCCATGGACTTACGCCAGACGATCCTAGATGGTCGGGGAACCTGACTACTAGAAGATCCAGAAGAGTAGGGGATCTTTTTTGGGGACAATGCTGGGGAGGGGAGGTGGACTTGACTTCTGGATGTGTCGGGTTGGGGGGGTGAAACCTTCACCCTTTTGATCAGTGAGAGTGATAACCGATCCCGCTTGCCTTCTACAAATACCATGCACATGGTTAACAGTTCTATCGTTGGATTTTGTTTTATGTTTTCTTTATGTTCCTTTTCTCATACAGCTGATTACACAGGTGTATGTTATAATGCCTCAAGAAATGTGTTGCATAAGTTTAAATGTACGCATAGGATGATCATTCTGTCAGTCATTTCTTTACATATGGTATTCTATGTTCCACCATGACAAGCAGGCTTTCTCATCTGTCCAACGGCAGCAAGCTGAGCGGCAACCCATATTAAGATGTGCTGAACACATAGCTTTTTACGGGGTAGCCCGAACACCGCTACAAATCGGAGGGCCGAAGTCCATTCAATTAACCCTTGGTAATCCCTAGATAGAAACGCTAGGTTGTTTTTTCTTCTTGTTTCGTTTTGGTTTTTATTTTGGCTCTCTGAAACTGCTTGTGGATTTACTACATATGTGCCTGCCCACGAAGCTTATATATGACCCACTGTACTTTCTCAACCGACCCTACCTAGTCTATAGTCTCCAGAGTAAAGGTATTTTTATGTAAGAAGAAAACACAAGTGGAGACCTTGGGTGCGGGATTGAGGCTCCTCTCTCTCCTCTCCTCCCCTCCTCCAAGCCCCTTTTACCAGGGGTCGGGGGGTGGGGGCGGACGGAGAGGATCTTGTGGACAAGATGAGGGGGGGCCATACTTGTGCAGCTCCCAAGGCTTGGGCTGGGCGGGATGAGTCGGGAGCACCTCTCCGCGGCCTTCTCCAGTTACTTCCCCACATAGGCCAGCACGTCTCTTAGCTGTTCTAGGTGGAGACGTGCAAACGCAAGCATATTGCTTGCCTTGGTAGTTACCCCCCCTCTTCCCCCTGTACTGAATCCTATTATTTGTTTCCCCTGCTCTTTCTATACTAACATACCTTACTAGCTGCATTCCCTCAGATAAAGAAATCGTTTATAAGATCACATTGTAGAGACCTCTTACAACACACCCGCAGTTCCCCCCCACGGTCCCTTTCTTTCTCCCCTATCCTGTCCCTTGCTCTGGTTGAGGATGGACGACTTGAAAATATTTTCGATAAATGCGAAAGGCCTTAATACGCCAGAGAAACGGCGTATTTTGATGAATGACTTAAGGCGGGCTAAGGTTGATATAGCCTTTATTCAGGAAACTCATTTTAAAGAAGACCGTCTGCCAGTCCTCAAGAATAGATTCTTCCCTCTGACATACCATTCCACCAACAAAACTAAATCTAGAGGAACCTCTATCCTCCTGTCAAGTAAAATACAATGGACCCCTCACGCTTCTTTGGTAGATAAGGAGGGCAGGTATGCATTTATTAAGGGTCTTATTGGAGACGTGCTCTTGACACTGGCGACCGAATATGCCCCGAATGACTGTCAGGATACCTTTATGCAACACACTCTCTCTAAACTAGCTAATTTTCGAGAGGGCCAGCTGATACTGGGGGGCGACTTTAACGCACCTCTAGCCCCTAATGTAGACACCTCCTCAGGATCGTCCTCCATATCGATAAGGGCCCGTAAACGAATCACCAGAACCTTACACGAAACACAGCTGATCGACGCATGGCGCCTCCAACATCCGGGTGAAAGGGACTATACGTTCTACTCCCCCCCCCCATAAACTACATACAAGAATAGACTATTTCCTTATTCCTCATGGCCAACTACATGCTGTTAGGGAATCCACTATAGGCCAGAGGACATGGTCAGATCATGCTCCTATAACATTGACCTATGCACTATCCGATAACCCCTCTGATAGGACTTCCTTCTGGCGCCTGAACGAAAGCCTCTTGCAAAGACCGGAAGTCCTAGAGGAAGTGAACAGAGAACTGAAATTTTACTTTCGCACGAACACGACAGCGGACTGCGCTCCGGGATCGGTGTGGGGGGCTCACAAGGTGGTTATCAGGGGTATATTCATAAAACACGGCGCACGGTTAAAAAGAGAGAATAGAAAACAGTTGGAGCTACTTCTCAACAAACTCCACACCACTGCGTCACAACACAAAATCTCACCCGACCCCCTGGTGGAGGCAGAACTCAATTCCATCCGCAGTCAAATAAATGACCTCCTCGGATATAAAGCAAAAGCAGCGTTACAAAGATGTCGCCTCATAGCTTATGAATCAGGAGACAAATGCGGACGTATTCTTGCCAGAGCAGTCAAAGACCTTAAGATGCAAACTTACATTCCCCATATTAAAACATTAACAGATACAAAAGTCAGCCTACCACGTCAAATAGCTAACTCCTTTAAAGAATATTGCATAACTCTATACAATTTACCGATCCCACCACGTGCGCGACCCCGGATGGAGGCATATCTGTCCTCCAGCCAGATCCTTACATTACCACCAGAAAGTATAGTGGAATTAGAGACTCCGATAACGCCAGAAGAACTGACATTAGCACTGAATTCGGCCAAACCTGGTAAAGCCCCTGGACCAGATGGTCTCACCCTTCCATACTACAAAGCGCTATTCCCGTCTCTTAGCCCTCACATGGTAACCTTTTTAATGAAATAGGACGCAAGGCAGCCTTTTCGAATGACACCACGCGGGCACATATTACGGTCATTCCAAAAGATGGCAAAGATCACCTAGTTTGCAACAGTTATAGACCCATCTCCCTGTTAAACACAGATCTCAAGCTGTTTACCAAGATTCTGGCGACTCGTTTAGCTCGCCATGTGCAGTCTCTAGTTCACTTAGAACAGGTGGGCTTTATTCCCACTAGGGAGGCTATCTGATATATGTAGCCAACCAGACCCATACGCCCTCAGTCTTTATAAACAATGACGCAGAAAAAGCATTTGATAGGGTCAATTTGGAGTATATGTTTGCAGTCCTCAGACATATAGGACTAGGAGAAAAGATGATGGGATGGATTGCCCAAATATACAATACCCCCACAGCACCGCCCTTTCATTGGAACCATTCTTGTGGAAAATCAGAAATAACCCAGACATTCGGGGCCTAACGGTTGGGAGTGCCCAGTACAAGGTCTCCGCATACGTGGACGACATGATGTTTTCCCTTTCGAACCCAGCAATCTCCCTCCCAAACCTTCTTCGGGAATTTGAGGAATACGGAAATATATCCAATCTTAAAATTAATTACAAGTCGGAAGCCATGGGTATAGAGATACTGCAACCTACAATGCAAACACTTCGCTCCAGTTTTAATTTTAAATGGACATCTACAGCTCTGACATATTTGGGTACTTCTGTCCCAGCGAGAATCTAAACCATACTTTTAATTTGAATTTTCCTCCCCTACTAACCAAAACTCGAAATCTACTGACATCTTGGCGTAAAGGCCTTCATTCTTGGTTCGGTAGATGCAATCTTATTAAGATGTGCATCTTACCCAAAGACACCCACTGATAGGGACGACGCTTCGTGTAGGGTCACAAACTTGTCTCCTGCAGTCATTATCCATGCCTAATTCTCCGCTCTATCCCATTATAGGGAATCCGCAATTTCCTCCATGATTAGACCCCCAGGTTAAGAACGCCTTTACTAACATAAAGCGCACACAAGCACGACACTTTCTGATAAATGATTCCTGGCCCTCCGTAGAGACACTAAGCAATCAAACGGGTCCCTTTAAACTACCATTCTGGACAGCCGTACAGTTGAGACACTTTCTCACGTCTATACCTAACCCGCAAGGGTTTGCCAAATCTTTGACCATATTTGAAGACTACTGCTCTGATGAGGGTGTACTCGCGAGAACGCTGTCCGTAATGTATAACCTCCTAATTACCCCGACGGATGATGCACATCTAACCTTCCTAAGCAAGTGGGAGAGGGATCTGAACTGTACATTCACTTCAGGCCAGACGCAACGTATTGTAACATTTGCACTAAAACCCTCGTACAAAAGTACAGGAAACTAATTATAAGCTCCTAACGAGGTGGTATCTAACCCCCAAGCCTTGCATACTTACTACCCGAACACCTCGGCACTTTGCTGGAGATGGGTGGAGAGGGGTACGTTGTTGCACATATTTTGGTCCTGCTCGAAGTTATCATATTTCTGGTCTACAATCAGGGCAACCATTCAGAGGTTTACGGAATATAACATCCCAGATGACCCGGGCTTTTTCCTTTTACATGTAAATACGATATCAACTAAAAGATATAAAAAGTCCCTTGTACGCCACTTGGTTAATGCTGCTAAATCTTGTTTCCCACTTCAATGGAAAAGTCAAATTCCACCAACGGTGGCAAGTTGGGTCAGGAGGGTGGAGGATATTAGTAGAATGGAAGACGTGGTGCTCACTGCGAGACACCAACAGGAAAAATATAAAAAGACATGGGCACTGTGGCATCAATTCATTCTGTCTTCAGAGGGCATTACCCTTAGAACTTCCTAATAAGATCAATTCTCCAATTAACGCAGAATTCAGAGCCGTCCTGAATCAACCAGAGCTCTTCCCATCCCCTCCTTCCCCATAACCGCCCCATACCCTTCCTTCCACCTTTCCTCCTCTTCCTATCCCTCCTTCCCCTTGTGTATTGTCTAGGGTCCTTCTGTTGCCCCTCCCCCTTAGCCACTGAGGTTTCGCCTGGGTGGGGTGGGGGGTGATTGGAGGTTAGTGGAGGAGAGGGATAACTGAGGCTTTTCTTTGTTTACCTTCTCCTGATGGAGATTCTCTGATGTACACTAATAATTTTGAAATGTGGATGAACTTGCTTCTCCTTCCCTTCATATGATGGGTCACTGTGTCCCTTCCCTTCCCTTCCTAGTTGCTCCCAATGTATGTATGTATTGTATTGTATTGTCTAAGCCCATGTTGGGCATTTCTAAAAATAAATAAAAAATTATATTTGAAAAAAAAAAAATAAATAAAAAAAAAACGAATTTGTCTAACCTGAGGTTTATTTTGTTATGGGGCCTATTCCACAATAGAATAAAAAAATAAAATACGTTATTATTTCTTCTCCAAAAGTCTAACATATCTTTTAACCATTAAATTTTACTGAGACCTTGAGTTACCTCCTCATTATTTTCCTGCTAACTTTTTGATTTCACAACACAACATTTTAGAATGGTCCTACTTACTGAGAATTCTCTGCCTAAAAGTTATTTGGTGAAACCTCAATATTTCCTTATCTACGTTTTTAGAAATTAACAACCAAAATCGAAACTAAGAGTCCAGCTTCAATTGCACAATTTATATATGTTTTTCTGTTTCCCAGCTTGTCAGTTGCAACATTATTTCTGAAACTGGCATCGGATGAAGCCTGCACTTCTTGTAAAACTTAAATGTGTGAAGAGATGACCAGGTGACACTCCTGAAAATCAGAAAAACAGATGTCTAATGCTGAAAGACCCATGAAGACTCACATATCTAATACAGTTCATTTTAACAGGGAAGGTAGAAACCCTATCCTATCAGAATGTAGGTTTAAAGCAAAACTTTTGTTCAGTTTGGATGGAGTAAGGGAGGGTTAGATACCCTGTATTTAAAAAAAAAATTGCCATCTGTGTCCCATTGTGGAGTTTGTGAAAAAAATATATAATCATCACAATAATCAATATAATATTATGAAATCAATATGTAATGTAATTAGTCTACTAATAGACGTAACGTGATTGCTGCCCACACCACTTAGAGTGTATCCACATGCGACTCTCAATATATCAAACAAAACAAAATATAGTGTAGCGCAACCAAAAACAAACACAAATAAAACAAGTCCAAACATAACAAAATTCCACCGTTGTGCAACTTTCAGTGACAGTTCATAAATTTCCAGTTACTTCAGTGACCACCACCTCTAGCTGGAATGCCTGCTCACCCCCAAAAGTTGACTCCACTACAGAGTCACACACGTCTGTGATTATATCTCTCAGTATGCCTTGGGAAAACAACTCCTCCTCCTGATGTTCCTGGACAAAACAGACCTCCTCCCAGGGTTCTCACTATATAGACCCCACTGCAGAGTCGCACACGCTTAGTGTAATATCTCTCAGGACTTTGAGAACACGAATCCTCATCACAGTGCACCTAGACAGCTCAGATATCCTCCCGGGATCTCATTCAGTCATGTGTGGCCATATAAAACAAAGGTAAATCATAGTGCTCTCTGCAAATAACATTTATTAATACTGTAACTTAGGGATAAAATACTCACATACAAATGTGAAAAACATACATATCATCAATCATGATGTGAATGGAGAAAATGTCCTGAATGGCGAAATCTCACACCTGTACGTGTTACGCTATCTAATGAGCTTCTTCAGCGGGTGTGGAGCCATCAGAAATGAGAGGAATAAATAAACTTCTACCTTAACATCAATCATCACACAAGTGTGGACAACTGTACATTCAGCTGAGGGGGATCATCATTAGTGACACTGGATTCTGTGTCACATGGCATCATATCCACTTCCGCCCCACTCCTAAACAGGAAGTGACATATCCTAGGTGTAGGGGGCTAGGATTCTGTGTCACATGACAGCATATACTCTTCCTCCCTGCTTGATGTATAACATGTGGGCACGTCCGCCTCACTCCTAAACAGGAAGTGACATATCCCAAATGTAAACCTATCACTTGGGGCTAGGATTCTGTGTCACATGAGATCATATCCTCTTCCTCCCTGCTTGATGTATAACGTGTGGGCACTTCTGCCCCACTCCGAAACAGGAAGTGACATATCTTAGGTGTAAACCTATCACTTTGGGCTAAGAAAACCGGAAATGATGAGGCCAGAGGTGGCGTTCCAGACCCTACTGGAAAACAGAAATGGCGTTCCGAACTGTACTCTATTCCTTCCTTATGTATACTTCTGCCCTAAGAGGTTAACCCATTCCAATAACTGGAATATGTATCTAAAAACTATCTGACATTGTGCAAATCTACTCACTCTGAGTGTCCCTCACCAACTGAAGGACACCAGAGACAGGGAAATATATTGCTTTTAATATGAACATACTATTATTATTAATTTATAGGATTTATATAGCACCAACCGCTTGCGCAGAGCTTTACAACATAAGAGCAGACAGTACACTTACAATACAAATCAATACAGGAGGGATCAGAGGGCCCTGCTCGTTAGAGCTTACAATCTAGAAGGGAGGGTCAAGTGTAAAAACAAAAGGTAATAACTGTGGTGGATGAGCTGATGGAGAAAATGAAAATACAGTTGTTAAGTGTGGGTAGGGTAGGCTTCTCTGAAAAGAAGGGTTTTCAGGGATCGTCTAAAAACTAATAAAGTAGGAGATAATGTGGACAGATTGGGGTAGGGCATCCCATAGGATTGGAGAGGCTTTGGAAAAGACATGGAGGCGAGCATTGCAGGAGGTGACGAGGGAGCTAGAGAGCAGGAGGTCTTGAGAGGAATGAAGAGAACGAGTAGGTTGGTATTTAGAGACTAGGCTAGTGATGTAGCTGGGGGCGAAATTGTGGATGGCTTTGTATGTAGTTGTTAGTATTTTGAATTTAATTCTTTGGCTGAGCGGAAGCTGGAGGGATTGACAGAGAGGAGTGGCAGACAGAGCAATTGGTAAGGTGGATGAGTCTGGCAGCAGCATTCATGATGGATTGAAGAGGTGATAGACTATGTAGAGGTAAGCCAATGAGAAGGGAGTTACAGTAGTCGAGGCGAGAGATGACCAGCGAGTGAATTAAGAGCTTTGTAGTGTCATTGGTTAGAAAGGGGCATATTTTGCTAGCCCATAAGCTGTGCTCACAAGATGTCCGCACCCCTGGGAGTGATTAACATAATCAAAAAATAACCAATAAAATACAATGTTGAATCCATTAACTAAAATATTAATAAATATCTCCCACCCTAATAAAGAATCTCTAAAAAGCTCACCATATTACTATGCTGCCTATTAGAATCCACCTCCTACATATACAGTATATCTTTAAAGACCACTCATATTAAAACTATAATAGTTATTTCATACTAATAAAACAATTGAGAACAAATTCTATATTAATACCAAAAGGAGCTAAAAGCTTAATCTCATAGATCCAGAATGATTCACATTGGCTAATCTGTCTAGTGTAATTACCGCCTCACCAGTGTTTGGTGAACTTCTTGATACCCCAAAATCTGACTCTCGATGGGTCTTTTTGATGTGCTATCCTAAAATGTTCTTTTTTGCTTCTTTTAATATTGGCCATATGTTCCCTCACTCTCACCTGCAACTCCCTGGGGGTACGTCCCACATATTGTTTACCACAATCACACTCCAACATGTAGATGACCCCTTTGGTGGAGCAGGTGATGAAGAAAGAAATGAGAGTTTATAGCCTTGGCCACGGGGAAAACCCACGTGATTAGAGACTTCATCATCTGCTCCTCTGTGCTTTCCCACTTCTATGAATGAAGAACCCTGTCCTGTCTTCCTCCTTTATTGCACATTTGTATATGTGTTAACATTGATTCAGAGTAGGTCCATCACTGCTCTATGGCATTCCGTAATGCATGTTTTACAATCATGTGTCTATACATACATTTATATGCACATATACAATATTGGAGATGTTGGTTACCTTCTATGTATTAGGCATATATCTCTCTATATGATCATAGCTCCTGTGCGACTTTATCTTGTGCGATTTCATCTTGTGAAATAATCCTAATTTCTTTGAGTCATCTAAATTTCTTGTTTTTAGTCCTCCACTTTGTGTGGGGGGGTCTGTTGGTTTTTATTTTTTGTTTGTTCTGTTTTATTCATCTTTGATGTGTTCTTGGTTTGTTGGGAGATGTATTTGAATACTTATAATTGACACATTGTAGATTGTTGCGATTCAGGCGTCCCTCCAAACACAGCCTTTGATGTGTGTGTCAGTTTGCCGGAATTGTCATCAGTTTATCCCTATCACTCCTGGAATGCATCACATTTTGTATTTTTAGTATAGTTTGTATATCTTGCATGTATGTGTATATACACATACATGCATGCATTTACTCCTATGATATATAATGCATTTTATTGATTTTGTCATGTTATCCATTTATTTATACATTAATGGATTTTCCTCCTTTTTCGACTTCTTATCAATATTTTGTGTTTTTCTTTTTATTGTTTGCATGCATATGTGTATCATCTTAGGTAATTGCGTATATATATATATATATATATATATATATATATATATATATATATATATATATCTATCTATCTATATCACACACACACACATACACCATTTCTCTTATATATACACATTTTCTATGACATATATACTTTGGTTTAGTTTCTTTATGCTCCTCTACACTCTATTTATATATTTTTATACAATTTTTAAAACTTTTTTTGGCAAGAGTGTGTATCTTTTGGCATACCAAGAGTTACAGGGCGTTCTGCCTGCACCTCTCCTTTGGTGCAATTGCTTCAGCTGCCCTGATTGCCTTTTTGAATTTTTCATTGGTTAAATCTGTAGGTTCAATGCAGATAGGCTCAATCTTTGAATATTATTTGTATATATACACACACATACATACACAGTGGGGACGGAAAGTATTTAGACCCCCTTAAATTTTTCACTCTCTGTTATATTGCAGCCATTTGCTAAAATCATTTAAGTTCATTTTTTCCTCATTAATGTACACACAGCACCCCATATTGACAGAAAAACACAGAATTGTTGACATTTTTGCAGTTTTATTAAAAAAGAAAAACTGAACTATCACATGGTCCTAAGTATTCAGACCCTTTGCTGTGACACTCATATATTTTACTCAGGTGCTGTCCATTTCTTCTGATCATCCTTGAGATGGTTCTACACCTTCATTTGAGTTCAGCTGTTTTTGATTATACTTATTGGACTTGATTAGGAATGCCACACACCTGTCTATATAAGACCTTAAAGCTCACAGTGCATGTCAGAGCAAATGAGAATCATGAGGTCAAAAGGAACTGCCTGAAGAGCTCAGAGACAGAATTGTGGCAAGGCACAGATTTGGCCAAGGTTACAAAAAAATTCTGCTGCACTTAAGGTTCCTAAGAGCACAGTGGCCTCCATAATCCTTAAATGGAAGACGTTTGGGACGACCAACACCCTTCCTAGAGCTGGCCGTCTGGCCAAACTGAGCTATCGGGGGAGAAGAGCCATGGTGAGAGGGGTAAAGAAGAACCCAAAGATCACTGTGGCTGAGCTCCAGACATGCAGTCGGGAGATGGGAGAAAGTTGTAGAAAGTCAACCATCACTGCAGCCCTCCACCAGTTGGGGCTTTATGGCAGAGTGGGCCCTCCTCAGTGCAAGACACATAAAAGCCCGCATGGAGTTTGCTAAAAAACACCTGAAGGACTCCAAAGATGTTGAGAAATAAGATTCTTTGGTCTGATGAGACCAAGATAGAACTTTTTGGCCTTAATACTAAGCGGTATGTGGAGAAAACCAGGCACTGCTCATCACCTGTCCAATACAGTCCCAACAGTGAAGCATGGTGGTGGCAGCATCATGCTGTGGGGGGCGTTTTTCAACTGCAGGGACAGGATGACTGGTTGCAATCGAGGGAAAGATGAATGCGGCCAAGTACAGGGATATCCTGGATGAAAACCTTCACCAGAGTGCTCAGGACCTCAGACTGGGCCGAAGGTTTACCTTCCAACAAGACAATGACCCTAAGCACACAGCTAAAATAACAAAGGAGTGGCTTCACAACAACTCTGCGACTGTTCTTGAATGGCCCAGCCAGAGCCCTGACTTAAACCCAATTGAGCATCTCTGGAGAGACCTAAAAATGGCTGTCCACCAATGTTTACCATCCAACCTGACAGAACTGGAGAGGATCTGCAAGGAGGAATGGCAGAGGATCCCCAAATCCAGGTGTGAAAAACTTGTTGCATCTTTCCCAAAAAGACTCATGGATGTATTAGATCAAAAGGGTGCTTCTACTAAATACTGACCAAAGGGTCTGAATACTTAGGACCCTGTGATATTTCAGTTTTTCTTTTTTAATAAATCTGCAAAAATGTCAACAATTCTGTGTTTTTCTGTCAATATGGGGTGCTGTGTGTACATTAATGAGGAAAAAGAATTAACTTAAATTATTTTAGCAATTGGCTGCAATATAACAGAGTGAAAAATTTAAGGGGGTCTGAATACTCTCCGTCCCCATTGTATATATATATTTATATATATATTTTGTTTAGACATGTACCTTCAGCTATGACTAAGCACCAGTAAGGGGTGTGAAACATGTCAGCTGATTCGACCACTGTCCTTGATTACTGTATGGACTGATTTTATTCAATAAAGACATTTTTCACTGGAGTGCAGCTGTCCTGATTTCTTCTATTGCATATGCAATGCAGGTACTCCAAGAATTAGAAGACCACATATAAGAAAGCAGTGAAAAAAAATAGCAAACAGCAGGACTGTTATAATGAGCTAGACCCTAATTTACTAGGGACAAAAAGAGCACAGGGTCTACTAGGAGAATGTAGATACTGCAAAAGATATGGCAGTGTAAAATTTCCCAGTAAGCATGACAGATTACATCAGGGTTAATAAGCCAAAATACTAGCGATGAGTACAAGCAGGTGTTTCAGTAAAATAAATTAGGAGACTGCAGATATTATGCATTGCATCGATGGGAAGTCACAGGTTTATAATCATGCAGCGGTCCCTCCCTCAGATACAATTTTCTACAAGTATTAGTATATTGAAAGCGTTACAGGTTACATTTTGGTAACTTGTATATTATTGACCAGCATGAAATTTCCATACTGATACTATTAGCTAGGACAGATATCTGCGTGCTTTTCTAAATACTTAAAGTGATTGTAAAGTCTTGTTTTTTTCATATAAAAATAACAAAACATGTTATACTTACCCGCAGTTGCAGTGGATTTGCACAGAGCAACCCGGGTCCCTTTTCTGTGCTCCTTGCCCCTCCCTTGTATTCAGTGCCCCCACAGCAAGCACCTTGCTATGGGGGCACCTGAGCTGAGTCACAGCTCCCTGTGTCCATTCAGACACAGAGCCCTGACCCAGCCCCTTCTCTCCTGATTGGCTAGCTGACTTTGATTGACAGCAGTGTCAATCAATGGCGCTGCTGCTGTGTCTCAGCCAATCAGGAGGGAGAATCTTGGAATGCTGAGACACTAGTGGACATCACCGGACAGCGATGGACCTCAGGTAAGTATTAGGGGGGCTGCTGCATACAGAAGGTTTTTTATCTTAATGCATAGAATGCGTTCAGATAAAAAAACCTTCTGCCTTTACAACCCCTTTAAGCTTGGACTCAAAGGGTTTATGAAAGGCTATTAGAGCCAGACTCAGATGTGTATTGTGTTAGGTTCTGTTAATGGGGCTTATGATGGCTAAATGAAAGGTTATCCGTTTTTCATGCTTTGTTTTGATGTTAGTTAACCGCTTCAGCCCCAGAAGATTTTACCCCCTTCTTGACCAGAGCACTTTTTGTGATTCAGCACTGCATTGTTTAACTGACAATTGCGCAGTCGTGCGATGTTGCACCCAAACAAAATTGACGTCCTTTTTTCCCCACAAATAGAGCTTTTTTTTGGTGGTATTTGATCACCTCTGTGGTTTTTATTTCTTGCGCTATAAACAAAAAAAGAGCGACAATTTTGAAAAAAAACGCTTTATTTTTTACTTTTTGCTATAATAAATATCCCCAAAAATATATAAAAAAAACTATTTTTTTCCTCAGTTTAGGCCGATATGTTTTCTTCTACATATTTTTGGTAAAAAAAAAAAAACAAAACACAATAAGCGTATATTGATTGGTTTGCGCAAAAGTTATAGTCTACAAAATAGGGGATAGTTTTATGACATTTTTATTATTGATTGTTTTTTTTTTTTAACTAATAATGGCTGAGACCTGCGATTTTTATATTCGGGACTGCGACATTATGGCGGACACATCGGACAGTTTTGACACATTTATGGGACCATTGGCATTAATACAGCAATCAATGCTATAAAAATGCATTGATTACTGTAAAAATGTCACTGGCAGTGAAGGTGTTAACACTAGGGCTTAATGTGTTCCTTAGTGTGTTCTAGCTGAAGGGGGGAGGGGACTGTCCAGGGGAGATGACAGATTGCTGTTCATACTCTTATGAACAGATGATCTGTCTGTTCTCCCCTCAGAGAAGCGGAAACTGTGTTTACACACACAGATCCCGGTTCTCTGTGTGTCAGCACTGATCGCTGGAGTCCGGCGGTGATCGTGACCGCCGGGCACTCGCATCCGCTTGGGGGGCGAGCGCGCTTGCCTCCTAGTGGCCACAGGGCGAAGCAACAGTACATAACGTTGTTTTGCCCAGCCGTGCCATTCTGCCGCAGTACGACTGCGGCGGCTGGTCAGCAAGTGGTTAATATGGTAGTGGTTAATATGGTAGTGGTTAATATGGTTCAGAGGCTCTTCTGTGTCATATCAATAGACTGATAAGGATGTTTTGCAATGCAGCTAGAAGTTTGTTAATTGTAGAGGATGCCCTCCTGGGATTATGGAAAGGGGATCACTGCGGTTATGTGTTTCCTATCCTACAAAATGTAATGGCTGACTTATGTTATTCTGAACAATATGACTGCCCCTTTTCTTCTCACACAGTTTTTGGGGTGCCTAGTTTGAATTATCATCATCACGTGGGAATACAATCACCATGTGGTGACCTCCACCTTATCAACCCACTCATCAGATATCTAGACCCACTGAATCCTGGGTCAATGGGGATTTCATCAGGTGGCTAATAAACCAGACTCTGCCATACAAAAAGCAGGCCATGATAAAACAAACAGCTATCTGTTCAGGACAGAAAAAAAAAAGCCGGCACCTGCATGGGTGACATGTAAGAACAAAAAGCAAAATCATACTGATCAATGTATGGCTATCTGGTCTAAGGAGTGGAGTGGTGAAAACCCTTGGGGAGACTGAACAGAGGAGTGGTATAAACCCCTGATATTACTGAGTGGAAGAGTGGTGGGACCCCCTGATGATATGGAGCGTGTACTGACCCAGGATTCAGTGGTCTAGATATCTAGTGAGTGGATTGTAAGGTGGAGGTCATTACATGTTGATTGAATTAAGATTTGGGCAAAAGCACTATGGTGTAAATTCAAGTGGTGGACTTGAATAACCTTTGTGAAACCTTGGACATTCTGGACACTAAGCACTTTTTCACTGGGCACTTTATTTTAAATTGATTTGTTTAAGCACAAAGCACTTTATATTAACAATTTATGCTTGAATTGAAAGGGTATATGAATGTATGTGTTTATTGGGAAGATTACACTTTATACATAAATGGCATTAATGCACTTTATAGGTATATAGTAGATACAGTTGAGTGCTGTACAAGAACTGAGCATGGAATGCTGTACTTTACTTTACAATTTTTAAACTCAAGGTGGCAGTGAGCTCCTGATTTGTGAAATATGGTCACCAGTGGAATTTTTTTTTTTTGAGGAACTAAGACAGCAGGGGAAAGCTCAGTAAACTCCAAGCCAACATTCTTCATAGATTAGGCAGTGAGAGTATGTGTATAATATATGTATAATATAAACACTTAACACAAGAATGTCAGGCTTTAGTGCTGTTCCTGAATAGCTGGTAGAGCATATGGCAGGTTACGTACTTTCAGGCTTGCTAATTAGATCAAAGATGTTCACAATACAGAAAACAGAAGTACCTATAATAGTGGCTTTTATACTGCTGTGGAAATCTAAATCCCAACAGGTCACAGGCATACTAGGAAGGAACTAGAAGTCATTAGGCTGAAAGCATAACAAAAAGGCAAAACTTTTTCTTTTTAGTTTTGGACAGAGTGGAGAGGGATTAGGGCACCTGTCTGGTTTTTATTGCTGTCTGCGCCCCTGTCAGGGAGATTCACCCTCTCTATTTGCCCTGTTTGCCATTATCAACGAAAGAGAAAGTAAAAAAAAAAAAAAAAAATCCCCAGTTTTGGGTTGTCCCCAGAAAAGTAATAGAAGGGAAATCTTCCAATGGGAAAACTAGTAATGGTGACCTGTGGGCCCTAATTCACTTATTTTCCAGGGATTTCCTCTCACTTCCCATTTGATTATGGGACAGGAAGTGAAGGTAAATCTCTTCAATAGGGCACAGATTGCAAAAAAAAAAAAAAAATCTGACGGGTTATAACCCTACTTTATCCAAAATGAAAAAAAAAGTTTTGCCAAGTTCTACTTTAAAATAACATTTTACACCCATAGAGTCCTTGAACAGAAAAGACAGAGGTAAGGGGGTTTAAGTGTTGTAAACCCTTGTAGTGTCTCCTTCAGCAGCACCTGTAGTACTAAGGCATGACAGGTAACCTGTCTCTGATCCATGTCTTTTTGAACCATGCTCCAGAAATATAGAACGCAGACATCATTAGTACAAACAGCAAGCTCTTTCAGGCTGGAAAATAAGGATGTGACCGTTGTTATATGTGTGTGGTAGGGGGAATGTATGAACCCATTAGATGGATATCACTTATGTAAAGTTTTTTTTTTTTATGGATGTATTTGAAGGCCTGAACTATATCAATCTCAAAGAAAATGCTGGGACCAATAATGATGTATTGATAAGAAGGGAGGACTGGAAACTTTTGGCTAAGTGAGAAATCACAAAAAATGTACCTTGTGTCCCTTGGTGGGCATCATGAAAGACGAATGTTCCTAAAGGACATGGGTTATTGACACACTTTTTTCATATCTTCAAACATCAGTCTTTGCCGCTCTCAGCATTCATGCACATGACATGTCAGAACTGCAAAGGAAGACGGAGCTGAAGGCTTTCCCCAGACACTGTAACCACAGGTCTGAACAAGAAGCAGTTAGCTATATAATGCCCAGCATGTGTCAATGACAGCAGATCGATATTGGAGTTGTGAAGTATCTGCATTCAGGGCAAACAAACCAAAGTATCTTACTGGTACTGGCCCAAGTGGCAAATGTCCACCTGTCCCCAGCTCAGATCTCCCCTGATTGATAATACCACAGAAAATAAGATTACTTGTATAAATACAGTGTGTAGCTGGTTCAGCATATAGTGTAGGCAGACCATTTAGCTATCTTTGTAATTTAATACCATGTTAGAACTCCTGTTTAAAGGGACAACGCAATGTATTTTCATTGATATCACAGTATTGCATTATTTAGCTCAAAGTAATGTTTTAAATTGCAGCTTATATATATATATTTTTTAAAGATGATTACTTACAGTTTTGTGTGTCATCAATTATTGTCTTATGCTTTACATCACAGGACTTTGCCAGGGGCTCCTTGGCCAGGAAGGGGTTATAAGATTGAGTGCCATATTGGTATACATTTTAAGTGTACTTCATTTGTAAGTAAGATTTTAATTTTATGGTTTAATAATTTTAATTTTTTTTTGAGTTACGCTATGTGCTGCTCTGTTTCATTCTTTTTAGCCATGCTGGGATGTGCCCTGGAGGGGGTTGCCCAGTGGGTGTTGCACCCATCTACCCTGAAAGGGGGCAAGTTTGTTTGACTTATCTAACATATGTTAGTTTATTTCATATACAGAAGGTGAGTGCCAGTCCCGTGGAGTGGGTTGACACAAGGGTGTGCTCAAAGTGGGGAAGAGTTTGTGCATAGACACCAGTGACTGCGAACACTTTGTTTATATGCACTTTCACTATTACTGATGGACCTGGAATGTTATTATTATTTATTATTGTTCACACTTATTTATTATTATCATTGTTCACACTTTGTTATTGGAATTTTTGCACTTTACATTGTATTTGATGAGTTTAGGTTATATTATTATATTATTATTATTATTATTATTATTTAGCGCTGCACTACATAAGTATTATTTCTTATTTGTTTTATTTTTAGTATGCATCACGTTTAAAATCTTCAAGTGGGTTAATACATATTGATAGGATTTACATAAAAGCTAAAAACTTTTCTACTTGTATTAAAGTTTTAATGTATCCTATGCATCAAGGTAAAAAAAAAAAAAACCTTCTGTGTCACAGGACCACCCCCCCCCCCAAGCATTCTTACCTGAGCCCAATTTTGATCCAGTGCTGTGCATGAGAGCAGCAGCTCTCTCTACTCTCTCCCTCCTCACAGGGCAGATTGATAGCAGTGGGAGGAAGCTATCGGCTCCTGCTGCTGTCAATCAAATTCTGTGATGAGGTAGCGGGGCTGAGCCACGCTGTCTGTGTCAACAGATGCAGACAGGGCGGCTCTGGAGCGAACCCGCACAAGTGTCCCCCCTAGAAAGGAGCTTTCTATGGAGGCACTTGCTGTAGAGGAGGAGCCAGGAGTGCTGGTGGGGGATCCCAGAAGAGGAGGATCGGGGGTGTTCCATGCAAAACCATTGCACAGAGCAGGCAAGTAAGACATTTTTATTATTTTATTAAGAAAAAAATATCAAAGCTTGACAATCACTTTAAAAACACATTGAAAAGACCCCTTAAGATCTCACCTTGATCTGTAACCTTTGACTGGCAGCCCCACGTTAGTGAGATCTTCATCCTACCTATGTAAACAGTTCTCGCACACAAGTCTCCGTAGACAGCCGTGTCATGTGATGACAAAATGGATCAGGCTTGTATTGACACAGCACACAAATATAATTTACCCCAATAAGAGCTTATAAATGAAATAAGACATAAAAAAGGCAACATTTAAATGATGTCTTTATTTAAACATTTTACATAACTTAAACTGCAAACAATCATGTGCCCAATGATATTGTACTATATAATGGATAGTAAAAACCAGCTCTCTAAAAAGTTATATATTTTCTGCAGTAAAGGTGGGTAATGGTATTTTTCTATGTTTTACTGTATAGCATTTTAAGAAATAACACTTAATACATACAACCAAATTCAAATTCACAACTATTAAAAAAATAACATTGGGTTAGAGTATTGCCATGCTACCACACAAAATCGGAATCATAAGGCATTATAGTTTTTTTCAGTTTTGCACATTGATTAGGATACTCACTGGAATTAGCTGTGGCATACAGAGGCCATTGGCAATTTAAAAAAAGGACAGGTCAATAGAGAAAAAAATTCAAACAACAGGACAAATGTTAGCAACAAGTGTAAAAGAGTACAGCGAACAGCACAGCTGCATATATTGAGTAGTATGGTCTGTGACTAGTATCATACCATAAGTAACCAAAGCAACACAAAAAGAACAGGATACTTTCTCATACGAATACATGGTACAGCAGGCACATATCAGGAATATGA
Source organism: Aquarana catesbeiana (assembly GCF_042186555.1). NCBI lineage: Eukaryota > Metazoa > Chordata > Amphibia > Anura > Ranidae > Aquarana > Aquarana catesbeiana. The sequence continues at coordinate 179,058,168 of NC_133325.1, read as the reverse complement.
AGTATTGGGGTAACAAACGCTTTAACATCAGGGTAAAAGGAGAACCATGACTTTTACAAAACCAAAAATTTAGTCCATCAAATAATATCCAGCATTTCTCACATTTCCATTCTTACTATTTTGACATCATATGTTTCTGGATCTTGTTGCTGTATGCTAGGCCCAAGATACATTTTGTTTGGTACAACTAGGAAAAGTTCTTTTTTTCCCCATCACAAACAGGAATTTCTTTTAGTAGCCTTATAAGTATATAATTCGTTGGATTATGCACACTACATTAACCGCTTCAGATCCGCGCTATAGCTGAAAGACGGCTACAGCGTGGACCTACTTTGCTGGGAGTGCGTCAATAGATATCCTCCCGTGCTCGAGCGGCCTGTGCGCCCCCTGCAGGGCACGCTCTATGATCAGCGAGATCAGAGTGAGGGGTCGATTCTGACCCCTTACCACGTGATCAGCTGTCAGCCAATGACAGCTGATCGTGTGATGTAAACAGAGCCGGTAATCGGCAATTTTTTTCTCCTCATACTGATAGCGCGAGGAGAAAAAAAAAATTCGATCACCGGTGGCTGTCAGAGGGACATTGGTCCTGATCAAGGAGAGCAGCCGCCAGCTCATCTGTGCCCACCTGTGCCACCTACCAGTGTACAACAGTGCCGCCTACCAGTGCCCACCAGCACCACCTACCAATGCCACCCATCAGTTCCACCTATAAGTGCCCACAGTGCCACCTATCAATGTCACCAATCAGTGCCTCATCAACAGTGCTGTCCATCAGTGCCACCTACAAGACCCATCTATCAGTGGCACCCATCAGTAACACCTATAAGTGCCCTTCAGTGCCCCCTTATCAGTGGCCATCAGTGCCGCCTTATCTGTGCCTATCAGTACCGCCTTATCTGTGCCGCCTCATCAGCGTATATCAATGAAGGAGAAAAATTACCTGTTTGCAAAATTTTATAACAAAAATTTTTTTCAAAATTTTCTGTCTTGTTTTGTTTAGCTTAGCAAAAAATAAAAACCCCAGTGGTGATTAAATACCATCAAAAGAAAGCTCTGTTTGTGTGAAAAAAAAGATAAAAATTTAATTTGGGTACAGTGTTGCATGACTGCGCAATTGTCATTCAAAGAGTGACAGCGCTGAAAGCTGAAAATTGGTCTGGGCAGGAGGGGGGTTTAAGTGCCCAGTAAGAAAGTGGTTAAAGATAAAATGCATGTGAATTGTTAATGATTATTTTTAGATAAAATGTATTTTCTAATTCAATTTATAGGAATGAATAAAGTAAATCCTAAGATATACAAATTTTTTTCACTTTTATACAAGACGAAGAGATATTCCTATGTCAGGTAACATTTTAAATACACCTTAGGCCCCTTACACATGGGGCGGGGCTCCGCTGGAGTCCACCTGCTCAGCGGGGAATCTGTCTGTTGATCCCCGGTGGGCATGTGGATGGCTGGTCCATGTTGCTCCGCTTATGCAGAGCGGACACAGACACAGCCCGCTCTCCTCTATGGGCGGTCAGATGTACACCCAACTGCCATCTGATCCGATCTCCCAGGTGGATGTTTTTAGTGGATAAGATTGGATGTGGGCGGGTGTCGATGGACCTAAAGTTAATACGTTTCAGCACTCTTTAACTGGAATATTTATAACCCAGCTGCAGCCCTTAAATAACACCATAATTAAACCTTGATTTAAAACATAATACAAATATTATCACAAGATACATTAATAATCATATCGCCCAATTAATAAAATAATATATATCCTCTTTGTTTGAATGTGTCAATGTTTTTAAATTATAAATCAAACAAATCATAAAACACAGTGTGCAACATACATCATTTCACTAGATTTAGTTTCATTTTTCAAACAAAATACCAATAATGTCCATTCAGCAAATATCTTCTTTCCACAAATTTTCCGTGTTTAAAGGGGTTGTAAACCCTCATGTTTTTTCACCTTAATGCATCCTCTTGATTGGATAGATTGATAGCAGCGCAGCCACTGGCTCCCGCTGCTGTCAATCAAATCCAATGACGCAGGGGGTGGGGCCGAGTCCGGCATTCTGTGTCAACAGATGCAAATGCTGGATTTGGGAGTGCGCTCGCAAGGTAACCCCCCCCGGGAGTGCGCTTCTCTGATGTGGGGAGGAGCCGCCAAGGGACCCCAGAAGGCGGTGATCGGGGCCACTCTGTGCAAAACGAACTGCACAGTGGAGGTAAGTATGACATGTTTATTATTTTATTTATTTAATTAAATGAGGGTTTGAGGGTTTACAAACCCTTTCATATGAAAATGGTTTTCCAGCACCCTTCTAAACTATTTGCAGTGATATCCTTTCACCATCTACTCCCCATGGACAAAACCTCATTATTTTTAGTTACCTCCCCAATATGGAAGGGTAATCACGTTTGTGGTCTCACACCTAATTTTTTGGCTGTAACATCATCTACTCAACATGTAGAATCTTCTTCCCACAACTTTTTCAGTGTTTAACCACTTGCTGACTGTGTCACGCAGATATACTGTGGCACAATGGCTCTCCTGGGTGAAATTTTTTTTGTTTTTTTTCCCCTGATTTTCAGGGGAAAAAAGTGCGTGTTATATGCCGATAAATACGGTATATACATACACACACACACCATAGTTTGTAAACTATACCTTTTGCATAGACTAGTTACCAAACACTTACTTTGTTTTTGTGCAGCAAAATACACTGTGGCCTAAATTTATGAAGAAAGATTATTTAATCAATGTGTTTTATATCAGAAATGAAATGTTCCTTTTGATAATAAAAGATACAAAAGACTACTAAAAAGGTAGCTACATCTGTATATAAAAAATTTTTTTTATTAATCTGGAGTACAGTGTTGCATTACAGGTTGTCAGACTATTGCAGGACTGAAAAATGTCCAGGTAATGAGGTGGATAGAACATTCTGGTAATGGGTTAGTGGGTTAGGATTATTAAAGGTGGGTAAAATAAGTATTAAAAATCCACTCACTTTTTTAAATTTACAAAAGCACTACTGATCACAGCAAATGATCTCAAAAGCAATCCAGACTGTCCATCCTTGCAGTAAAGGCAATCCTAGTACGTGTGACTAAGCTCCACTCTAACGGGTTTCATCGTGTAACTTCATCAGGGAGAGATTTAACCAAAAGATGTTTTGTTCATGAGGATTGGATGGTGAAGGAATATACTTGCATATGAATTGGAAGAGTGCTGGGAAACCGTTTGCATATTAAACACAGAAAAAGTCAGAGAAGGAAGATATTAAATTGTTGAATGGACATTATTAGTAGATTGTTTGAAAGATAAAACAAAATATTGTGTGGGGAATATACAGAGTGCAAACTGTGTTTTATGATGGAGTGGGTGACTAATATTGCATCATGTGATATTCCTTGTATCTTTAAATCTGACCCATGACACTAAGGCAAGTGTGCTCAAATGTTCCACCCCACCTAATTTACAGCCACGTACATTAGGGAGTCATATTGATCAATGATCAACCCCACCCAGAAGCACAATAAAAAGCCTAAATAATCTAGTTGTAGCTAGATTATTTAGACTTTTTATTATGCTTCTGGGTGAGGTTGATCATTGATCACTCTCAGAAGGACGGAGAAGCTAAGTGGACTTGCTGACTGGTATAACAGTTCCTGGTGGAAGGTGCAGCTCACCAGCTGTATTTTTTGCTGTCCCAAGTTGGTCTAAGGTTGAACTATGTAGAATATCATACATTTCTTCAGTTTCTCTTTCAGCACATTTTCCCAGTACATTAGACAAGCTTCAGCCAATAGTAAATGTTAGAACCGGGAAATTAAACATGGAAATAGAAATAAAAAAATGGAAATACAAATAAAGTTACACTTAATTAAGTCCAGTTGATAACCACACAGTGTAGGGCCACTAACCGGCTTATTATTGGACCATCTCTACAATCAGTTAATATGCCAATTAGTGTTTGTATTCTTTTTGTAAGCTTCTGCACATGGCGAGAATTTTATACAAATATATATAAAGTGCATTTAAATTAATAGGCTTCTTTATTAATGTAGAACAAAAAAATCTTATAAGCAAGTAGTATTGAATCACATTGTCCGAACAGATTTCAGTTTCTGCAGTTAGAATAGTGAAATCCTGCTAACTGGAACACAGCATGGATTGCAAAGCCTTTTACCTTAATAAACGAAGTCACTACAGGGGACCCCAAGTTGATCGATTGTTTGACTGTGTGATTGGTCAGGGCAGTAATTTCTACTGAGGCATGTATATGGATAATGCTGCTAAGAAGCTACTCTCTAGCCAGGTCTTTAAAAAAAAAAATAAAAAAAAATATATATATATACTAACGTACTTTTTCTCATTCAAAAATTTTATACAAAACCCCCTAAAATAATAATCCACATGTTTCTCCTCCATGATGCATTCAAGAAACAGGCAAAAGAGAAAAATCAACTTTCTTGCAAAAAAAAAAAAAAAAAAAAAAGAATAACCTATTAGCCAACTGCAATTAGCCTTCTCAGATCATTAGAAGCCATCCCAGGTCCCTGTACAACAGGGCTGGAGGAAGGCTCTATCCAATTTGTATCAGCTTTAATATAAAGTCACTCTGTGTCTATTCCTTATCAATTACATGTGCCTACGATCATGGAAGGTAAATCACTTATAAAGCCAGCGCTGCTGTGCAGTTTCCAATCGCAATGAACCTGAATTATTCTGACTACACAACTGTTAAAAGACGATAACAGACTGGTTCCTATTAACTACTGAACTTCATTCTGAGTGTCTCTTATTACCTTTTTTTTTTATTTAATCGATTTTACAGTTTTAATACCCAAAGCCCTCTAACTATAAAGCTTTTTTCACTTAACTGCTTATAATGTAATAAGTTACCGCACTGGTCATCACTTGGAATGTGACATTACTGTAAACAGTGTGCATGTATACAGGAGAAGTGCACTTCCATTGTACAAACCAAGGATGCAGTAAACACATTGCATTACTGGTAAGCACGAAATATTTCCTGGAACAACTCGCTAGATTCCCCTTGCGGTCCTGAAAGCATAGGGTCACTGCTTTGATCTATAAGGAAATGTGTGGAACCTAGAAGGACAAAAAGGTTTCAGATGTTAGTGCCACATTCATAAAATTGAATCCTAAAGCTGAACTATGTTTCTTTTAATTCTTGAATCGTGTGTTTGAATAACTGAAACCAGTAAATGTTAGAATACTATACAATACATATTAGGCATAATATTTGTTGGTAATACAATGCTCCAGAGAGTGGTTGGAGAAGGGGTTAGTAGGATGGGAAAATATTCTTGCGGGGGGGGGGGGGGGGGGTTGGGGAGTACAAACCTCTAGATTTTGCAGAATCTGGATTCCTTGAGCTGTATGTGTAAGACCTCATAGAGGTCAGGGGCAAACAGAAAAGTTACAGGTTGTTAGTGGGTTGAGTGTGAGCATAAAGCTGTGTTCCTTAATTCTATGATGAACCTATAGCAGTCAACCACATTCTGTAGAATACATTTTCCTTTATTATAGTAGCAGTTAGGGTGAAGTGGGTAGAATTAGGATAAGGGAAGATGTGAGGATAGACTACTAGAGGATTGTGGAGCTGGCGCCGAGGGGAAGGAGGGGTGCAATATCTAGCCATGGGGTAAGCTGCAGGTCGCAGTGAGGGGACTATTGGTTGGTTATGTCAGCAGTCAATGAGGTCCAGAATTCCCATGTAGTATGTTTTTCTATAGTGTTATCTAGATGCTAAAAGCTCCATTGTTATTATGTTTACATGCAACTGGGGTAAGTACCGAAATTTGTTTTAGCCTCTCCTCTGTACAGTAAAACTCACTCTAGGAAAGCAAGCAGCAGCAGAAGACATGCTGACAGAAGGAGAGAGTAAAGTGATGACCTAGTCCAGTGGTTCTCAACCTTACTAGTGCCGTGACCCCTTGATAAAATTTCTCAAGTTTTGGGGACCCCTAACAGTAAAATTATTTTCATAGCGTGGGTTGTCAGCACCCAAGGCAAGACAAGTAATTTGAGCCCCTAACCCACGGACATTTCGCGCTCCCTGAGTCCCTTCCACTCGTACAGTATTAAAAGCCTTTATGGTACATTTTAGGATGTACCACTCTCTCTTTGTTCTCCTTTATTTCCCTTTTATCTCTCTCTATCCTAATTTCTAGTTTTTTCCCCATCCCTCTCTCTAGCCGATTTTCTTGTTCTTTCTCTTATACTTTCTCCCCCTTTTTCATTTGTTCCTCCCCCTCTTTTCTTCTCCCTTCCATGTATTCTCTATTTTTATTCCTTCTCTTACTCCTTGGTGGGGGGAATGGGACAAGTGGCAGTGCTGGCAGCTGCCAAGAGGGTGAGTGGGCGGCTGCAGGCTCCAGGAACAGCCCTGCTGGGAAAAGCCCGGGCTTTGGGAACATCCCAGGATTTGGTGACCCCTGGCAAATTGTCATTCGACCCCCGAGGGGGTACCGACCCCAGGTTGAGAACCACTGACCTAGTCAGTCTGCTACTGTTCCTTCAATGTTTAATTACTATTACTGTGTAGGGGCAGGAAGGTGATGTACCTGCATTGCTTTAACTGCATAAGATAAAATTCAGGTGACCAAACTGCTTGTGCCATCCTGCTGATCTGAATCTCGGGATTAGATGGACAGAAATTAAAAAGTTTTCATTAAAACGCACAAAGATTTCTCATAAGACATCGTGCGTAGATTTAATATTCAAGGTATTATTATCTGTCGAGCTTACAAAAAAAGCATCTGGGTTACCACCACATTTACTGCCAGAAGCTTTCTGTATAAGAATTAAAAAAATAAGGGTCAATTTATCCTGCAAAATACTCATGCACAGATGTTCTTGTATTCATAATGTTAACTCTCTAATTGTCTGGCTGACATATGTTCATGCAGTCTGTTTTTGGCACAGAGAGAGACTAATGGACAGAGCGCGCATGTTATAGTGTAGTAAAAACAGTGGGATTTATTATTGAATCAAATACAGTATTGCACCTAGAAATGTACGAGTGATAGAGCTCATCAGTCCTCCCTGAAGGGTATGGTGGAGACGCCATTCATGACCATCAGCAGTAACACTAGTAGAAGAGGAGGATCAGGTTGATTTACAACTTAAGAAGACACTCAAAACAGATGTATTTCCTATGTATGCAAAGCAGCTTGATCAACCTGATAGGAATGTCAATGAGTTACCTTGCTAATGCATGTTCCCATCTATTCTTAGACTGATGGCAACCATACACCATAAACGTTTTTTGGACAATCTCTTTTAAATTTACCAAAAACTAACCGGCTTGAGGGCCTGCCTAAATTTTTTTACAAACTGAATGGATTGTCTAGGTCTGTCTAGTTTTAGTAAATGTGAAGTGAATTGTACAATCATGTATGGCCAGCTTAATTAATGCAATTGCACTCTCCATTAAGACACTAAAGTGATTGTAAAGTCTCGCTTTTTTCCACTATAAAAATAACAAACATGTTATACTTTCCTGCTCTGTTGCAGTAGATTTGCACTGAGCAGCCAGGATCCTCCTCTCGGGTCCCTTTTCTGTGATCCTGGCCCCTCCCTCCTGTTCAGTGCCCCCACAGCAAGCAGCTTGCTATGGGGGCACCCGAGCCAAGTCACAGCTCCCTGTTTCCCTTCAGACACGGAGCCCCAACCCGGCCCCCCGCCCCCTCTCTCCCCTGATTGGCTAGCTGACTTTGATGACAGCAGTGGCAGCCATTGGCACCGATGCTGTCTCTCAGCCAATCAGGAGAGAGAATCTCTAATGGCTGAGACACTCGTGGACACCACTGTCCAGAGAGGGACCTCAGATAAGTATTAAGGGGAGCTGAGGGGGGATGCTGCATATAGAATGCTTTTTATTTTAATGCATACAATGCATTAAAATAAAAAAAACTGCCTTTACAACCACTTTAAAGTGATTGTAAAGTCTTGTTTTAAAAAACAAAACAAAAAAAAACATGTTATACTTACCTGCCCAGTGCAGTGGATTTGCACAGAGCAGCCCGGATCCTCCTCTTCTCGGGTCCACCCCCCCTCCAAACTGCTGTTGGGGCAGCAGAAAGGCAAGCTCAATGGATCATGGGGAATGTTTATCAGCTTTTGTTTCGCTATTGTTTTGTAGAGTACAGCTTCAACACTAGAAGCTATTTTGCCGCACCTATCACAAGCTCACCATAAGTAAGCTGTTTTTATCATTAATATCACTTTTCAGTTACAAGAATACTTACTATGTGGTATTCCAGATTCATAATTTTGTACTTCTGCTTCGGGGTACTGTGCCCCACCAGAAGCAATATTGTCCTGTGGACCAAGACTACTATTGATAAAGTTCAGATCCATGCCCACCAAATCATTTTGAAGTGCTTCAAAGTCATCAAAGCTCAAGGGTGTTTCAGGGTCATACTGAGGTGTTTCAGCAGAGCGTTGTGGGGTTCCAGAAGCAATACTGCTCTGTGAATCATCTATGTTCCTAGAATTAAGAAAGAAAATATTCACTTATAAATACAAAGGATAGGATTGCAAGATATCATCACAATTATTGGAGTAAACTTATAATGCTGGCTGAACTCCAATTAAATGCATCTTTTCATGGCAAGTTGGGTACACCCCGACACTATACACTATATTGATTTGGAATTTGGAGGGCTTGATGCTAAACCTTGCTACTACATTTTGCTGCTAAACCTGCCCCCACGTGTTACTATTGGCCGAACACTATGATGGGCAACCTTTATGGCTAATAGGAATGTGCAAAGGCAGGAAGGGCTGACCTATACCCAATAGAGCACCCGGAGATTTAGCTGTGGGTGTATATCCAGCGGCTTTCTAGAAGCCTTGTGTGCAATGGGTGGCAACAGCAGCAGGCAATAACATTGTTTCATTGGGGCAGCTGCACCCTCCAGAAGGGCAGAGAATGAGCGGATAGATGGGCCCGTTGTATACTTGGGACATCCATAGCTGTTTACTACTACAGTCACTCTCCTGTCTTTCCAATTCAGTAGCTTACCGTTCAGAAACAATGATTAGCCTTCGCTTCATGTACTTCTGATATTCCAGTGTTACTGAAAAAAAAAAAAAAGTATCTTCATGATAAAACTAGCAGAGGAATCAGGCAGAGTTAATTTTTACTTTAGAATAATAGCTACACAAATGTCATGTAACAGGATACAAAATACTGAACAGACAGTTCAGGTTCATCAGGAAATGTCTTTTTTTAATGTTTTGCTTTGAAAACCTTTTCCTTAAATCAAAGATCTAAATCTTGGACTGCTATGATATGTTGTTTAAAGCAGGTCTAAACCTTTAACTAGATGACATTAGTTTGCTAAAGCACCGTGTATCTTAAACAATTGCAATAATTTTTGTTTTTCATAAAATACTCTTTTGACCTTTTTTTAATCTCTGTGCTGTTGGGTTTCCTCCAGTCTCCTTCAGCCATTTCCTGTCTATATGTACTCACTGCAGAGACAGCTGCACATCATTGCAATGGTCCGGCTTGCTGATAGTGACAACGATGAACAACCTGCGCAATGTAGCAGCACAGCCTCCACCACAGGTGGCAGGTTGACAGGAGACAGTTTTCACCCTGCAACAGGAAGCGCCTGAAAAAGGGCAGTTTTAGATTACAGAAGTGTAAAACCCTAGTACGTTATGTATTGCTGTCTGTGTTCCCGTTAGGATTTCTTCTATCTGTCCTGGAGATCCAACAGGAAATAGGAAGAAATCCCTCTGAAGTAGATGCAATGTTATTGGAACAGGTGTCCCCATTGGAAGACCTTCCCTCACCTTTTGCTCTGAAATAACTCAAAAGATTTGATCTACTCCTCACGTTCTGTTCAAGTGAAAATGGTCATCAGGACAAATGGAGGGGTGAATACCTCCAGCAGATACACAGCCAGCAATAAAGACCTGACAAAGGGTCTAATCCGCCCATACTCTATTCAAAACGTTAAAGAAAAAAACAAAACAAAACAAAAAAAAAAACACACGTTTGCCCTTACATACACTTTTAAGCTTAAATGAGATTTTACTGATTGGGCTTACATGTTCTTGAAGCACAAATGTATTGAGGGGCAGCACAATGTCTAAGTGGTTTGCACTTCCACCTGGCACCACTAGGGTCATCGGTTCAAATCCCAACCACGGCAAAACCTGCCTGGAGTTTGCATGTTCTCCCTGTGCCTGCATGGGTTTCCTCCAGGTACTCCGGTTTCCTTCCATACTCCAGAGACATGCTGAAAGGATAATTGGCTCCTGTTTAAATTGGCACTACTATATGTATGAATGTGAGTTAGGGACCTTAGATTGTAAGCTCCTTGAGGACAGGGACTGATGCAAATGTACAATATACTGTATATGTAAAGCGCTGTGTATATTGATGACGCTAGACAAGTATCTGTAATAAAAAAATTGTTATCCTAAAGGTGGGTGTTGTGTACACTCAAGAGTAGGTTTTGTGTGGTCATTTCCCCATCAACATCTGGTTGATGGGGAGATGTCATATTTCCTTATTAAAGTTGTCTCACAATATCCAAGAAAGCCTCCAAAGCCTAGTTACCTTTGCTGACTTTATACCAAAGGAATGTCATTACAAACTCACCAAGTCCTTAAAAGGTTATGTTGCTTGCAAGAGGGATTGGTAATGTCCTTACATACAAGCCCTGTTTATAACACAGCTAAAAACTTACTAAGAACAGTTTGGAACTTTATAGAGGCAAATGTAAGCACCTTAAATGCAAGCATTCACTTTTGATTTTGGTTCCCAGTTTTATGTGAACCAACAAGGTAAATCATCATAGGTTTCACCTATACTCATAGCACTATGTCTTTCTTGGTTTCTATATCATCTCACCTAGGGGGTGTTTCTTTTCTTTCTTTCTTTGTATCTGTTCTTTCATTCATGCTTAGTTTTTCCCTCAATCTGACCTGGTATATGGGTTCTTCACACTTCTCATCAATACTATTATACATTCAATATATACCACTAATTTTAATCCACAGAAGTGTTTGCTCACTGTTACCTATACCTTTCACCTGCACATTGTCTTTAGGGAATCCACAGTGCTCCCGGCTTGTTCATGTTACTCTACCTCAGCTCCCATGCCAGACATCTCGAGCATCTCTGATTTTCTGTTCACATCTATGCAGTTGATGTGAGTATTTATAGGGATGCCCATTCTGTCCCCTATACCCACTACTTACCCTTATTATTTAGCTACAACATTATACCATATGGTTATGTCTCTTTAAAGATCACCATTGCATTTGCCCCTGAAGAGTTGGTATCCCAAAGAAACACGTCGGGCTTACATAGATGCATGATGTCCATACAGATGCTTTTATATGTGCAGGACCTGTCTTCACCCCATGATGTTAATATGCATATGTGGTTTTTAGCATGCCTTGCATTTATGCGATCTTGTGTATGCATTTTTTGTCATTGAGTATGCTGTATATGACCTCATAAGGCAAAGTAATAAAATGTTCTTTGCAACGATTGTTTTTTGGTATACATCTGTCATTTAAAGTCCCAAAACCCCCTTTTTGTGACAGCTAAAAACTTGTGAGGGTTAAGTCTCTATCAGGGCGAGCATGCGGCTGGGCCTGATCATCTGTGCCATGTTGTATAAGACGGGAGGACTTTGCGGCAGAAAAGTAATCTATAGTCTTCTTGTTATAATTTCTAATATTATTACATTTGTTATCTGGATTTGTCATTACTTAATAAATGTTATACCCTTCAAGTGTTTGTGTGATCTCTCTTTGCACATCTCGAATACAAGCCTAAAAACCTAAAACTATCACATAACCGTGATAAAACATTTGGTACCAGAAGTGGGGGGGGGGGGGGTGTGTGTGTAAAATAACTAGGTGCTTTCCATCCACTGTTGACATGTAGCCCTTATGTACAGTTGGAGGCATTACTTTATATGTGTTAGCCAGGGGGTGGAGTGATAATGAAATTTAATTTGTTCTTATTAAAGTTGTCTCATAATATCTAAGAAAAGCCTCCAAAGCCTGGTTACCCTAGCTGACTTCATACCACAATAATGTCATTACAAACTGACCAAGTCCTTAAAAGGTCATGTTGCTTGCAAGGGGGTTGGTCATTTCCTTAAATACAAGTCCTGTCTCTAACACAGCTAAAACGTTTTAAGAGTTGAGTTTCATCTCAGAGCTACTATCATGCATGCATCTGATTTTGATCATAAAGGCATCTATAGCTAAGTATTCTTGTTATATTTTCTAATATTATTACGTTTGTAATCTGTATCTGTCATTACTTAATTAAATGGTATACCTATAGGAATTTGTGTTATCTCTCTTTGCACATTTCAAATAAAACTCCAAAAACTTGAACTATCACGTAACTGTGATAAAACACTGATATAGCTGGATAAGGCAAAGTATGAAGTACTTGACTTACTCTCATTTCTCTGTTCATAGTATTTCCCAAAGGCGTCATCCTTGGGGATGTTAGGGTAGAGATATCTCAGTGGGTTCTCCGGAATGTTTTCTTCTGCTAAAAGTTGGTAGTTGCGAATAATTTCAGTGAGGGGGATGTGTGATAGCTCCTTCTTTGTATATGGCTGCACAGAGCGGACAGAGTAGCTTTCTATTGGGAGAAGGCCCAGATCAAGTTAGGGAACAGATCTACTAGTCTCTAAAAATAATAAAAACTAGGACACAAAAGTTGACAATTGTTAAAAATAATTTCCACATACATTTTTAAATAATGCCGTTTGACACATCAAATATATTACTAGGGGAGACATGGAACACTAGACAAATTTTGCCATGTTTAAAGTGTATGTAAACCTAAATATAAAAAGTTTGGGATTACATTCTTCTGTCCCACACTGAATATCTGGTGATCCTGCCAGCCCCCTTGACAAATCCTAGGCTTCCTATTACTTCCTAACCCTGCTAACTAGGGAAATGTCCAGTGACCCTTCTTTTTCCATGGGACTTACAAGACACGATGCCAACATGCCCCCGCGCCCAGCCCAGCAAAGTCATATTGACGGTGTAGGAGTCATGCGGTCAATAGCTCTTGGGATTTGAAATGTCATTTGGAATTTCTGTCCCTGACCCATGGAGCTCAAACAAGGAAAAAGCATATAGCAGTCACACGACCACAACTAAAATGAAAGAAAAAAAGGTATTATGGGTTTGGGCTTATACAGCTTTAAGCATAAGAAAGCAAATCAGCACTGAGGTGGTATGAGAGCAGTAGTAAACCCAAAATCAAAAATGTAATATATTGCAGCTTACCAATCATTAGACGTGGTGGCCGCATTAGTTCTCTTATTTTAGGCTATTTTCCCCTCTGTTTTCAATTAGTGATCCGGCCAGTAACACACCTCCTGTATTAGAGGGCCCCACTCTGGATGAAGGAGCACGGGGGCATATTTGTATATCAACATGTTTATTGAATTTTTTTGGAGCAAAACAATAGAGAAAGTGCTCCATAGGGCAAATTTCCACAGAATAAAAACGGTCATATAATAGCATGAAATTGGTTATTGCCGACCTTCTTTCTGAGCATACTAGTTCCCTAGCAGTCAAACTTATCCAATATCTTCAACACTTACCAATTTGGAATACATATGCAGATTAAGTGTTTTTGGTCTTTTCTCATGTGCATGCTGTTTCCAGGTCAATGTCTCCAAGTATTGATGTCAGAGACAGCCATGTAACCAGCATTTTCAGGGGAGGTCAGCTATGGCAGCCTCTATAATTCTCTCTATTTATAATTTCTTAACCACTTAAAGACCAGCCTCGTTTTGGATTTTAGGTGTTTACATGTTTAAAACAGTTTTTTTTGCTAGAAAATTACTTAGAACCCCCAAACATTATATATTGTTTTTTTTCTAACACCCTAGAGAATAAAATGGCGGTCATTGCAATACTTTTTTTTGCACCGTATTTGCGCAGCGGTCTTATAAGCGCACTTTTTTTGGAAAAAAATCACTTTTTTGAATAAAAAAATAAGACAACAGTAAAGTTAGCCCAATTTTTTTTTATATTGTGAAAGATAATGTTATGCCAAGTAAATTGATACCCAACATGTCACGCTTCAAAATTGCGCCCGCTCGTGGAATAGCGTCAAACTTTTACCCTTAAAAATCTCCATAGGCGACGTTTAAAAAAATTCTACAGGTTGCATGTTTGGAGTTACAGAGGAGGTCTAGGGCTAGAATTATTGCTCTCGCAATACCGGTCGCGGCGATACCTCACATGTGTGGTTTGACCACCGTTTTCATATGCGGGCGCTACTTACGTATGCGTTCGCTTCTGTGCGCGAGCTAGTTGGGACAGGGCGCTTTAAATTTTTTTTTTTTATTATTATTTATTTTACTTTATTTTATTTATTTTTTCACTGTTTTAAAAAAAAAAAAAATTTGGATCACTTTTATTCCTATTACAAGGAATGTAAACATCCCTTGTAATAGAAAAAAGCATGATAGGTCCTCTTAAATATGAGATCTGGGGTCAAAAAGTCCTCAGATCTCATATTTAGACTAAAATGCAAAAAAAAAAAAAAAAAAAAAAGTCGTTTAAAAAAAATGACACAAAAAAAATTGTGCCTTTAAGAGAAGTGGGCGGAGCCGTCGTAATGACGTCGCTCCGGCCGTCACATGGTATAGAGACGGGTGGGGGCCATCTTGGCCTCACTCGTCTCAGTACCTCGGCGGTGACAGGTCCCGATCTCCTCCGCCGCTACCGACGGCTCCGGTAAGCGGCGGAGGGTGCGGGAGAGCGGCGGGTGGCACCTCTCCCGCCGCCGATAACGGTGATCTCGCGGCGAACCCGCCGCTGAGACCACCATTATCGTGTACAGAACCGCTCGCTGTAAAGATGGATATCTCGGTTGTGGCAGCAGCTGCTGCCGTTACCGAGATATCCATCTTTAAAAAAATGACGTATATATACAGTGAGCGGTCGTGAAGTGGTTAAATTGTATCCAAACACACAAAAAATTACAGCTCAAGAGTTTTTTTTATAATCTGAATAATACATGCGTGCAGGGGCGCAACTACAACTCATGGTGCCCCCACCCCCAGCAACCCCTCTCAGTGATACCTGGAATGGTCAAATGAGACAATGAGTGGCCACTCTTTGCCTGATGAAGGGGCTATGTGCTCCAAAGTGCAGATCACATTGTGAAAAATAAATGGCTTTTTTGAGCCTGTGATGTGCTGGTGAGATTCGATGTTCTAAGCTTCATCTAAAACAATAGTGTAACTGGTTTTATCATAAAGTATCCCTAAATCAAGGACAGATGAATAAAATAAATATATATATTTTTAATCTTATATATTTACATAATTGTTAATGATCCTATACACAATTAACCTTAAGGCTCAGTTCACACAGGGGCAACCCGACTTACAGCGCGACTTTGCAAGGCGATTTGGAGGTGACTTCAGCGTGACTTTGCGCAACTTACAATGTGACTTCAAGTTGCCTCCAGGACAGGCGACTTTGGCTGTGGCCAATCACTGAATAATCAGCTCTGTGGGAGGGAGGGGGTTGCCTGGGTAAATGTTTGAAGTACCTGGGTAAATTATTTTATTTTTCCTGAAAAGTTTCTTCAATATAGATGGGGATCCGACTTGGAGGCAACTTCCATTGAAATCTATGGGTACAAGTTGCCTAGAAGTCGCCTTGAAGTAGTACAGGAACCTTTTCTGAAGTCGGAGCAACTTCAGTAGTGTACATTAAGACGGCTCTCATTCACTTCAATGGAATTTCTTATGTCCAGCAACTCAGGGCAACTTGAGGTCTGATAAGTCGGATCCCAAGTTGCTGTAGTGTGAACCGGCACTAATACAAACTCTTTAAATTGTTTTTTTTTTTTTTGCAGAACGATAAACATCATTAGGCCTGCAGGGTTATTATCAAAGTGATGGCCAGGCTGACGAGAAGCTCTGAAGGCAATGAATCTACTCACAGATGGGCGAAGCAAGGAAGATTAGGCTTAATAAAACAGTACTGTATCTAAGTCACCTTTACATGCACATTGATTTTCCATGTTTAAGTTGACTCAACAATCTTCTTAGGGGGGCCTGTCCTCCCAACCAGGGACTATAGTCGCATTGCACGCTTGTGATCTACAGAATGTAACATATCTAAAACCTTTTAAAAGCCCTTTTATTCACTGAATTTAAATGTGATTTGACCTATTTAGATGTCCGTAGACAATCTGACTGCTGTAGTGCTGTATCAGTATCTCATACCATCACACTGGTAGTCCACCCAGGAACATGTGATGCCACCATCACGAATGCTCTCACTAAAGCGGAGCAGGAAAGTGCCCTGTTGCATTGTCTTCAAAAGAGAGTCCTCCACGCTGCGACTCACAAATCCCATTACATGGCTGTGATAAAACACAAAACACCAGAAGAATGTTATTTGAGCAGGCAAGATTTAATTTTTTTTGTTATAAACAAGACATCAGGAGTAAAGCCGGCCATACATGGATTGAAATTCAGCTGGGACCAACTGATTTTCGATGCATGTATGGGCAGGCTGATTGAACCTTTGATGGACTTGCGTTCAACCAACCTGTGGGATTTTTCTACATGCGAATACTGCCACCAGCTATAGACGCTTGCAGTAATCACTTAATTCTGACAGCTGAGAAGGATCACCACACCCCCCCATGGCAGTATACAATAGCGCTGCGGGAGGGATTCCCCCATCAACACCGACTATGTTGATGGGGGGGTATTGTGCAATTTTCTTTCCTTCCACTTGTGGTGGAAGAAAGGAAAATTGATTCATCTATGCTAAGCTCTGAGTTAGGTGAGGCATTCCTAGGCTTCCCCGTTATCACAGGTCTCATGACAAGGAACTCCAGTCCAGACACACTTCTCTTCATACTGTTAAAGCTCTGGTCTAAGTAAGAATGTAGTTAGGAAAAACACTGAATAATAGGGCCTGAGGACTATGCAAAGGGCTGAACTAAGAGCTTAGATCAGTGGTTGTCAACTTGAAAATGATAGAGGGCCTCAAGTGCAGCCCCCCAACACTTACAGTGGGCCAAATAATACTGTGCATTGTGTCAAGTTAGGAAACCTATTTAAAATGAATAGGCTATAATGCACCCCGAAATTTCAGTCTAGAGAAGTTGGAGTACCCCAACACCCAGCATTCATGCTAGTGGCAGTAAATTAACCCACAGCATTGGTGTCTGAGAGTGCAATAATAACCCCCAGCATTGGTGTCAGTGAACGCAATACCACCTTCCATCATTAGAGTCGGTGGATGCAAAATAACCCCCCGCACTGACATCAGTGAGTGCAATAATAACCCTCAACATCAGTGGATGCAATAATAACCCTCAACATTGGTGTCAGTGGCCACAATAATGACCCTCAACAATGGTGTCAGTGAGTGCACTAACAACTCCCGACATTGGTCTCAGTGGCTGCAAATAGCCCCAATACTAATGTCAGAACTATTTAGCCCCCCCACCCCTCCTCCACAATTGATGGTCACTGTCAGTGAAATTTAACCATACATTTCCAACTCCACCCACCCTGCATTCAAGGACCTGCAGTGAGGGAAAAAAGTATTTGATCCCCTGCTTATTTTGTACGTTTGCCCATTGACAAAGAAATAATCAGTCTATAATTTTAATGGTAGGTTTATTTTAACAGTGAGAAACAAAATAACAACAAAAATATCCAGAAAAACGCATTTCAAAAACATTATAAATTGATTTGCATTTTAATGAGTGAAATAAGTATTTGACTCCTTCGCAAAACATGACTTAGTACTTGGTGTTAAAACCCTTGTTGGAAATCACAGAGGTCAGACGTTTCCTGTAGTTGGCCACCAGGTTTGCACACATCTCAGGATGAATTTTGTCCCTCTCCTCTTTGCAGATCCTCTCCAAGGTTTCCAGGCTGACGTTTGGTAACTGGAACCTTCAGCTCCCTCCACATATTTTCTATGGGATTAAGGTCTGGAGACTGGCTAGGCCACGCCAGGACCTTAATGTGCTTTTTCTTGATCCACTCCTTTGTTGCCTTGGCCATGTGTTTTTGGTCATTGTCATGATGGAATACACATCCACGGCCCATTTTCAATGCCCTGGCTGAGGGAAGGAGGTTCTCACCCAAGATTTGATGGTACATGTCCCCGTCGTCCCTTTGATGCAGTGAAGTTGTCGTCATGTCCCCTTAGCAGAAAAATACCCCCAAAGCATAATGTTTCCACCTCCATGTTTGACAGTGGGGATGGTGCTCTTAGGGTCATAGGCAGTATTCCTCTTCCTCCAAACACGGCGAGTTGAGTTGATGCCAAAGAGCTTGATTTTTGATTCTCATCTGACCACAACACTTTCACTCAGTTCTCCTCTGAATTATTCAGATGTTCATTAGCAAACTTCAGACGGGCCTGTACATGTGTTTTCTTGAGCAGGGGGACCTTGTGGGCACTGCAGGATTTCAGTCCTTCACGGTGTAGTGTGTTACCAATTGCTTTCTTGGTGACTATGGTCCCAGCTAGCTTGAGATCATTGACAAGATTCTCCTGTAGTTCTGGGCTGATTCCTCACCGTTCCCATGATCATTGAAACTCCACAAGGTGATATTTTGCATGGAGCCCCAGACCGAGGGAGAGTGACAGTTATTTTTTGTTTCTTCCATTTGAGAATAATTGCACAAACTGTTGTCACCCTCTCACCAAGCTGTTTGCCGATGGTCTTGTAGCCTATTCCAGCCTTGTGTAGGTCTACAATCTTGTCCCTCATATCTTTGGACAGCCCTTTGGCCTTGGCCATGGTGGGGAGATTGATTGCTTTCGGTGTCTTTTATACAGGTAACAAGCTGAGATTAGGAGTACTCCCTTTAAGAGAGTTCTTCTAATCTCAGCTCGTTACCTGTATAGAAAACACACGGGAGCCAGAAATCTTGCTGAGGCCAGGTTCACACTGGTGCGACACAACGCTTGTCCTACTTTGGATCCGACTTTGCCCTGCGACTTGAAGTCAAAGACACGTCCGACTTCAATGAAGGGGGATCCGACTTGGATCCCCGCCAATACCAGGCACTGTGTTTGGTATAAATCTTGAGGGGGAACTCCACGCCAAATTTGAAATAAAAAAACGGGATGGGTTTCCCCTCCAAGAGCATACCAGGCCCTTCTGACTGATATGGATTTAAAAGGGAACCCCCTACGCCGAAAAAACGGTGTGGGGGTCCCCCTAAAATCCATACCAGACCCCTGGCACTGCGCACACGGCATTACAGTGGGAGAGCATTGTGTCAACATCGGAAGAAGACCGGTGGGAAGAAGACGACAGAGAACACCGGGCCAATGCTAGAAAAAGAGCGGGCAAAAGAGCAGAAGATAGCGGAGTAGCCCGGCAGAAGACACCGGAGAGTGGGAGAAGAACCAGAGACCGGGAGAAGAGGCCGGAGACAGCGAAGTCGGAAAAGCCCCCCCAAGTCGGAAGAGACCCCTGGAGCTGCCTAATAAATTACTTTAAAAAAAAGTGTGTTTTTTTTATTGACACTTTTTTTTCCCCAAGGTGAATGGGTAGGGGTACTCCCTATTCATTCACATAGGGTGGGCGGTCGGGATCTGGGGGCCCTTATTAAAGGGGGCTCCCTGATTCTGATAAGCCCCCCACCCGCAGACCCTGAACGGCCAGGGTTGTCGGGAAGAGGCCCTTGTCTGCTCGCTCATCCCCACCCCCTTTCCTGACCGGCCAGGGCTGCGTGCTCGGATAAGGGTCTGGTATGGATCTTGGGGGGACCCCCACGCCGTTTTTCTGAGTAGGGAGGTTCACCTTAAAATCCATATCAGACCGAAGGGCCTGCTATGCTCTTGGAGGGGGAACCAATGCCGTTTTTTTATTTAAAATTTGGCGTGGAGTTCCCCCTCAAGATCATCAGAGCATAAGTTGCATGCCAAAGTCGGATCAGGCAAGACGGGATCCGACTTCAATGATATTCAATGGGCTGAAGTATGATCAAAGTCTGACCAAAGTAGTGCAGGGAGCATTTTCAAAGTCGGACCGACTTGTGTCGGACCAGTTAACCTCCCTGGCGGTATGATTCTTTCGGATTTTAGGTGCTGAAAGCGGTACAATTATTTTGCATGGAAATTTGGCGTTTTATATTGTAGGTCTGTAAATCTTAACAATAACACACTTAAATCTGTCCAAACCAGAGTCTAGTAGATATCCCGGGTATGATAAAGTTTGAAACACAAAAACATAAATTATAATATAATAAATAAAAATAAATAATTAAAAAAAATTAAAAAAAATAGTAATAAAATAAATTTCCCCACAATTCACTATCGCTCAATTCTGCAAGTGTTCTAATTTACTATCGCTGTTTTCTAGCTGGTCTAAAGCCACTTTTGACGTAAAGGGACACTTTTTGGTTGCTATGGACAATCTCCAGTTTCCAGGCAGAAAGAACAGTGTATATCATGTAAAACTGCATGCAGGGCATGGGCCAGAGCACTGGGGACAAAAGGGATGTGAAATCATTTCATACAGTACTGTAATCTGTAAGATTACAGTACTGTATGTGTTATGATTTTGACATTTTTTTGAATTTGCCGCCAGGCTCCGCCCCCGTGCGTCGCGCCGCTCGCAGGGAACGGAGCCTGGCACCGAGAGGCTTCGGAGGAGGACGGAGCCCTTGGACACTGCGGGGGACATCGCAGGATCCCGGGGACAAGGTAAGTAAAGCCGCCCCAGGATCCTGCAATGCGATCCCGAGTGTGGCTCGGGGTTACCGCTAATGGTACTGAATTTTAACCCCGAGCCACACTCGGGAATACCGCCAGGGAGGCTACGACGGCTCTCATAGGGAAACATTGATTTTCACACGTCATGCGACATGAGCTCCCAATGTCGGAGCGTTTGCCGCACCAGTGTGAACCTGGCCTGATAGGGGATTAAATATTTATTTCACTCATTAAAATACAAATCAATTTATAACTTTTTTGAAATGTGTTTTTCTGGATATTTTCGTTGTTATTCTGTCTCTCGCTGTTTAAACAAACCTACCATTAAAATTATAGATTATTATAATTATTTCTTTGTCAGTGGGCAAACGTACAAAATCAGCAGGGGATCAAATACTTTTTTCCCTCACTGTAGCACCCCACTATGAATCTTCTGCCTACTAGCTTCAGGGTCACACACAGAGGGACAGCAGGTTGTGTGTTGAACACCAGGGGCCTAGATGCTTCAGTCATTGATCCCATTGTGTGATGACAAGGTTTCATTCTGCACACAAATTACAATGAGGCTTTTGATATTTTAGGTGACTGGCAAATATGAGCGTTTGATGCTACAGTAGTGTACTTATTCAGTTTTTAGATTTACCAGTAGTACTGGTGTTATAAATCTCTCTTTTCTTTGGGAGATTACCTAGTGCTCTTTCCAAGGCAAAAAAAGGTACAAGAAAACTCAAAGGTGAGTGCATGTTCTTCATGCTGGGTTATTTATTGAAAAGTAGAATATCACATTGTACTAAAAAAGCATAATTACCCATCGTTCCAAATGTTCTCTAGATGTAATTTGACAAGTGCCACAATGGCATCAAACCATACCCAAAAGGTGAAGGAAACTCTGGGCATGGGTTCCTGTCAATAATAAACAAAAGATTTAGTTATAGAAATCCATAATTTTCTCCACAAACAAGATAACATATACAGTAACTTAACACATACTATTTAGGACATTCCCTACTGTAGGGTTCTGTAATATACAGTAATAGGAATTTTTAGTAGAATACTGACCATAAAAAAGATGGTAAATATAAAATGTAATCAAACTACATTTGTAACTTTTTTATTGTCAACTGCTAGGATGAATAGTGATTGTAAAGGTTCGTTTTTTTTTCTTTTTTTTTTAAAACAACAAACATGTTATACTTACCTGCTCTGTGCAGGGATTTTGCACAGAGCAGCCCCGATCTTCTTATTCTGTGGTGTCCCAGCGGTGCTCCAGTCTCCTCCTCTTCATCAGGTGCCCCCATGGAAAGCCGCTTTCCATGGGGGCACTCGTGCAGGTGTGCTCCCGAGTCCTGCTGCTGCGTCCATTGACACAGACAGCAGGACTCAGCCCCGCCTGCCCCTTCTAGTGTGTCACTGGATTTGATTGACAGCAACGGGAGCCAATGGCTCCTGCTGCTTTCAATCTATCCAATGAGGACGAAGACAGATGCTGGAGTTGCTGGGATCGTGCATGGCGCTGAAACGGATCGGCTCAGGTAAGAAAAAAGGGGGCTCTGAGGGCAGCTGCAGCACAGACGGTTTTTCACCTTAGTACATCTAAAGGCTCCTTCTTGACAATCATAAAAAGGTCCCAGCTCCAGTGTGATGCCATGCACAAGCTTCATAAAGTAAAACAAAAAAAAAAACAAAAAAACCCCATAAAAACAAAAACAAAGATTGCTTTTACATCTCCTGAATCAGGCCTCCTTCATTTGTGTCCAATATACACCCCCTTCCAGACACAGCAGCTCACAAAGGGAGTCAATTCAGAAAGCAGCAGGGAGGGCTAAAGCTGGCCATAGCAGGGAGCAGCCAAATTTCGATCCATCTATGGGCAGGCTGGTTGTACTGAAGTTGATAGATAGATCGACTTCAGTACAACCAGCCTGACATTTTCTTTGCATTTAAACAGTGCCGCCAGCAACACTGATCAGTGTATTCTGACAGCGAGGAAATCTACCCGGCCTCAGAACGCAATAGCTGCTGGCAAAGGATTCCCCCATCAACAAGGAGTATGCTGATGGGGAATCGAGTGATTATCTTTTGTTCAACCTGCTGGTTCAATGAAAGAAAATGTTTCATCTATGGCCAGCCTAAGTGTGGGTCACTGCTGATTGGCCAGTGTATTAGCAGGGACAATGCAGATAGCCAAGCTCCCTGCAACATATATTACTGTAGTGCAGGCACAGTCTACATTACGGGGACAACTCTGCTCTGAATTCAGAATCGATGCATCAGCATTGTCATCCCATCAAAGGAAGCTGCATGAGATAGACTTTACTGCCAGGATCAACATCTCTTTTTAAACTCTGCAGGAGACTAAGGGAAAACTGTAAATACAGAGGCAGTTACAATTAAGTGTAGCAGCACATTGTTCTTTTTAACGGGGGGCAGCGAGGATAGTTCTACATTAAAATGAAAAGATATGCAGTTTACCAGTCATTACATATTTACTTGTATTTCACTGTAACAGTTTCAAACGACGAAAATTCTTTAGTATTACAATATGTAAAGCTTACTTTTGAGAACTTGGTCCAAGTCACAGCATTCCCTTCTTTACCTACTGTGCCTTTAAGCAGAAAAAATATATGAAATTGATATTTGCATCAAGTTAACAAAATTACTTAGGAGTATTACAAGCAAAACAGGCATAGCATAGATTGCAAGGTTGTATAAATGAGACAAGGTACAAACATGTTTTAGACAATAGACCAGTACTGTAGTGTACTGAGAACCGTACTAATGAGTACTGACAAGTGTGTCCACCAAAAACATCTAATGAGTTTCTCCTATCTGTGTTCCCATTGGTAAGATTTCTCCTCATTTCCTGTTGTAGAGATACAAGGAAGTGAGAGGAAATCTCCCTGACAAGGGGGAAAACCCCATCTTTGCCAGCTGTCACAGAAAAAGTTGTCTCCACTGGAAGATTACCCCTATAATCCGGTTTCTGTTCAGATGCCTTAATTTCTGAGAAAGTGAACCATATAAAGCTCCTAGAAAAAGTATTCATACCCCTTGAAATTTTCCACATTTTGTCATGTTACAACCAAAAATGTAAATGTATTTTATTGGAATTTTATGTGATAGAACAACACAAAGTGGCACATAATTGTGAAGTGGAAGGAAAATGTTAAATGGTTTTCAATTTTTTTTACAAATATATATCTGAAAAGTGTGGTGTGCATTTGTATTCAGCCCCCCTGAGTCAATACTTTGTAGAACCACCTTTCACTGTAATTACAGCTGCAAGTCTTTTTGGGGATGTCTCTACCAGCTTTGCACATCTAGAGAGTGAAATGTTTGCTCATTCTTCTTTGCAAAACAGCTCAAGCTCTGTCAGATTGGATGGAGAACGTCTGTGAACAGCAATTTTCAAGTCTTGCCACAGATTCTCAATTGGATTTAGGTCTGGACTTTGACTGGGCCATTCTAACACATGAATATGCTTTGATCTAAACCATTCCATTGTAGCTCTGGCTGTATGTTTAGGGTCATTGTCCTGCTGAAAGACGAACCTCTGCCCCAGTCTCAAGTCTTTTGTAGACAGGTTTTCTTCTAAGACTGCCCTGTATTTGGCACCATCCATCTTCCCATCGACTCTGACCAGCTTTCCTGTCCCTGAAGAAAAGCATCTCTGCAACATGATGCTGCCACCACCATGTTTCACAGTGGGGATGGCGTGTTCAGGGTGATGTGCAGTGTTAGTTTTCCACCATACATAGGGTTTTGTCTTTAGGCCAAAAAGGTAAATGTTGGTCTCATTTGACCAGAGCACCTTCTGCCACAGGTTTTCTGTGTCCCCCAAATGGCTTCTTGTAAACTGCAAACAGGACTTCTTACGGCTTTCTTTCAACAATGGCTTTCTTCTTGCCACTCTTCCATAAAGGCCAGATTTGTGGAGTGCACGACTAATAGTTGTCCTGTGGACAGATTTTCCCAGCCGAGCTGTGGATCTCTGCAGCTCCTCCAGAGTTACCATGGGCCTCTTGGCTGCTTCTTTCAATAATGCTCTCCTTGCCCGGTCTGTCAGTTTAGAGGGACGGCCATGTCTTGGTAGGTTTGCAGTTGTGCCGTCCTCTTTACATTTTAGGATGATGGATTGAACAGTACTCCGTGAGATGTTTAAAGCTTGGGATTTTTTTTATAACCTAACTCTGCTTTAAACTTCTCTACAACTTTATCCCTGACCAGTCTGGTGTGTTCCTTGGCCTTCATAATGCTGTCTGTTCACTAAGAATCTCTAACAAACCTCTGAGGGCTTCATAGAACAGCTGTATTTATACTGCAAATAAATTACACACAAATGCATGCCACAAAATGTGGAAAATTTCAATGGGTGTGAATACTTTTTCAAGGCACTGTAGCATAACACATTTTAAAGAGAATCTTCCCATTTCTGATTCTATCCAAAGAAAAACAAAACAAAAATGTCTAGCCGGAGTTCCCCTTTAAGCCAGTAAGGCAACACAACTATTGTTGATTAACATTTGGTAATGGGAGCCTTATAAGGTCCCCAGGCTCATATTGCTCCTATATTAGCCTGAGACCATTAGAAGATGCAGGGGCTTTCAGGTTGCCCAAGTGGGTGGAGGAATCAGGGAACATCTATTCTCCACATTTCATATACTGGGAATGAACGCAGAAGTGCTCAGACCCTTGATATGTCCCATAAAATGAACCTGTCACTACTAATACATCCTAGGGGACTTATCAGCATGCTTATGATAATAGTAACTTAAGAAAAGAAAAATGTAAAAATGTTTTAAAAAAATGTAACAATAAAAAGTATCTGATTTAAAAAAAAAAAAAAAAAAATAAAATACACTTACTATTATGCACATGCCAGAGGCAGAAGAATCATTTCAGGCTGTTTCAATTTAACTTTGAAATGATAAGACAAATTTGTTTGAAAACCTAAACATGTTTAGAGTTTATGTACTACTATTTTGTTTCGTTTTGGATAGAGTGGAGAGGGATTAGAACGCCTGTCAGTTTTTATTGCTTTTTGTGCCCTGTTAGGGAGATTCGCCCTTTCTATTCGTCCTGTTTACCATTATCATTGAAAGTGAAAGTAAAAGTAAATTCCAAATTTTGGGTTGTTCGCAGAAAAGTAAGAGAGGGGAAATCTTCCAATGGGGACGCTAGTTCTGGTAGGCTGGGGGACCATAACGAATTGCCTTAATTTGCAGGGATTTCTTCTTACTTTCTGTTTTGCCTATGGGACAGGAAGTGAAGGGAAATCTCCCTGTGTCCCTATGGGACACAGATGACAAAAAATTAACTGACATGAGTTATGACCCTCCCTTATTCTATCATCAAATAAAAAAAAGTTTTGCCTATAGTTCTACTTTAAGGATTTCAAAGTTTTGCTAAACAAATTCTGTAATCTGAGAGTGCAATGGTCTAACCTTAGGGCAGTTTCAGATATGTAGATCAACCCTCTGACACTATGACATTGAGTGATGTCCCTTTCCCCATTTTGAAAAGTTGCGCTGGTGTAATTTAGACCATATGAAAGAATGGATGAGTTTGTTTCTAGCAGAGATTGTTGTGCTAAAACAGAAGGCATAAAATTCATCCCAATCCTGCTTTTCCATTTCTGGAATGTTCCTGTGCCATTGTGCCTCCACTAGAGACAGTTTAGAAAGTTTACCCTGCAATAAAGTACCATATAATCTAGAAATCAACTAGTGAGTGAGTAAGATGACTGCAAAAGTCATTTTTTAAGGGTAGAGGGATGAAAAACTATGTCTTGTAAACCAAACTGGGCCTCTGTAGCATGTTGCAGCTGCCATGTAAGAGCAAGCGTGAACTCTTGCTGTAGCACTAGGAAAGGCATAAAGAAACCTTGTGCATACAGTTGTGTATAAACTTTAAGCTCACTGTGGCCCATTGAAGGAGCCTAAAGATGTTCATAAAGTGAGCGAGCATAGGGTTGTACCAAACAGGATTATTGGGAGAGAAGACTTGGGTTGCTGGTTGAGTCATCCTCAGACAATTTTTATACATTTTCAAGGAAATGGACAAAATAGAAACACCCTCACAGACATGAAGATTTTAGATCAATGGTCTCCAAACTTTCTAAACAAAGGGCCAGTTTACTGTCCTTTGAACTGCAGAAGGGCTGGACTGTGGCCAGTGGGAAGTAGAAAATGTGCTGGCATCAGTGGGAGTAAACAATGCTTCAGGCTTAGTTGTCAGTGGAAATAAAAAATGAGTACCTGGGAACAGTAGGAGAAGGAATAGTCCCCATCATTGGCGTCAGCGGGATGAATAGTGTCCCATCGTTGGTGTTAGTGGGAGGAATAGTGACCCATCATTGGTTGTGGAAGGAATAGTGACCCATCATTGGCGTTGGTGGGAGGAATAGCACCCCATCACTGGTGTGAGGAATAGTGCCCCATCGTTGGTGTCTGATGTCAGTGGCTGAACTCAAACTTTCACAGCAAATGGGTCATATAAGGCCATTCAATATAGTCAAAAGCTTTGTGGATATTCAAATCCAGGACAGCCCTGGAGACAGAAGAGGAGGTTGAGATCTGAAGGTTAATAAAATGTCAGACAATGTTTATGGATCTCCTTGGGATAAACCCAGTCTGGGCCTGTAACTGTATAGATAACCGAATTCCACCGCCTAAAGTTTTTGCAAGATTTTTACTACTGTGTTAATTCATAAAATAGGTCTAAAGATTTCGCAGTATAGGGGGTTTTATTGGGTTTGAGAATCAGGACAATTAAAGCTTCTCATTAAAGGAGGGTGTAGGCCCTGTTTCTCTTCTTCCTTATAGAGCAGGGGTCTCAAAGTAGCGGCCCGCAGACCGGTTACAAATGGCCTGCAGGCAGGGCCGATCCTAGGCGGGTGGCAGAGGCTGGGAGCTTTCTCTCTCTGTCTTCTCTCCCCCGCATGCTGCTGCAGCTCAGCACAGGAGAGCAGAGCGTAGGGAGGATCCGCACATCGCCCCGCCCACCTGTTCTGTCGAGAAATGCCCCCATCGAATAGTGCCCGGGCTGAAGGGCGCATGCGCTGTATGTAACATCACAACAGCTGATTTTACCATCAGCTGTTGTGACAGCGAGATGGAGCAGGAGCACAATAGCCGACAGAATTTTTTTCTTCTGTCAGATTGTGCCCTGCGCTCCTGTGGCGAGTTCATGTCCATGATGGGCGGACGTTGTGGGTAGATTTATATGTCCAGTGCTGCAAAACAAAACTTTGTGATGGGCTGAGTTCTACATTTCTTGTGGACGGATTTATGGGCACTTTGGGGTGTAATTAGATGGCCAGTGCTGCAAAAAAAAAAAGTGATATTCCGCCCCAAAGTACCCATAAACCCACCCACAAGAAATGTAGAAATCCGCCCATCACAAAGTTTTGTTTTGCAGCACTGGACATGTAATTACGCCACCAAGTGCCCATAAATTCGCCAACAACGTGTAGAAATCCGCCCATCGTGGACATGAACTCGCCACGGGAGCGCGGGGCACAATCTGACAGAAAAAAAAATTCTGTCGGCTATTGTGCACCTGCGCCATCTTGCCGTCACAACACCTGATGGTAAAATCAGCTGTTATGATGTTACGTACGGTGCATGCGTTGCATGGTGTCAGCCTGGACACTATTTGATGGGGGGCATTTCTCGACAGAGCAATGAAAACATTTTTCAGTCAGATTGTGCCGAGGGACGTTCGTGTAGGTGAGGGGCAGAATTTAACATGAAGGGGGCGGATGTTTTCATTGATGGCCAGTGCTGATCTAACATGAAGGGGGTGGATGTTTTCATTGATGGCCAGTGCTGATCTAACATGAAGGGGGTGGATGTTTTCATTGATGGCCAGTGCTGATCTAACATGAAGGGGGTGGATGTTTTCATTGATGGCCAGTACTGATCTAACATGAAGGGGGTGGATGTTTTCAAGGATGGCCACTGCTGCAAAGATGGGGGCAGAATTTTAAATGTTTAGCTAGCTAAATAGGCCCTCCAGGAAGAAGAGCAGATAAAGATTTGTTTAGCAGATTTGTTTGGGCATCGTTAAAAATTCCACCCTCATCTTTGCAGCACTGGCCATCATTGAAAACATCTGCGCCCTTCATGTTAAATTCTGCCCCTCACCTACATGAACACTCCTCGGCAGCGCGAGGCACAATCTGACTGAAAAATGTCTTCAGTCGGCTATTGTGCGCAGGCGCCGTCTCAACAGCTGATCGTAAAATCAGCTGTTGTGCTATTACGTACGGCGCATGCGCAGTTTGTCCCGGGCACTATTTGATAGCGGGCACTTCTCGACAGAACACAGGCCCCGGATCTAGGGTCCTGCTGCCACCTCAGGGCAGAAGAATGTGGCGTTCTCAGGGTGCCCTGCCACTAGGCCTGTGATGAAGCCAGGACCTGACAAGAGGAGAGGACTCGGGTGGCAGAAGATCAGGCCACCAGCTGACTGCCAGGAGGAGAGATAAGTGAGCCATTACACAGAGGCTGAGCAAAGTCCTTAGTTGCATGAGACTGGGGTTGAAATTTGTGAAGAGGGTGTATTTGTGAAGTGTGTGTGGGGAGAGGTTGGTATTTGTGGAGTGTAAGAGGGGATATTTGTGAAGTGGAGTGTGGGGGGGTATTTGTGGAGTGTAGGGGGTAATACTGGGGTTTAATATTGCGTCCACTGAAACCAATGCTGGGGGTTAATAGTGCGTCCACTGACACCAGTGTGGGGGGTTAATAGTGCGTCCACTGACACCAGTGCTGGGGGTTAATATTGCGTCCGCTGACACCAGTGCTGTGGGTTAATAGTGCGTCCGCTGACACCAGTGCTGGGGGTTAATAGTCCGTCCGCTGACACCAATGCTGGTGGTTAATATTGTGTCCGCTGACACCAGTGCTGTGGGTTAATAGTCCGTCCGCTTGCACAAATGCTGGGGGTTATTAGTGCGTCTGCTGACACCAATGCTTGGAGTTAATAGTGCGTCCGCTGACACCAGTGCTGGGGGCTAATATTGCATCCGCTGACACCAGTGCTGGGGATTAATAGTGCGTCCGCTGACACCAGTGCTGGGGGTTAATAGTGCATCCGCTGACACCAATGCTGGGGGTTAATAGTGCGTCCGCTGACACCAGTGCTGGGGGTTAATATTGCGTCCGCTGACACCAGTGCAGGGGATTAATAGTGCGCCCGCTGACACCAATGCTGGGGGTTACTAGTGCGTCCGCTGACACCAATGCTGGGGGTTAATAGTGCGTCCGCTGACACCAATGCTGGGGGTTAATAGTGCGTCCGCTGAGACCAGTGCTGGGGTTAATAGTGCGTCCGCTGACACCAATGCTGGGGGTTAATAGTGCGCCCGCTGACACCAATGCTGGGGGTTAATAGTGTGTCCGCTGAGACCAGTGCTGGGGTTAATAGTGCGTCCGCTGACACCAGTGCTGGGGTTTAATAGTGCGTCCGCTGACACCAATGCTGGGGGTCAATAGTGCGTCCGCTGACACCAGTGCTGGGGGTCAATAGTGCGTCCGCTGACACCAGTGCTGGGGGTTAATAATGCGTGTGCTGACACCAATGCTGGGGGTTAATATTGCGTCCGCTGACACCAATGCTGGGGGTTAATATTGCGTCCGCTGACACCAATGCTGGGGGTTAATATTGCGTCTGCTGACACCAGTGCTGGGGGTTAATATTGCGTCTGCTGACACCAGTGCTGGGGGTTAATAGTGCGTCCACTGACACCAATGCTGGGGGTTAATAATGCGTGTGCTGACACCAATGCTGGGGGTTAATATTGTGTCCGCTGACACCAATGCTGGGGGTTAATATTGCGTCTGCTGGCACCAGTGCTGGGGGTTAATATTGCGTCTGCTGACACCAGTGCTGGGGGTTAATAGTGCGTCCGCTGACACCAATGCTGGGGGAAAGGACAGTTTGCATGCAGCCCCCATTGGATGTGAAAATTTGTCCTGTGGCCCTCAGGTGAGTTGGAGACCCCTGTTATAGAGAGACAGCAACCTGGGACCAAACGCTACTGATATTGTAAGTACCAATAAATAGGGAATGCACCTAGGCCAGGGGTTTTATATTTGGAAAAGGAGGAGAGAATGTGACCTATTTCCTCTGCTGAGATTTTTTAATCTAAGAATTCCCAATGTTCTCAATCGAGGCTAGGTAGAGAAATTAATGGAAAATAGTGTATCATCATAGTGATCATCTGGCTCGTATTAAGCAGGAGAGTTTCCAAAAGTTTAATATATGATTGTAGAAAAGCCTCCATGATAGCCTTGTTAGAAGTTTGCAAAGTCTGTTGAGCATCACAGATTCTGGGTATGGAGCACAGAACCTGTTCTGGTTTGACAAAAAGGCCAAAAACGACAGCCCGTTTTTTGTCCCTAGATTTAAAGATCTCATGTGCTTGATATAAGAGCTTCTTATAGAGTTCTGTCAGCAAGAGCAAGGTCAAATATTCTGAACCACTCCTGGTGCACTGTCCCTCTCTTGACCTCACACTATGACTGACAGGCCACTGGCAGTGATTGACAGTCTATGCAAATAAACACTAGTTCCCCACCCTCACTGACAAACACGCCTACTCATTACAGTTCCATTGCGTTATTGGAATTGTTGTGACAGCTGTGATGAACGTAGAGCGGATCTGACATATCCACATCAATAACATCTGTAGGTGTCTGATCAAAGCGGAGTTCTATGAATTAGAGCTATGACATCACAGAATTCTCAGGGGAGTTTGCAGGTCAACAGTATTGATTACCAAACTATTAAAAGCTATTATTCACACATATGTGACAACACTGATAGGTGGTTTTAACTTTCATCCTAGCGTTCAGCTTTAATGATAACAGAGCTGCATTCATTTTTTTATTACATCTAGAGTTCAGCTTTAAGCACGAGCTTAGAGTCAGTCTGTTAGAAGCCAAATGTGTTAGAATAAGATTATAGCAATTATAAAGATTTGGGAGATTAAAAAACAAACTATACCACATAGTTTCTTTTCCAACATTTGTAGCTGGTCTTTATTCAAACCTCGCTTGGTGCAGCAGGAAAACTGCCAGCTCAGGGCATTAGCTAGGAGAAGCCAAGGGGCAGCTGGAGGGTTGGAGAAAAAATTCAAATCCTAAAAAAGGAGAAGCACAGAAAAGTAATTCAGAGCTTCTACTAAAACAATATTCTCAATGTCAGTGAACTACAGTACACCCGAAAATTATTCACAGTGCTTCACTTTTTCCACATTTTGTCATGTTACAGTCTTATTCCAAAATGGATGCATTATTTTCCTCAGAATTCTACAAACAATACTCCATAATGACAACGTGAAAGATGTTTATTTGAAAACTTTGCAAATGTTTTAAAAACAAAATCACATGTACATAAGTATATAAAGCCTTTGCCATGACACTCAAAATTGAGCTCAGGAGCATCCTGTTTCCACTAATCATCATGAGAGGTTTCTACAACCTGATTGGTGTCCACCTGTGGTAAATGCAGTTGATTGGACATGATTTGGAAGGGCACACGCCTGTCTATATAAGGTCCCACAGTTAACAGTGCATGTCAGAGCAAAAACAAGACATGAAGTCCAAGGAATTGTCTGTAGACCTCCAAGACAGGATCGTATTACCGCACAGATCTGGGGAAGGGTACAGAAAAATTTCTGCAGCTTTAAAGGTCCCAATGAGCACAGTGGCCTCCATCACCGATAAATGAAAGAAGTTTGGAACCACCAGGATTCTTCCTGGAGCGGGCCGCCTGGCCAAACTGAGTGATCGGGGGAGAAGGCCCTTAGTCAGAGAAGTGCCTAAGAACCCGATGGTCACTCTGACAGAGCTCCAGCATTCCTCTGTGGAGAGAGGAGAACCTTCCAGAAAAACAACCATCTCTGCCGCACTCCATCAATCAGGCCTGTATGGTAGAGTGGCCAGACGGAAGCCACTCCTCAGTAAGAGGCACATGACAGCCCTCCTGGAGTTTGCCAAAAGGCACCTGAAGAACTCCTAGACCATGAGAAACAAAATTCACTGGGCTGATCAAACAAAAATGTAACTCTTTGGGCTGAATGGCAAGCGTCATGTCTGGAGGAAACCAGGCACCTCTCATCACCTGGCCAAAACTATCCCTACAGTGAAGCATGGTGGTGGCAGCATCATGCTGTGGGGTTGTTTTTCAGTGGCAGGGACTGGGAGACTATTCAGGATCGAGGGAAAGATGAATGCAGCAATGTACAGACATCCTTGATGAAAACCTGCTCCTGAGCACTCTGGACCTCAGACTGGAGGAAAGGTTCATCTTCCAACAGGAAAATGATCCTAAGCACACAGCCAAGATAACAAAGGAGTGGCTATGGGATAACTCTGTGAATGTCCTTGAGTGGCCCAGCCAGAGCCCAGGCTTGAACCCGATTGAACATCTCTCGAGAGATCCGAAAATGGCTGTACACCGATGCTCCCCATCCAACCTGATGGAGTTTGAGAGGTCCCGCAAAGAAGAATGAGAGAAACTGCCCAGAAATAGGTGTCTTAAGCTTGTAACATCATACTCAAAAAGACTTGAGGCTGTAATTGGTGCCAAAGGTGCTTCAACAAAGTTTTGAGCAAAGGCTGTGAATACTTATGTACATGGGATTTTTTTTTTATTTTTAATAAATGTGCAAAGATTTCAAACAAACTTTTTTCACATTTTCATTATGGGGTATTGTTTGTAGAATTTTGAAGAAAATTATGAATTTAATCCATTTTGGAAAAAGACTGTAACATAACATGTGTAAAAAGTGAAGTGCTGTGAATACTTTCCGGATTCACTGTAATTGCGTCTGTCTGGCATATTCATCTTTATCCTCTCACATTCACAGATACTGTATATATATATACACCTATCTATCTTTCTGCACTCATTGCAATATCAATTCAATAAAATAATATATATATAATTCAATAATAAGTTTCCTCTCAAGACAAAGCTGTTTGGCCAGTAAGTGCAATATTAAGTACATTAAGACCTCATTCACACCATGTGCAAAGACCACAGGTTTTCTGCACGTGTTCTGCAAGGGCACAAAGAAAACAATGCTGTTCACACCAAAATACTATTATAATGTGTGCATTTTTACTGCACAGAAATCTGCAACATGTATAAAACTCACTGAGACATGCATGAAAACTGATGTAAACTTGTGTCTCTGCAAGTGAAATTTGCGCATTTTTCCATCAGTTTTCTGCATGCATGGTGTGAATGAAGCCTAATGCCGCGTAAACACGAGCGGACTGTCCGTCAGAAAAGGTCAGACAGAACGATTCCGTTGGACATTCCGTGTGTGGGCTTCATCGAACCTTCATTGGACCTTTTCTGTCGAAAATTCTGACGGACCTAGAAATAGAACATGTTTCAAATCTTTCCGACAGACTCGAGGCCGATCGAAACATCCGTTTGTCTGTATGCTAGTCCGACTGACAAAAAAGGACGCAAGGGCAGCTATTGGCTACTGGCTATGAACTTCCTTATTCTAGTCCGGTCGTACGTCATCACATTCAAAACGATCAGACTTTGGTGTGATCGTGTGTAGGCAAGCCCGTTTCATGGAACTGCGTCGCAACTCAGTCAGAACTCAGTTGAAAAGTCCTTTGGAGTTCAGGCGGACGGAAAGTCCGCTCGTGTGTACGCGGCATAAGAGTTTTCACAAAAGCTTTTACTAAAGCAATCACTGCCAACACACTGCACACTTAAAGTGCTTGTAAAGTCACAAGTTTTTTTTATCTTAATGCATTTTATGCATTAGGATAAAAAGCCTTCTGTATGCAGCAGCCCCCCTCATACTTACCTGAGGTTCCTGTAGCTCCAGCGATGTTGTAGGAATAATTCGGCTGTCCGGGACTCCCCTCCTCATTGGCTGAGACAGCAGCGTGGCACCATTGGCTCCCGCTGCTGTCAAAGTCAATAAGCCAATTAGAATAGAAAGGGGGCGGGGCCTGGCTGCACCTCAGTGTCTGAATGGTCACAGGGAGCTATGACTCGGCTCGGGTGCTCCTATAGCAAGCTGCTTGCTATGGGGGCACCCAACAGGAGGAAGGGGCCAGGAGAGTCGAAGAGGGACCTGGGAAGAGGAGAATGGGGGCTGCTCTGTGCAAATCCACTGCAACAGAGGAGGTATAACATGTTTGTTATTTTTAATTAAAAAAAAAAAAAACTAGACTTTACAATCACTTTAATGTGAACATGTAGTCCTTTGTAGACTTTTAAAAGTCCTGCCTAGTAGACAACACTGGTTCAAATAGTTTTGAATTTTTTGAATTGCTCTGGTACGAGGACCCAGCTTTCTCTCACTTTAGTGGAACTAAACCCAACGATTTAACAGTTTCAGAAAACAGTTACATTCCCAGCACGTGCCGGGAATGTAACTGTCATATTGGTTCCGCTCATCAAATGGCTGGTGTCATAACTGATCACATGTGCAGCATCATGTCAGTTGAAGATCAAACAGAGGCCAAGATGGCAGCTTCCTTAGCTGAAAAAAATAGGGGGGTTTAGTGGTTGTAAAGCCCTACATATACCAAGTGAAGTGATTGGCCTCAGGTGATACACAGAGACAAAATAAATCCTCCAACATATGTTGTACCTGTTTATCTGCAGTCTTCTATCTATAGCCATTCAAAGTCAAGAATTTATACAGTTTGCCTGAACTGTCACAACAAAGGAGGCAGAGAGCTGAAATTACACTCGGAAGAGCTCAGTGAGGAGAGCTTTGACAGCGGATTGGAGGGAAAAGACACACCCCCTCCACACAGCACACAGGAAAAAACCTTAAGCTGTCAATCAGCAGGAGATTCTTCCCTGTCAACTTTATTCTCTTGGTGTCAACAAAACTTGTCAGAAGTGATTCATGAAGATAGCAGAGAAATGAATCATCAGACAGAAATGACACTTAGTACTCTAGAGACAGGTACTCACTATAGAGGGATATGCTTTGTTCATATTTCATGTCTAAGGTCTGAGGTTTACAACCACTTTAATGACTAAGCTTCAACTGATATTCCCATTTCTTTTTTTTTTTAATCAGAAAATAATTTTTACTGAGACAAAGATAGCATTTTAACAAACTGCAGCATACATGTGCTTTACATTACACTGTATCATATAGTGATGTTGAAGAAACACATTACACATAAATGACTTTAAACCATAGGTTATACTATGCTTATTGGATTCAACATAAAAGTAGCATACATGCTCATCCTCAAAACATATTTTGCAGCTGTATAAAGTTATACAGACAATAGAATAAAACAAAGAAAGTAACAAAAAACCTAAAGTTAACAAAATAACATTGGAAAGAAAGGAAACCATCTTCATGTACTAACCCCTCACTATCTGGATATTTCCTCTCAAGATATACCTCAACTCTCCAATAATCTGTTCAACACTAGTTGATGTGGTGCCAGACCTGGAACATCTAGCCATAGCTTCCATATTGAAAATATTTTTTTAGGAACTTTTCTATGAAGGTATGTTAATTTCTATAGAATAATCATTGAATTGTAACTCCAAAGACATGCTGGTAGGTTAATTGGATACTGTCTAAACTGGTCCTAGTATGTATATGTATGAATGTGAGTTAGGGACCTTAGATTGTAAGCTTCTTGAGGATAGGGACCGATGTGAATGCATAATATATATGTAAAGCGCTGCGTACATTGACGGCGCTATATAAGTACCTGAAATAATAATAATAACAATTGACCTGTTCTATCCATTGTTTCCTGATAGGCACTCTAGGAGAGATCCAAAACCTTGCAATTAATTTGCGCGCATAAAGTAAACGTAAAATTGCCACATATTCATTTGGAGTTAATTCATCCTCCTCCAAAGCGCCCAACAGGCAGACAACACAATCACTCTTTATCTGGAAGTTGTAAGCCTGGGATATCGTGGATATAACCTCTGCCCAATAACGAAAGAGCTTGGGGCATCTCCACAACATGTGAATTAGGTCCCCATGTTCTCGTTCGCACATCAGACAAAGAGGATTATCTCTACAACCCCATGTATGCAGATGCAGGGGCATCCTACAGTTGGGCAAAAAAGTATTTAGTCAGCCACCAATTGTGCAAGTTCTCCCACTTAAAAAGATGAGAGAGGCCTGTAATTGTCATCATAGGTATACCTCAACTATAAGAGACAAAATGTGGAAACAAATCTGCCTCTTCGAGTGGAGACAAATATATAGAACGTGTAGCGCTATGTGTATAAACAAAAAAACTTAAGTTGGAGCCATCTTTCAATGGCCAAAAAATGGAGTGAACATGAAAAATACTTCAAGAATGAGATAAAAGTGACTCTATACAAAAAGTGCACTATATAATACAAAATGATACGTAAAACAAAATAATATCAACAATACACCAGTAAAATGTGAAGACAGGACCAAATTATAATTAGATGGGAAATCAACCCAAAGAAAAGTCTATAAATAATTAAAATTGTGTTCCTGGTGAAAATCAAAAACCACCACCGACAGTCTCTGAGGATTAACTGATGAAAACAACAACGGAATGTCACTGATGGGTGAGGAGGTAAAACACCAAGTGAAATGTGACGTCTTGAATAGGTAACAGGACCATCACCAAATCATCTGCGGAGGCTTACCGGAAGTAGGGGACTTGAAAAGACATACGTCTTACAAGTCTCAAAACGCTTGTTTAGCCGCCAGGGCTGGCAGGATAAAAAATCGGGTATTCACAACTTCAATTCAAGGAGGGGGGAAGATCTCAACAGCTCGAACCGTCCAAACGTATCCACAGACCACAGGTCTGTGGATACGTTTGGACGGTTCGAGCTGTTGAGATCTTCCCCCCTCCTTGAATTGAAGTTGTGAATACCCGATTTTTTATCCTGCCAGCCCTGGCGGCTAAACAAGCGTTTTGAGACTTGTAAGACGTATGTCTTTTCAAGTCCCCTACTTCCGGTAAGCCTCCGCAGATGATTTGGTGATGGTCCTGTTACCTATTCAAGACGTCACATTTCACTTGGTGTTTTACCTCCTCACCCATCAGTGACATTCCGTTGTTGTTTTCATCAGTTAATCCTCAGAGACTGTCGGTGGTGGTTTTTGATTTTCACCAGGAACACAATTTTAATTATTTATAGACTTTTCTTTGGGTTGATTTCCCATCTAATTATAATTTGGTCCTGTCTTCACATTTTACTGGTGTATTGTTGATATTATTTTGTTTTACGTATCATTTTGTATTATATAGTGCACTTTTTGTATAGAGTCACTTTTATCTCATTCTTGAAGTATTTTTCATGTTCACTCCATTTTTTGGCCATTGAAAGATGGCTCCAACTTAAGTTTTTTTGTTTATACACATAGCGCTACACGTTATATATATTTGTTGATCTAACTACTTCTGTCTTTGTCTTAGAGGTGTGTTAGCTGCTTATTGTGTAATTACCTTCATAACATCACTGGAGTAGCGCTGTACCCACTCCCTATTTTGATTCCAATCCTCTTCGAGTGGAGAGCCGCATTCCATCATGGGGGGCACTCATGTGGGCACGCTCCCGAGTCCTGCTGCTGCATCCATTGACACAGACAGCATGATTCGGCCCACTGGATTTGATTGACAGCAGCGGGAGCCAATGGCTCCCATTGCTACCAATCTATCCATGAAGACCCGAAACAGTGCCTGGACCTGCTGTGCTCGTCCCTGTCGCTGGAACGATCAGGCCCAGGTAAGAAAAAGGGGGGGTCTGGGGGGTGCTGCAGCACAAAAGGTTTTTCACCTTAATGCATACAATGCATTAAGGTGAAAAACTGAGGGTTTACAACCCCTTTAAGTGCTTAAAGTGATTGTAAAGCGTCAAGTGCCCCCACAGCAAGCAGCTTGCTATAGGGGCACCCGAGCCGAGTCACAGCTCCGTGTGTCCATTTAGGCACGAAGCCCTGATCAGGCCCCGCCCACTCTTCTGATTGGCTAACTGGCTTTGATTGACAGCTGCGTGAGCCAATGGTGCCGCGTCTCAGGAGGAGAGTCCCGGGCGGCTAAGACACTCATGGACATCGCTGAAGAGGGATGGGGCTCAGGTAAGTGTTAAGGGGTGCTGGGGAGGCTGCCACACATATAGAATGCATTAAGATAAAAAAAACTTCTGCCTTTACCAGTGGCGTAACTAGAACATTCAGGGCCTCAATGCAAGAAACCACGAAGGGCCCCCTTAATGGGGCTCTTCCCTCCGTGCCCTTTGGTGGAATGCCAGGGCCTGGTTGCAAGTGCGAAGTTTGTGTGGTAGTTCTGCCACTGACATCAGTAGTTTTTTTATTTTAATTTTATTTTTTTACCATTTGTTTTATTCATTTTTTTTTTACAATATTATTTTTCTAAATATTTTTTACTATTTTTTTTAGGAGCTCCGTTGAGGGCTTTGGTGAGATATCAGTCTAAACCAGTGGTTCTCAACCAATCTAGTGCCGTGACCCCTTGATAAAATTTCCCAAGTTGTGGGGACCCCTAACAGTAAAATTATTTTCGTTGGTCATTTCATTGCTGTAATTTTGCCACTGTTATGAATCGAAATATAAATATCTGATATGCAGGATGTATTTTTATGCCTACAAATTTAACATCTTAGAGCGTAGTGATTAATGACAAAAACAATCTGTAATATACAGCGCAAAATATTTATTAAACATATGAATAAAATGCCTCACCGAGAGACAGGGCAAGTGCCGGGCGGCGGGGCACAGTGGGAGCATTGATATGGCACGGGGGCAGCATTTGATGGTACAGTGGGAGCATTTGATATGGCACAGTGGCTGCGTTTGATGGGCACAGTGGCTGCGCTCGATGGGCACAGTGGCAACAATTGATGGGCACAGTGGCTCCGTTTGATGGGCACAGTGGCTGCGTTTGATGTGCACAGTGGCTACAATAGATGGGCACAGTGGCTGCATTTGATGGCACAGTGGTGGCAATTGATGGGCACAGTGGTGGCAATTGATGGGCACAGTGGTGGCAATTGATGGGCACAGTGGTGGCAATTGATGGGCACAGTGGCGGCAATTGATGGGCACAGTGGCGGCAATTGATGGGCACAGTGGCGACAATTGATGGGCACAGCGGCGGCGCTTGAAGGCACAGTGGCGGCGTTTGATGGCACAGTGGCAGTGTTTGATGGCACAGTGGCGGCAATTGATGTACAAAAATGCTTTTATTAATTAGTATCTCTGACTTGCCAAATCACTGGTTTTCCGTCAGAATCAGCAAGCCGTCTGTGTTAACCGGAAAAGATGTTTCGTCGCCGCCATCTTGGTAGACTAGTCTTCAGCAAGCGGACTTCGGTGGGTGTAAAAAGATGTCCGCTTGCCGACTTCTAAGTGTAGCCTCACTGCGGATGAGAGTACCAAGATGGCGCTGACGGAACGTCACTTCCGTGCGGTCTCTCCTCTCCCGGAAGTGACATCTTGCTGGCCGAGACGGACAGACTCCGGCGTAACACAGTATCTTCGGGTCCGTCTCGGCCAGCATTCGCGACCCCCTGGCAAATCGGCAATCGACCCCTGGTCTAAACAGACCTCTGATGTTTCTGCTTTGAGACAGGAAAAGGATATGGAGGACACAGCCCCCCATCTCCTTCTCTGCAGCCTCAGCTGCACAGAATGGATGGACAGGAATAGCTCTGTACAGAGCTTCCCGTACATTAATAAAATGAAGCATGTTCAACACGGTTTACTATATTTCAGTTATGAATAGACCGAGTCAGTGATCGGTATGGATCACTGACTCTCCATTCAGAAAAGGCTCCATCCTGACAGCAGTGGCGTCTCCAGCTTTCATATTTAGGGGGGGCACATGGGGGGACAGGGACAAAAATAGGGGGGCAATATAAAATGCAGATAGATAGATAGATAGATAGATAGATAGATAGATAGATAGATCTATCTATATATTTTATCTATCCTGGGGCCCTTTACCCCTTTACTACGATCCCACAACGGCCCTTTCACATGTTCTGCAGTGAGCTCCCTTCCTACTGTATTGGGGGTCCCCCAGGGTGACAGAGAACAAGAGATATATGTCACCAGCATACCAAGAAAATATAAGGGTCCAAAGCAGTGGGAGAACTATCAGGGTTGCAAAGGTTGTCTTGCCACCCGGCCCTGGTGTTCTGTCACTGTGGGGTTCCCCAGCCTCCTCTTGCTGTCCTGCCCCTGCTATTGACAGCGCTGGTCTGGTATTTCTTGGAATTTACAGGCTCGTTCTCCTCTCCTAAGGACGGGAGAAATCAGTCTGTTTTTTCAGTAACTGAGAGTCCTGGTGGAGTCCTTCCTGCAACTCGCTCTTCTCCCTGCCAATGAGGATGCAGGGGAAGGAGCCGTGGTTGTGTGAGCGCTTGCATTATGCAGTGTCAGCGAGCAGAGGGAGGGGGGAGGAATCACCTGCAGGAGCTGACTGGGGACGTTCTCCCTCTCAATAGAGACTGTGTTACCCCAGCGGTGGCCCGAGTAAGATGCGGCACATCCGATATGAATACAAACAAAAAGAAAGTGCCTTTTTGTAAAAAAAAAAAAAAAATTTTTTTTGGGGGGGGGGGCACATGGTGGGGCCCAGCATAATGTTGGGGGGGGGGGGGGTCAGGGCCCCCTCTGACCCCCCCTAGGGTTGCCATTGCCTGACAGATCCCACGCAGCAGCTGGTGGGAGAGGGGAGAACTCTGCAGAGTTGTGGGGAAGGGGGGGGGGGAGCTGGAGAGCAAACAGGGGGCAGCAAAAAGAAGCTGCATAGGAGGAGCTGTGAGGCTGGCTGCATATAAAGGAACCGATCTCTCCATTTCCCACCCTCGCTTCTCCTCCTCTCCCTCCTTCAGGCATTCAGCGGCTGCAGGAGGAAAATGTAACTGATGTCTCCACTTTCCTCCTGAAGCCGCTGAATGCCTGCAGGAGGAAAATGTAGAGATCAGTTCCTCTATGTTGGTGTTTTGCAATATTTTTCTAGTCAGGGCACCCTTGAAGTATAGCCCTAGGTCAGTGGTTCTCAACTCCTGTCCTCAGGGCCCACTAACAGGCCAGGTTTTAAGTATTACCTTGGGGAGATGCAGACTAGAATACTGCAATCACTGAGCAGCAAATTACCATATTTATCGTCGTATATCACGCACAGGCATATAACACGCACATTCATTTTAAGAGGGAAGTTTCAGGAAAAAAACTTAAATTTTAAATAAGGAACTTTGAAGCAAAATAAGGGTCAGTGCCCATCTGCAGCCTCATCACTGCCATCAATGCCCATCTGTTGCCTCACAAGTGCCATCAATGCAGCCTCATCAGTCCACATCAATGCAGTCTCACCATTGCCTTCAATGCAGCAGCCTCACCATTGCCATCAATGCAGCAGCCTCACCATTGCCATCAATGCAGCAGCCTCACCATTGCCATCAATGCAGCAGCCTCAATATTGCCATTAGTGCAGCCTGATTGATGCCCATCTGTAGCTATCTTGCAAACCTGGCCTGTTAGTGGGTCTCGAGGACAGGGGTTGAGAACCCTGCCCTAGGTGAATGGGACTGCTCTGCAACCACTCTGCAACTGTGTGCATTGCACGCAGTTGCAGCATAGCATTGATGCATTTAGGGGGTTGAAACAGGCAGTAGGGAGGCAACATATTGCCTCTTTACCAGATGTCAAATGCCTCTGAAAAGCGATAGGAGCATGGATTGCTTTTCAGAAGAACAGCATTTTCTTGCTGGTACTGTGAAAAAGTGGTTAAAAAAAAAACTTGTACACTTATATGGGGTCAGGATTAAAAGTGCATACATAAAATGTGCATAGATACATGTAAACACACGTATGTACGCACATACATACACATTATTTAAATACACACACACATACATTATATATATACATATATATATATATATATATATATATATATATAAAAAACACACACACACATATATTGTATATATAAGCACACACACACTATGCATATATGCACACACATAAACACATACACAGACATGTATGTATGCACACATGCAAACATACATGCGAACACACAAACATGCACACACACATATACAGTGGGGATGGAAAGTATTCAGACCCCCTTAAATTTTTCACTCTTTAATGAGGAAACAAAATGAACTTAAATGATTTTAGCAAATGGCTGCAATATAACAAAGAGTGAAAAATTTAAGGGGGTCTGAATACTTTCCGTCCCCACTGTATATATAAACACACATACATAGATAGCCTTTTAAAAAAAAAACAGGACTGTACCTCTTCCTGCTGGGTACTGCACTGTAGGGGGAGGCAGAGTGCAAAGCACACACTGCTTTCATTTTACATCTAAACGGCCCTTGCTGCTTTTCCTATCCAGGCATACAAGGGGCCCACACGGGCTCCCTGCAGCATGGGGCCCAGTCGCAATGGCGACCCCTAAGACCCCTGTACGTCGGCACCTGGCCTTTACAACTCTTTTAATTAGGCTGGAATTGTATTCACCTTCAGAGAGACTCTTACCTTTGGGTTTGGGCTCAGCAAATTAAACCAAAGCACTGAGACCCATGCTCCTGAGAACTGAATGAGGTTGGAGATCACAACAAATGGTAAGGTAACAGCCTGAGGAAATAAAATACAAAAAAACACTGTATAAGAGTTTTTCATGAACAAATTGGTTAATGCACAAAGGTGAGAGAATAATATAAGTAGCAAAGCAAATTTGATGCTTGTTGTCCAACAAACATGTCTGCTTCACTTAGATAATAATCAGAGTATGAGTTATGAAAAATCATGGAAAAAAAATGAAGGGCACCTAAACTGTTCAAAAGTCAGTTTGGCTGCATATTACACAACTTCCCCATTGTTCTTATTACAAATGCAGACATAGGGTGGCTTGCGTCCACTGCCAATAAACGTGCATATCATGCAGTTGCCTTATAGTCCAGCAGCCTGGATGGGATCTAGGGTGCAACACTCCCCCCCCCCCCCCCCCCCCCGTATACATGTGCAATGGAGAGAGTCAGCACTCAGTTACAGATCCTCATTGACAACCGGCTTAGCAGTCTTGTCCTGACTGGATATTAGCCGATTGCCAATAAACTGCTGGTGAAGAGTCTGAAACAGAGTGACGTCTCTTTTCCTCGCTATACTTCCTGACAAACTGCAGGAGT
Source organism: Aquarana catesbeiana (assembly GCF_042186555.1). Taxonomy (NCBI): domain Eukaryota; kingdom Metazoa; phylum Chordata; class Amphibia; order Anura; family Ranidae; genus Aquarana; species Aquarana catesbeiana. Next base: position 179,014,199 of record NC_133325.1, on the reverse strand, counting down.
CTGTGTTGGGCATCTGTGTTCCGTATGAATTACTTTGGTTGGAGGAGATTGACCGCTTTCGTGTTTTGTAAAGGTAAAGCTTCTCCCTCCTGACCTCGGCAGCATGCAAAGCTCAACCAAAGCATCATCATAGACATGAATAAAGGAACAGACTTCCCAATACCGACATTTTAGTTATGAATATTTACCAGTGGCTCAAATCATCCGCCAGTATCTACCCAAAATAAAAAGGAGTTTGTATGAGCTGACCCCTTAAAGTGTGTACATTTCTAATCAGCGGCGGCCCATGAATTATGGGCGCACAGGCGCCACCCCCCCCATCCCTGCCGCTGCCCCCCTATCCATGCGCCCGGCCCCTTTCAGGGCTCTAATAGGCTGCAAAAAAGGGTGGGATCGGGGCACAGAGAGTGCGCCCCGATCCTACCCAATTTGTGTGACCATAGCGAATGAATTTTCGCAATTTTTCACTCTACAGTGCCTCCCCACCAATCAGGAGTCAGGTCAGTGAGACCTGTTTCCCGGTTGGCCAAAGCGTCAGGTGATCCTATTGGATGCCTAGCGGCGCTTTGGCAACCAGAGGAAGCATGAGGAGCGGACACCTCTGCCGTCACTGCTGCCCGCACTGTGGGGGTGAGTGGAGCTCATTGCTGTGGTCGGGGCTGTCAGTGGAGCGAGCCCCGTACCCGACCTCCTGCGCGGGGGTGTGGGGTGCTGTCGGTGCAGCGAGCCCCACAAAGGGGAGGGGGTCTATGTACACACCTATCTGTAATGCTGGGCTATTTACCCTATCTGTAATGCTGGGCTATCTACCCTATCTGTAATGCTGGGCTATATACACCTATCTGTAATGCTGGGCTATCTACTCTATTTGCAATGCTGGGCTATATACACCTATCTGTAATGCTGGGCTATCTACCCTATTTGCAATGCTGGGCTATATACACCTATCTGTAATGCTGGGCTATATACACCCATCTGTAATGCTGAGCCATATACACCTATCTGCAATGCTGGGCCATATACACCTATATGTAATGCTGGGCTATATACACCTATCTGTAATGCTGACCTATATACCCCTATCTGTAATGCTGGGCTATATATATATACCTATCTGTAATGCCGGCTATATACCTTGATCTGTGAGGCTGAGCTATATACTCTATCCTGTGATTCTGGGGCTGTATACTCTGTCCTGTGATGCTGAGCTGTATACTCCTGACACTATGGGTGGAAGCAAGTGGAATACAGGGGACGGAGTGGGTGGATTCTATAAGGGGTGGGGCTTATGAGAAGTGGGTCTGGCGCCCCCCATCCTAAAATTTCACCAGCTGCCACTGTTTCTAATAAACGTAAGATGTTTATAAGATGGGGCCATCCCCTGCTCACGTGCATATCAAATATCTCCTTATGTTCAACGTCAGTCAGGATTAACTCACAATGAGCCAAAACACTGGACATGTAAATTACACAGAAAGGGCCAACAATCACCTCTAAAGTCAATTCAACCCCTTCGTATTTGAACTTTGTTGTAAATGTAATGTTGTGCAGCTCCTCAATTATGCTCAGTGGTCCCTAAAAAATAAAAATAAAGAAAATTACTAAAAAAATAGCAAAGAAACACAATATCACCAAGTAAAACCAGATAGGGGAAGAGCCAAACATCTATCTGTAAAACAGAAGTAAAGCTAAAACAAACCAATATGTTTACTTATATAAAGTGCCGGCAACAAATTTATATATCTGTAAATTATATCACAAGAGAGAACCTTTTTGACATGTTTGCTATGTCTCCCACATACCTTTCTGTAAAAGTTAAAACAGAATCTGGTTCTTTTTTAACCTAGAAGTGCACATTAGGGTACATTGTGTAGGCTGAAGCTGGCCATACGATCTGTATGCTCCAGCCATGTGTCCAAATCTTGGACAGGTCCTCCTTAATTAACTTAATGCAGAGTTTCTTTTTTTATCTGAAATGGGTAGGGTCTTTCCATTGGAGCACATAGGTTTCCACACATAGAAATCAAGCAAACAGAATAGGATCCTGGTATATGTGTCTTGAATAAAGGTAGCTCTCAGGAGGTGCATTATCTCTGGTAGAAATGGAACCAGGAAGCCCAGGGACTGGGTCAAAATGTAGTGTATAGATTGCCAATAGGGCTAAATCTGTGGTCAGGTCCAAAACATGTAGGGCTGAATCCGTGTTTAGATACAAAACATGTAGGACCGAATCCATGGTCAGGTCCAAAACATGAAATGAAGTTCAATAACAGGTTGTAACACCATAAAGTACTGAAAAGTCCAAGGAGTGGAGAATAACTGTACAAAACAATGCAACAATAAACTTCAGATATTTTCTAGGGCAGAATAAAAGGGCAATTATGGTCATTACTTACATTATTTGCACCTTTACTACCTTTTCCAACTCCAGCCTTTTGTTCCTTCAGCATCTATGAGAAAATAGATATTACTGAATAAGAGTCATGTTTTATTTTTCTTTTTTTAATCTAAAATGGAGCCTGGTATAGCCTAAAAAGTGTTTAACGTAAACAACACTACTAAAGTAGAACTAGGTCTCAACAGGCACTGGATATAAACGCTAAGGCTACTTTCACACTGAGGCACTTTACAGGTGCTACAGCGCTAAAAATATCGGCCGTATAGCGCCTGTAAAGAGCTTCTCCTGTCTCTCCAGTGTGAAAGCTCGAGGGCTTTCACACTGGAGCGGTGCGCTTGCAGGATGGTAAAAAAAGTCCTGCAAGCCGCATCTTTGCAGCGCTGTAGGAGCGGTCTATACACCGCTCCTAAAGCGCCCCTGCCCATTGAAAACAATGGGGCAGCGCTGCCAAACCGCCGCTGCAGCTCCAACCTCTCCATTAGGCACACACTATCTGTGTGCTGGCTGATGTGGGAGTCAGCTCAAGTTTATGGCCCTTAACTTGTAAGCAACATTCAGCACCAGCATGCAGCAATACATAGCTTGACAACTGCAGAGGTTTGTAGTGACCCCAAAGCTAGGCAATCTAGGCTCAGGTTCTGAAATTAGACAGTTGAATGACAGCTTAGCACCATGAGGGGTGGGGCTTAGCATTAATTTGGCCAAAAGTCAAGGCCCTGTGTGCCTGGTTCAAGTTTGTAGGACTTCTGCAGTATTGTTATCTTAGGTACATTTTAGGCCATGCCAGGCTCCCTTTAAGACAAATCTTCAGTGTTTTATCAGTGAGCTTATATTATTAACTTCCTTACCAGTCATTTGTATATTTCTTGCACTATTACAAGTTTCACATCTTTATTACTGTATTAGAAACACAGATTTGTAGGCTTTGGATCGACAATCTTCCTAAAGAATAATAAAAATATGCGCCACAAAATCTATTGGTTTCAGTTGATTTGGTCATTTTTAGGTGATTTATATTTATGGGTCAGAACCTTAAAAGCCGCAAATAACAGGTCTGGGGGAATTGCACTGGTTCAAAATCCCTGCTTATCCACTATGTTTCCACCCAAAAACACTTATCACAGGCATGGTCCATTGAAATCTCTTAAGGATAGTGCATGCTGGCACGTGGCAAATCATAACCACTCTGATCCATCCTGGTGCCCCTAAGAGGAAAATGGCTTTCAGATTCCCCTACTCCCTGCATCGGCAGTCAAAGCTAATCATTTAGGTAGGTAAGTGCAGCAGGGCCGGGGTGTAGTGTGTTAGTCCACCAAAAGGTGAATGTCATGGACCACCTGGCACCCAGCCTGGGTGCCTCCGCCAAGATACAGTTTCCTCCACATTGGAACTAGGAACAAAGTATTATAGCTGAGCATTGCACCCAAGAAGTAGACAACACTACCTTAAGTGAAAACTGGAACTCACTTTGATGCAAATTCACCCAGAATTTATACCACACAAAATGTGATCACTTATAAAAAAAGTGAAAAAAGGTATTTATAAATGTTTTTCTATATCTATACACAAATGTTTTGACCTTCATTTCTATTTTAAACGGAATGAGTTGTTTTACAAGGTGATCGTTTACAGTCACTTTAACATGTAGTTGGGGAAACACCATTTAAGATTAGATAGAACCTGATCTAATGGACAGCAAAGTAGAAGGCTCTGCAAACAAAGCTCAATTTTTTTTTTAAGTTTGACAACCTCTGTGGTCATAAATAAGTTGTATTATTCTCTACTTTGCCGGCGCGCGCAGAGCGGCGATCGGGGACGGCGTGTGTCCCTCGGACACAGCGCTTCCCTGATCACGGTAAACAGCCAATGAATTTGGCTGTTTACCACGTGATCGGCTGTGTCAAAGTCACAGCTGATCACCTGTCATAACAAACTCGGCGGTGCGCTCCGTGCGCGCCGCCGGAGGCATGCAGAGGAGGAATCCAGGAAAGCGAGTGTCCCTTGAAATTGGCTGTTTACCACGTGACCGGCTGTGTCCAATCACAGCCGGTCACAAATGAAAACATTGAGGAGCAGTTACCATCTGATCCCTGCTCTCTTCTCACACACCGATCGTGTGAGGAGAGAGCAGGGATCAGTGACTGAAATCAGTGTCTGTCTGACATATTGTATTGAACTGTGCACAACATGCCCCCCCCCAATAAAGAGGACCTGTCACACAGCCCAGCCAATCAGCCCATCTGTCAACCAGCCCATCTGTCACAGGCCCACCGCCATCGGTACCGCCACACAGGCTACCAGTCCCGCCATCGGTACCACCACCAGTACCGCCATCAGGCCCACCATCTATACTGCCACACAGGCCGCTACCAGTATCGCCACTAGTGCAGCCATCAGTACCACCACCACCCGTACCGCCATCACCACCCGTACCGCCACCACCACCTGTACCGCCATCGGTACCACCACCACCCGTACTGCCACCGGTACCGCCACCACCACCCGTACCGCCATTGGTACCACCACTAACCTATACCACCATCTGTACCACCACACAGGCCCGCCACTAATACCTCCATCGGTATCACTACCACCAGCAGTACCATTACACAGGCCCTCCAATAAGCATTGTCATAATGTCCCAAAGGGTTTACACACCTGAGGAGGCATATGATATTCTTGCAATGTCGGATGATGAGAGCAGCGGGGAGCTCACATCATCCAATTCTGGTTCAGAATACGAGCCAGTGGAGGATAGTGGATCAGAGTCCGAGGCCGCGGAGGAAACCGTCCCTCCCAAAAGAATGAGATCAGGACCAAGATCAGGAGATCTGCCCAACACCAGCAGCGCCAGACCTCAGAAAGAGGAGCCCAGTACAAGTACTGGAAATACACGCCCAACCTGAAGAATCCAGCCCCAGTCCTACCTTACCGATGCCCTGGCAAACCCCTTATGGTTGCCTGCCAACTCAGGGTCCGCTATCATCCCCCCTTTCACCGCACAGCCAGGTGTGCAGCCCGACACTACATATTTTTCTCAACTCAATTATTTTTCTTTATTTTTCCTGCAGAATATGGTGGATCAAACTAATTTGTATGCATCCCAATTTATTGCTGCCAACCCCAATTCTTCCTACGCCCGCATGTTCCAGTGGCGATGTGTCACACGAAATGAATTTAAATTGTTTTTGGGCCTTACTTTCAACATGGGGCTTACAAAAAAGAACAAAGTCCATGCATACTGGTCCACCAACCCCATCCAACACATGCCCATATATTCCGCTGTCATGTCCAGGACAAGATACGACATGATTATGCGTTTTCTCCACTTCAATGACAATTCACAGTGCCCTCCCCGAGATCATCCCAGTCACGACAAATTGTACAAGATACGCCCCCTAATCAATTCCTTTTTCCAGCGATTTAGAGAAGTTTTCATCCCAGACCAAAAAATTTGTGTGGACGAGTCCCTCATACATTTTACTGGCCGACTGTACTTCAAGCAGTATATACCACACAAGAGAGCTAGGTATGGGCTGAAATTAAATAAATTGTGTGATTGAGCCACTGGTTACATCTTCACATTCTGGATCTACGAAGGCAAAGACTCCCAGCTCCAACCCCGTGACTACCCCACATATATTGGAACCAGTGGGAAAATTGTCTGGGAGCTGGCATACCCCCTGTTTGAAAAAGGATACCATTTATATGTTGACAACTATTATACCAGCCTGCCCCTTTTTTGTCATCTTTACAGCAAAAAAACCCCGGCCTGGGGTACCTTAGAAAAAAAAAACGTAAGGGATTCCCACAAAATCTGGTGACAAACAAATTGCAAAATGGAGAACCGGCATTCATGAGGAACAAGGAGGTGTTGGTCATGAAGTGGAGGGACAAGAAAGATGTCCACATCCTCTCTACCATCCACAATGACACAGTGGTGGAGATCCAAACTATCAGATGCTACAGCCCTATTTATCAACCAGAAAGTCCCTTTACTGGTACAAGAAAATTGCATTTCACCTGTTTCACATGGCCCTTTTTAATTCGTTTGTCTGCTACCAAAAAGCAACTCAAAACCAACAAATCACCTACCTCAAGTATATTGAAGATATCCTCACTGCCCTCATTTACCAACAAGGTCCCGCCCCAGGAAGCATTTGCTCTGATAATGTGAGTCGACTTCACGAGCAACACTTTCCCTATAGCATTCCCCCCACAGAATCTGGAAGAAGACGCCAAAAGAAATGCAGTGTATGCAGCAGAGGAGGAGTAAGAAGAGATTCCAGCTATTATTGTCCCCAATGTCCCTCCCAACCTGGCCTGTGCATCGGAGATTGCTTCAAAAATTATCATCCATCCATCCAATATTAGTTCCCTTTATTATTACCAGACTGCCATTTCCCCATTTGCCTGCTACCATGTTAATTAACTGACCCTGGCCTGTTTACCAACGATGTCTTTGCTTGCCGATTTAAACCATGTTTCTGACTTTCACGTGCACCAACCTCAGCCTGTTTACCGACGATGCCTCTGCCTGCAGATTTAAACCACGTTTATGACTTCCATGTGCACCGACCTTGGCCTAATTGACCATGTTTTTGCCTGCCACTTGGACTGATCTTTTGGCCATCTACTTTAGTACACAGGGGTCTCACATATGTGCTTTGGCTGCGCTCTGGCTGACAGTATCTCTGCCTGTAGGAACTATGGACAGTATTCCTGCCTGCTGCCTAGTTGATTGCTTTTGCTGTCGGTGACCTCATTCCTGCCTGCTGCCTTAACCGATGCACCACGTTTCTGACTTCCACGTGCACCGACCTTGGCCTGTTAATTGACCATGTTTTTGCCTGCCACTTGGACTGATCTTTTGGCCATCTACTTTAGTACACAGGGGTCTCACATATGTGAGGGGCTTCAGAATAGCATTCTGAGTAGAGAAAACCAGTTTTTCGTTTTCTGTGCTCCCAAAACAGGGTCTGGTTGCCCGGAGGCTTCAAAGCGATTTGGGTGGGAGAAGCCTCTACCCCTGTCCCCCTGGCCCTAAGCTTGATGGTCCTTCCTGCTGCCTGGACCAATACTTTGGCTGTGCTGACCATATTGCTGCCTGTAATGACCCATGACATTATGGACCACGTTTTTTTCTGCTGTTTGGACCAATACTTTGGCTGTGTTGACCATATATCTGCCTGCTGCCTCTACTGACTTTGAACAGTATTTCTGCCTCTGCCTGCTACCTGGACCTGTGCTTTGGCTGTGCTCTGGTTGTGCTGACAGTATCTCTGCCTGTAGGAACTATGGACAGTATTCCTGCCTGCTGCCTAGTTGATTGCTTTTGCTGTCGCTGACATCATTCCTGCCTGCTGCCTGGACCGATGCTCTCCTCTGTGAACCACTACACTTCTAAAACCACAGGTAATCTTTTGTTATTTTGTATGCACCTGCTATGTGTTAGAAATATGAAGGGCCTTCAAAAATGTGATCGGTAGTCAGAGAATGATATGTGTAATTAATGCTGCTAGAATGCCTGGAGGTGGGCCTCTGTATGTGGCCAGGCTGTGTAAAAGTCTCAAACATGTGGTATCGCCATACTCAGGAGGAGTAGCAGAATGTATTTTGGGGTGTCATTTTTGCTATGTACATGCAATGCGTTATAAATATCTTTGTGTAAAAAAAATGCATTTTAATTTTTTTTCCACATTTTCCAAAAACTTCTGGAAAAAAATGAACCATTCAAAAGACTCATTATGCCTCATAGATTATACGTTGGGGTGTTTTCTTTCCAAAATGGGGTCATTTTGTGGACATTTCCATTGTCCTGGTGCTCCAGGGCCTTCAAAAATGTAATAGGTGGTTGAGAAATGAAATGTGCAATTTATGCTTGTAGAACGCCTGAAAGTGCTACTTCAATGTTGAGCCTTTGTATGTGGCCAGGCTGTGTAAAAGTCTCACACATGTGGCATCGCCATACTCAGGAGAAGTAGCAGAATGTATTTTGGGGTGTAGTTGCAATTATGCATATGCTGTGTTAGACAGATAACCTGTTAATATGACCAGTTTGTGTAAAAAAAAAAAAAAATCTTAATTTTCCCAAGAATTGTGGGAAAAAATTACAACTTCAAAAAACTCACCATGCCTCTTAGTAAATACCTTGGACTGTCTACTTTCCAAAAAGAGGTCATTTGGGGGGTATTTGTACATTCCTGGCTTGTTAGTGTCTCAAGAAATGAGATAGGCTTTCAGTACATCAGGTGTCATCAGATGTGATAAATTTTCAGTGATTGGCACCATAGTTTGTAGACTATAACTTTCACAAAGACCAAATAATATACACTAATTTGGGTTATTTTTACCAAAGATATTTAGCAGTATAAATTTTGGCACACATTTATGAAGAAAAATTACTTATTTGCAAAATTTTTACAATAGAAACTAAAAAAAAGTGTGTTTTTTTCAAAATTTTTGCTGTTTTTTCGCTTATATCGCAAAAAATAAAAAACCCAGTGGTGATTAAATACCACCAAAAGAAAGTTCTATTTGTGAGAAGAAAATGATAAACATTTTGTTTGGATACAGTGTAGCATGACTGAGTAATTGTCATTCAAAGTGTGAGAGCGCTGAAAGCTGAAAATTAGTCTGGGCGGGAAGGTGCATAAGTGCCTGGTATTAAGGTGGTTAAAAGAGAAGTATGTGTTTAGGTAAAAAAAAAAAAAAAATTATACTCACCTAGGTCCCCCACCGGCTCTAGGACCACCACTGATCGCTCAGATCTAACCTGCACTCTGAGCAAAGACTCTCTGCTCTGTCCCTTCAGTGCTCCCTGGAGAGCTGTGCTGTGGAGGGGGCAAGAGCAGCTGGTTCAATTTCTCAGTGGCTTGCTGAGAGGCTGAGCCAGCTGCCAGTCTAGGCATTTGGGTGGACCGGCTCTGTGACCTCAGCCGACAAAGAGCTTTAGCCAGCTGTCGGCTGAAAACGGGTCACAGGAGTGCAGAACACACTGCATAGGAGAACTACAGCCAAAAAAGCTTTGGCTATACTTCTTCTTTAACTAAGCTCCCCCTGGCGCACAATCCTTATAGGCACAGTTATAGGAAGAATAACGATATGTGGTGTGACTGGCAGGCTGTCTTAAAGGATGTTTAAACAATAAGGTTTATATTACAAGGTTTATATTTAAGAACACAAGCTTATTCAACATTTTGCACAAGTAAATGCTGCACATTAAAATAAAGAAAACGTATTGTACACAATCACATTGATTTTAGCCTTTGTATATGTGCCCCCTCCGTTCTCCAGAGAGGTTCTGCAGATATTAATCTCATACTTAGTTAACAAACCGGATATACCGGTACTGATAATGGGTGACTTTAATTGTTACCTGGATCCAAAATTAGACAGACACCCTCCTGTACAGCCTCCTGGGGGCGGACGAGGCACAGCTCTGAGCCGCCTACTTACAGAGGTAGGATGGATGGATATGTGGCGTAACAGAAATCCAAATAACAAACATTTCTCTTGTTTCTCTAAGACCCATGGGTCACTATCTCGTATTGATTTATGCATAGGCACCCCAAACCTGGTTGGTAGTATATCTAAAATAGAATATTTCCCACAAGGTGTCTCGGACCACTCGCCATTAGCTATATGGTTAACTACTCCACCCCCTAGTAACTTACCTAGAGCCCCTTGGAAGTTAAATGCTTTCTGGTTAAAACTTTTCACTTCACAAGAAAGAATAGCCGCCCAGATTCAGGCTTTCTTTAAAATGCATCGACATTTAACTAATGCTCATTTGAAATGGGAGACCTTTAAAGCACACTTGAGAGGGACTTTTATTCAGGAAATACAGAAGGTCGAACACAACTCCTCGGTCCTGTTAGAACAGGCGGGGGACTTGGTGCGACAACTGGAACTAACATATGTCACCAGCCCCACCGACTCCGCCAGGGAGGCATGGATGTCGGCCCAGGATTCCCTGGACCGGCTGAGATCCTCCACAGCGGAGAGAAAGAGATTTTTCTCGAAACTGGCATTCTATGAAGAGGGGGAAAGGACAGGTCGTTTACTTGCTAAAATCGCACGATCCCAACAGTAGTCACCAGCCATTGGGGCCATTAGGGCAGCCAATGGGAAAATAGTTAATTCTCCGGAGGTCGTTATTTCCGAGCTGGCATCTTTCTATGGCGACTTGTATAGATCGAGGGATGCCTACTCGGATGTAGACCTAACCGTGTATATGACAAAAATAGATTTACCCTCGTTGTCGGTGGCAGCTCGAAATCAGTTAGATGCTCCTATAACTTTGGAGGAGCTACAGACAGCGGCCTGCTCTTTTCCCACATGTAAGGCACCGGGAGAGGATGGCCTCCCCATGGAGGTGTTTAGTCAATATGGTGAACAGATACTCCCTGAACTGTTAAAGGTTTTTGATGCTTGCCTGGATGCGGGTAGACTTCCTGAGTCCATGGCAAGAGCCAACGTAATCCTACTACTCAAACAGGGGAAGGATCCGGTTGACCCCGGCTCCTACAGACCTATATCGTTACTCCAGAGTGACGTGAAGATCCTAGCCAAGGTCCTGGCGCTCCGGGTCAATGGGATCATCTCCTCCATTATACACCAGGATCAGGCAGGCTTTATGCCGCAAAAGTCAACGGCTACAAATCTTAGGAGACTGTTCCTGAATATGCAGATGCAAGCGGATAACGGGGGTCAAAGGGCACTGTTGTCTCTAGACGCCAACAAGGCCTTTGACAGCGTTAGCTGGAGATATTTATGGGCAGTTCTGGAAAAGTTTGGTTTTAGTGCACGGTTTATAGCATGGGTTAAGTTGCTGTATGCGTCCCATCAGGCCAATGTTAGAGTGACGGACAGGGTTTCGCACGCTTTTACTCTGGGTAGGTGGACAAGGCAGGGTTGTCCTCTGTACCCTCTGCTCTTTGCGATCGCGATAGAGCCCCTAGCAGCCCTGATAAGAGATAGTGCCCAGATACAGGGGTTCCAATATGGAAATCTACATGAAAAAATAATGTATGCTGACGACATGTTACTCTTTTTAGGGGACACTAGTCACTCGTTAGTGGAGGTGATGTCTATAATAAAAACGTTCGGTCACTACTCCGGGCTAACCATTAATTGGTCCAAGTCGGCCCTGATGTTGTTGGAAGGAGATCACGGGGTTGTACTCCCAGATAGCTGCCCCATTCCCCTGGTCACTGGTTTCAAATACCTGGGCATACAAGTGGCGCCCAGGATTGGAGACTACTGCGCCCTAAACATCTATCCCTTGTTATCTCGCTTTCAAAACAAAATAAATACCTGGAACAACCTGAAGATGTCCTTGGCGGGCAAAGCCAACTTAATTAAAATGATCCTAATGCCACAGTTGCTATACTTCTTACATAATACTCCGGTAGTAGTCCCACTAAAAATCTTCAGAATAGTAAATACACTCTTCCGTCGGTTACTATGGAATAACAAAAACCCCAGAATTAAGCTGGAGCAGCTGCAGCAATCAAATGACAACGGGGGTTTGGCAGTTCCCAACCCCTGGTTGTACTATATAGCGTCCCAATTGCAGCAGCTGGTCGGCTCTATGGCGTCAAAACCAAAAGGCTCGTCGGCACGGCTGATGTTGATGGCGGTGGGGGCAGAGACCATTCCCATGGGCCTTGAGGCACAGTTATTTGCACAATCCAACAAACAGACCCCAACATTGTCACTGGTACAAAAAATTTGGAATAAGGTCAGACAGCTTCAGGGGGTGCAAGGCTTCACTGATTTTAGCCCAATATGGGGCAACCGCTCTTATACTGAGCTGGATAAATTACTACAAGGGCCAAGATGGCGTAAACATGGGGTTAAACTGCTACCACATATATTCGCAAATGGTAAACTACTCTCTTTTACAGAACTGCAGGATAAATTTAACCTGCCAGATAGCATGTTCTATTCCTACCTTCAGCTGCGACATGCGATTCTTGCGCAGGGGGACGCGGGTGGTTGGACATTGTCGCCCACGCCGGTGTTTCATGTGTTGCAGTCCAGTAGTGAGACCAAGGGAATTATATCTCAATGCTACCAGATGTTATTAGTAAGGCACCTGCGAGCATACCCGTGCAATGCAATGTTGGCTTGGGAAAGGGACCTTGGTCAGATTGCACAAAAGGTTTCCCAATTGTTTATAGCGCTAAGAGTGCACTATACCCCAAAAAAGCTATTTAAAATGGACAGGACGGTAGATCCTCTGTGTTCCCGTTGTCGTCAGCATGATGGGGACCTTATCCACCTCCTGTGGAGATGCCCGAAGCTCCACCGATATTGGAGGGAGGTGATGGGTACACTCAATGAGGTATTTCAAACGAAGGTCCCCATGGACCCCATGTGCTGTATACTGGGGATCCTGGAGGACGAGATCCCTGAAGAATTGGTCAGGGTCGCGTTCTCCAGAGCTTTATTCCAGGCCAGGAAACTTATACTCATGGGTTGGAAGTCTGTGGGACCACCTACTAGTCGCTCATGGGTGGAACACATGGGACAAACCCTCATAAGAGAAAAGTATATATATCAACACAGAGGGTGCCCTACCAGGTTTGAACGAATTTGGTCCAAATGGCTGGACACACCGGGGCTAAGCCCGAGAGAGCTGGTGATGTCCAGACTCCTACAATCTCTGTAAACATAACGAGGGGATGCAGGATAGTATATATATTATAAGCTGTGCGGGTGGGGGGGTGGAGATGAGAAAAGGTGAATTTTGGTTGGCAGGAGAAGCGCAGTGGGATGGAGAGCAAAGTTGAAATAAACACTGTATGTATGTACATGAACAGAATCTGCTATAACAAATCTTATGTAATTGCAAAACCAGTGACGTTGATTGATGGATAATATGTGAATGTTCAATAAAACCTTTTTTGATTTAAAAAAAAAAAAAAAGAAAGAAAACGTACCAAATGTTTGTACTCCACCATTAGTCCTCCTTGCTGAACATTTTCTATAGACTTGTCTGACGATCCAAGCAAATTAAATTTACGAATTCTTTGGAGAAACAGAGACACTTGTCAACTGTGGCTTGCAAGTAAAATGACCATATCTAAATTTGAGAAACAGAACTGAATGACGGTCTTACCCTTTGTTATTAGGTGGATTCCTGCGGGGAGAAAAAAGACACTGTAATTACAAATTCTGTAAACCAGTCACATTAACAAATCCGGTAAATATATTCCCATTTGTATATGGATAATGAAGAGACAGGTGGGGCTACATATAGGCAGTCAAGTCCTCATAGTGTGCTGTTGAGATTGGAGGGGCTTACTGGGCACACAGGTAAGATTGCAGAACACAACAGAGATACTTCCACCACTTTAAAGAGGTTGTAAACTCAAAAAACAAAAACAAAAAAAATCCTGTAAGGCATAATGAGCTAGTATGCATTGCATACTAGCTCATTATTAAATACTTAGAACGAAGCCTTCCATTGGCGCCCACACACCGCTGAGATGGCTGACATCTTTCCCGGAGCTACTTCAGGGTTTGCAGGCTCCGGCGCGTGGGAGCCGCCATTCGCAGCACATGGCTTGGAAGGAACAGCACCCATGGCCGTTCCTTCAGAGCGCATGTGCCAGAGAGGTCACTGGCTGCATGTAATGTAAATATCTCCTAAACGGTACAGGTTTAGGAGATATTTAAACTACTTATAGGCAAGCCCTATCATAGGTAAATGTCAGCAGAGGAAGCTTACTGAGGCAGGAAGGGCTATAGCTTTGCCTCATCAAAGCAGTCCAGCATTTGAGGGTAGCGGGGACTGCAGGCTGCCTTTATTTGACGTCTGCAATTCATAGCTCAAAGCAGTTTTTGTTTTCAAGTGACAGAGTCAAGGTGCAATGAATTTACAAATGTTGGAAGCCCTACAGGGTCGCTTCACACATAGCCAACATTGGCAGGTATGTAAAGAACTTATAAATATTCATTGTGGACTGAATGAGGTTTACTAAAATTGATGCACACAGAATCTGGTGCAGCTGTGCCAATCAGGTTCTAACTTCAGCTTGTTTAATTAGAGCCCATTCACACAGGGGCAACTTTGGATCCGACTTCAAGTCGCCCCTAGTCGCTTCAAGTCGCGTTACATGAAAAAATCAATGTAAATGAATGGATCCGTCTTAATGCACACTACTGCAGTCGCTCCGACTTCAGAAAAGGTTCCTGTACTACTTCAATCCGACTTGAAGGCAACTTGTACCCATTGATTTCAATGGAAGTTGCCTCCAAGTCTGATCACTGTTCATACTGAGGCAACTTTACAGGAAGCAGAAAGGAAACAGAAAGTAATTTCCTCCACTAAACAGCCAGCCCCCTCCTTCTCACACACAGCTGATAAGCTCTGATTGGCCACTTGTAAAGTTCCCTGTCCTGGAGGCGACTTCAAGTTGTGTTGTAAGTTGCTCCAAGTCGTGCTGTGATTCATACTCGAGTCGTGTCCAAGTTGCCTCCGAAAGTCGCGCTGGAAGTCGTGTTGCCCCTGTGTGAATGGGCTCTTAGGCTTCGACAATCAAACCTGGAAGCTGATTGCTTTCTATGTAGACCTGCACCAGATTTTGCACTTCAGTTTTAGTAAATATTCCCCACAATGTGCACTATGAACAAAAAGTCAGATACAGCCTTCCTCGTTTTCTGGCTGGAGGACATCTGGCATCATCTAATACTTTCCTACCCAGCCTTACTGCCCTCACCTTTCTTTTTTCATGCACTTGATTTCAACTGTTTCAAATCATGGAAGCTCAGCAACTCATGTAGGAGTTTCCTAGGGCAAATCTGTATGCCAATACAGTCTGCCTAGGAATTTACACTTCTTCAGACTGACTGTCCATGAAAACATTTTGATATTTGCAAAACTCTTTTTAAGAACCAGTCTGCTGCTTTCGTCAGGGCTGAGGGCTCTTGAGAGGAGTACTGCAGCAGAGTTCTGTGATGTTTTCATGAAGCTATTCAAAGCACCCTGCCGGTCCCTCCCACCAGCCATGATCTGCTTGCTGTGCTTTGAAAAGCACAGAACCCCAGTTTTGATATCATTGGGCCTAAATAAAAGGTATTCAGGTGCATCTAAAAAAATTAGACTATCAAAAAAGTTGATTTATTTTAGTAATTCAAGTCAAAAAGTGAAACTCATATTATATAGATTCATTACACACAGAGTGATATACAGTGGGGACGGAAAGTATTCAGACCCCCTTAAATTTTTCACTCTTTGTTATATTGCAGCCATTTGCTAAAATCATTTAAGTTCATTTTTTTCCTCATTAATGTACACACAGCACCCCATATTGACAGAAAAACACAGAATTGTTGACATTTTTGCAGATTTATTAAAAAAGAAATACTGAAATATCACATGGTTCTAAGTATTCAGGCCCTTTGGTCAGTATTTAGTAGAAGCACCCTTTTGATCTAATACAGCCATGAGTCTTTTTGGGAAGGATGCAACAAGTTTTTCACACCTGGATTTGGGGATCCTCTGCCATTTCTCCTTGCAGATCCTCTCCAGTTCTGTCAGGTTGGATGGTAAATGTTGGTGGACAGCCATTTTTAGGTCTCTCCAGAGATGCTCAATTGGGTTTAAGTCAGGGCTCTGGCTGGGCCATTCAAGAACAGTCACTGAGTTGTGAAGCCACTCCTTCGTTATTTTAGCTGTGTGCTTAGGGTCACTGTCTTGTTGCAAGGTAAACCTTCAGCCCAGTCTGAGGTCCTGAGCACTCTGGAGAAGGTTTTCGTCCAGGATATTCCTGTACTTGGCCGCATTCATCTTTCCCTCGATTGCAACCAGTCGTCCTGTCCTTGCAGCTGAAAAACACCCCCACAGCATGATGCTGCCACCACCATGCTTCACTGTTGGGACTGTATTGGACAGGTGATGAGCAGTGCCTGGTTTTCTCCACACATACCGCTTAGAATTTAGGCCAAAAAGTTCTATCTTGGTCTCATCAGACCAGAGAATCTTGGAGTCCTTCAGGTGTTTTTTTAGCAAACTCCATGCAGGCTTTCATGTGTCTTGCACTGAGGAGAGGTTTCCGTCGGGCCACTCTGCCATAAAGCCCCGACTGGTGGAGGGCTGCAGTGATGGTTGACTTTCTACAACTTTCTCCCATCTCCCGACTGCATCTCTGGAGCTCAGCCACAATGATCTTTGGGTTCTTCTTTACCTCTCTCACCAAGGCACTTCTCCCCCGATAGCTCAGTTTGGCTGGACGACCAGCTCTAGGAAGGGTAAGCAGAACTTTTTTGTAAGCTTGGCCAGATCTGTGCCTTGCCACAATTCTGTCTCTGAGATCTTCAGGCAGTTCCTTTGACCTCATGATCCTCATTTGCTCTGATATGCACTGTGAGCTGTAAGGTCTTATATAGACAGGTGTGTGGCTTTCCTAATCAAGTCCAATCAGTATAATCAAACACAGCTGGACTGAAATGAAGGCGTAGAACCATCTCAAGGATGATCAGAAGAAATTGACAGCACCTGAGTTAAATATATGAGTGTCACAGCAAAGGGTCTGAATACTTAGGGCCATGTGATATTTCAGTTTTTCTTTTTTAATAAATCTGCAAAAATGTTAACAATTCTGTGTTTTTCTGTCAATATGGGGTGCTGTGTGTACATTAATGAGGGAAAAAATGAACTTAAATGATTTTAGCAAATGGCTGCAATATAACAAAGTGAAAAATTTAAGGGGGTCTGAATACTTTCTGTCCCCACTGTATTTCAAGCATTTATTTATTTTAATTAAGTGGTCTTGCATAGCAAGACCACTTACTGTTATCTCACATATATATTATTATAGCCAAATTTACCACCCTAACTCCTCCCACAGTTTTTACACTACATAGACAAGTAATATACCGAAACGTGCGGCTTGTTCCCGATTGGTGTGCTATTACTTTGTGGAACGTTTCACCAAATGGTTCACGAATTATCGTCGTTTTTGCGGCGAAATTGGCCCCATAGGAATGAATGGGGAAATGTTCAAAACTAGAGTGGGAGGTGACAAAAGCTGAAAAATCAGGACATGATTTCTAAACTGCCACCACTCCCTCATTTTCAAGCCCACCTACACCAATCTTATATCAAAACGTTCAGCTATCCCTGCTGCCACTAAACATGTCCACGGCTAAGCCATAGTCCTGATAGTTTTCACAATATGACCATTTGTTTGCAACTCACGCCGTCCATTGATATTCATTGAAACTACACTCTAGCCCCTTCAAATTTGAAGGGCAATATCTAAACTGCGACCGTGCCTCCATTTTTAATATTTCAGAGACATACTATGCATCAAAATCTAGGTCTGGGTCTTGTGATTCTCACAATATAAAGCTCTTCGCTGTAGGATTTATAGTTTTTAAAATACGACCGTTTGAATTACTGCACAGTTATTACATCTATCATGATCCTGTGTATTGTGTATTGAGCAGTGGTTGTGAAGCATAAACAGGGCATGAGCGTTGCTAGGAAACAGTGAATGTAAACACAAGATGCTGAGACCCCCCCAAATGCATGTGGTCATACCTTCATCTGCTAGACTTGATAATGCTTGTAGACTACTGGTGGAGGCAAGAACACTTCACACAATTTCCCCAGAAATTGTAGCTTTTCTAGTTTTGATTATTATGGCTTACAGCTAGTGAAAACCAAAAATTCAGTATCTCAGAAAATTAGAATATTGTGAAAAAGCTCAATATTGTAGACTCATGGTGTCACACTCTAATCCGCCAATTAACGCAAATCACCTGTAAAGGTTTCCTGAGCCTTTAAATGGTCTCTCAGTCTGGTTCAGTAGGTTACACAATCATGGGGAAGACTGCTGACTTGACAGTTGTTCAGAAGACAGTCACTGACACCCTCCACAAGGAGGGTAAGTCACAAAAGGGCACTGCTAAAGAAGCTGGCTGTTCTCAGAGTGCTATATCCAAGCATATTAATGGAAAGTTGAGTGAAAGGAAAAACTGTGGTAGAAAAAGATGCACAAGCCACAGGAATAAATGCAGTCTTGAGAGGATTGTGAACCAAAGGCCATTCAAAGATTTGGGGGAGATTCACAAGGAGTGGACTACGGCTGTTGTCAGTGCTTCAAGAGCCACCACACACAGACGTATACAGAACATGGGCTACAACTGTTGCATTCCTTGTGTCAAGCCACTTCTGAACCAGAGACAACATCCGAAGCATATAAAAAAATTGGTTAAAGATCAGTATTCACTATTGGTTACCACAACACTGGGTGTTCAATATACCCATGTGGTGTCCCAAGATTTGCAGGCTCACCAATAATAGGTGCAGTCTCTGTGCCTAAATACTATAGATAGAGAAAATTACAGGGGAAAGATTCCCACTGAAAAGAGACATAGGTGGACGATGCTGCTTAATAAGGGATACATTTTATTAGAAAAATATGTTTAATACAAAAAGAGCCAAGGCCAGGTACCCACCACCAACACCAAGATCATAATTAAAATAGACAACGTTGTCTGTTTAAGAGCAGCTGCATCACGCTTCAACCATGCATGCACACACCTATAGCAAGGCTATTGTTAATTGGAGTAGATAGTGTTTTATGGATCATACTGATGGTTTCAGTGACATGCACCATACATAGCAAAGTCCGTTCTGTCACTATATTTAATTAGAAACCCTTTTAACAAAAAACCCTGGTAAACGGTGGTTGATTGAGACAAGTTGCTGGTCCCACAGAGGCAGCTTTAATTAAGATTATAGCAAGACATAGCTGTCAGTGTGGAGAGATGATTACAATCCACAGTTAGTATCCAATCCGAAGGCATAGATATGCAGTTTCTCAGAATGGAATTGCATGTATTCACAGGATCTAGCTGTTTGAAAATAGCTCAATGATGCTATTATGAAGCTGGCTAATACTGGCTGAAAAGTAACAAACAGCAGGAGGTAAAGCAAAAGAAGGCAGCTAAAAGGCCTATGGTTCGCTCACCCGACCATTCATGGAGCGATATAATCACAGTCCTGTACTATCTTTCTCCGGTCCAGGGGGCTGTATGTGCCATCCTGTATGCTCCGTTTGTTAAGCGGGGTCCGTGGGGCTCCAGTGAGCAGTTTGCTGTCAGCACTATGTAAGTGTCAGGTCCTCTGGGCCACCGTACGCTTGTCTCTGCTGAGACAGTCTCCACCAGTCTCAAGCAGTCAGCTGCGTATGCACAGGCACAATGAGATACATCATCCACGACGCATATAGCTTCTCTGTTGTGATTCCAAATTCAACATGTTTCACCAGGAACTCTGTTTTTTACAAGGAAGCTTCTTACCTGGGCGAAGGAGAAAAAGGACTGGACTGTTGCTTAGTGGTCCAAAGTCCTCTTTTCGGATGAAAGTACATTTTGCATCTCATTTGGAAATTAAGGTCCCAGAGTCTAGAAGATGAGTGGAGAGGCACAGAATTCAAGTTGCATGAGGTCAAGGGTGAACTTTCCACAGTCAGTGATGATTTGGGGAGCCATGTCATCTGCTTGTGTTGGTCCACTGTGTTTTATCAAGTCCAAAGTCAGCACAGCCCTTTACCAGGAAATTCTAGAGCACTTCATGCTTCCCTCTGCTGAGCAGCTTTATGGAGATGCAGATTTCATTTTCCAGCAGGACTTGGCACCTGCCCACACAGCCAAAAGTACCAATACCTGGTTGACTGATCATGGTATCACTGTGCTTGATTTGCCAGCAAACTCGCCTGACCTAAACCCCATAGAGAATCTGTGTGGTATTGTCAAAAAGAAGATGAGACAGCAGACTCAACAATGCAGACGAGCTGAAGGGCGCTATCAAAGCAACCTGGGCTTCCATAACACCTCAGCAGTGCCACAGGTTAATCGCCTCCATGCCACTCTGCATTGATGCAGTAATTCATGCAAAAGGAGCCCTGACCAAGTATTGAGTGCATACTATGCTGTACATAGACATACTTTTCAGTAATAAAATTAAAAATAATGTGTCTGCGCTAGAAAAAAATCACTACACTCAAAGTGCAGTATTAATATGAGCAACCTGAGTGTTGAAATAAAATATAAAGTGCACAATACTATATAAACAGAGAATGTGAATAATCAAACAGAGTGACATATCAATTGAAATAGCAAATAAATACTGGAGGATATAGCAAATGGTGAATAAATAAAGTCCAAAAGCGTGAATATCCAATGATATAAAAGTGCCCGAATAAATTAGTCCAAAAGTTGGGTGATTTTCACATATTCTATCTTCCAAAATGTGCCACCAAGAAACATGCTGTAGTGTCTTCCAGCCGCCCCCACAGGTGTATATGCTCACCTTCCTGTGTGTGACACAGCGATTAAACTATGCCAAACAAAGCCTTGGAGCCACTCCTGTGCTCATTAGGAACCAGCTGTACAAACTTCCAATGTTCTCAAAATGGAGATGGTTTATGCAAGAGAAAAAAACTCCATAGCGCAATATGTAGGTATAAAGCATTTAATAAAATAATTAGCTCCCCTATTTGGGGTACTCACATATTGTGGGTGCGTGAGTGCACCAACCATATCAAGCATAAAACGGATAATCTCCCGGTGTGGCGTGCGGTGTAGCGTGTGTAACGAAAAGACTCCTTCTCTCTCTCTGCTGACAGCTCCGTCCAGGCCCCTCCCCTACGCGTGTTCGGCACCGGGACCACGTGCCTTCTTCAGGGGGATCTGATTGGACGAGAGCTTCAGAGTGAATATATATATAGCTCCGGCGGCCATTTTGCCTGAGACCGCAGACATATTTGTGTCTATGGCGGCCATTTTCCCTTAGGCCTTAAATCAGGTTGACGTACGCCGTGTCAATCATGGCAGCCATTTTGCCTAAGATTACAAAACTGAACTCTAATGGGCAATAAAGGTAAGCACAGCGGCCATTTTCCCTAAGACTACACTTCTGTTAATTAACCAGAAGTGTACTATTAATAACAGGATCTCACAATAAATGGTCCAATGGGATGTTGAGTATTAAATTCAATGTAAATTCTATATTGATATAATTCAGGACGGAGCGGTCTGGCAAAGAGAGTATCACTACACACCACACACGTTTAGATCGCCACAAACGATATCACATAATGCCCTAATTGGTAAATAACCTACAGCATTCTATACAAGGGTTGACCAAAGATAAAATTAAAATATTATTAAAATATTAAAAATAAACATAACATACTTTATTCTAAACATATATTAATCGCATAAAAAATCATAAACATCCTATAAAATATTAACTAAAAAGGTCTATTCTAAAAAATCATTCAAAATGAATAAATTATTCATAGAGTCACTGTGGGGAGGTAATAGAACTATCAAGGGGAAAGAACATCAATGTGTACAATCTATATTGGATGCCCCTACTGAGCCCAATAGATAGGGCATCCCTTATAACTCAAAATAAGAGAGAACAAAAATAATAGAAAATGTACCGCCAAAGTAAACCGTATCAGTAATTACTAAGGAAACATCTCAAATCGAAATCTCTATTCAATCCTCCAGGAATCAAAGACCCAAGCTGGTGTATCCACCAGGATTCTCTTTTGCTTATCTCTCTAACGAAATTAGAACCCCTCCAGTGGCGTTTGGGCGCCTCAATCCCCCAAAACTTCATGCCTGCGGTACTTTGGTTATGTACCCTCTTAAAGTGCACATACAAACCATGTTTATCGGACCCATTGCATATATGCCTCACATGTTCTTCCATGCGGTCTTTGAGAGCCCTGGTGGTCCGCCCCACATACAACAGGTTACATGGGCACTTTAAGGCATAGACCACCCCTACTGTATCACAGGATATAAAATCCCTAATCTTATACGAAAAATTGTTTCTAGGGTTCAAGAACTCCTTTAACCTCCTAATGTTGCCCGGGATCCTCCTGCAACTGTAACACCTGCCACAGCTGTGGAATCCTTCTAGGTCCAGGAACATTTTAGGTTTTGGAGGGGGAGGATCTACCACATTGTGTATCAGCCTGTCCCGCGGGACAGGCTGATACACAATGTGGTAGATCCTCCCCCTCCAAAACCTAAAATGTTCCTGGACCTAGAAGGATTCCACAGCTGTGGCAGGTGTTACAGTTGCAGGAGGATCCCGGGCAACATTAGGAGGTTAAAGGAGTTCTTGAACCCTAGAAACAATTTTTCGTATAAGATTAGGGATTTTATATCCTGTGATACAGTAGGGGTGGTCTATGCCTTAAAGTGCCCATGTAACCTGTTGTATGTGGGGCGGACCACCAGGGCTCTCAAAGACCGCATGGAAGAACATGTGAGGCATATATGCAATGGGTCCGATAAACATGGTTTGTATGTGCACTTTAAGAGGGTACATAACCAAAGTACCGCAGGCATGAAGTTTTGGGGGATTGAGGCGCCCAAACGCCACTGGAGGGGTTCTAATTTCGTTAGAGAGATAAGCAAAAGAGAATCCTGGTGGATACACCAGCTTGGGTCTTTGATTCCTGGAGGATTGAATAGAGATTTCGATTTGAGATGTTTCCTTAGTAATTACTGATACGGTTTACTTTGGCGGTACATTTTCTATTATTTTTGTTCTCTCTTATTTTGAGTTATAAGGGATGCCCTATCTATTGGGCTCAGTAGGGGCATCCAATATAGATTGTACACATTGATGTTCTTTCCCCTTGATAGTTCTATTACCTCCCCACAGTGACTCTATGAATAATTTATTCATTTTGAATGATTTTTTAGAATAGACCTTTTTAGTTAATATTTTATAGGATGTTTATGATTTTTTATGCGATTAATATATGTTTAGAATAAAGTATGTTATGTTTATTTTTAATATTTTAATAATATTTTAATTTTATCTTTGGTCAACCCTTGTATAGAATGCTGTAGGTTATTTACCAATTAGGGCATTATGTGATATCGTTTGTGGCGATCTAAACGTGTGTGGTGTGTAGTGATACTCTCTTTGCCAGACCGCTCCGTCCTGAATTATATCAATATAGAATTTACATTGAATTTAATACTCAACATCCCATTGGACCATTTATTGTGAGATCCTGTTATTAATAGTACACTTCTGGTTAATTAACAGAAGTGTAGTCTTAGGGAAAATGGCCGCTGTGCTTACCTTTATTGCCCATTAGAGTTCAGTTTTGTAATCTTAGGCAAAATGGCTGCCATGATTGACACGGCGTACGTCAACCTGATTTAAGGCCTAAGGGAAAATGGCCGCCATAGACACAAATATGTCTGCGGTCTCAGGCAAAATGGCCGCCGGAGCTATATATATATTCACTCTGAAGCTCTCGTCCAATCAGATCCCCCTGAAGAAGGCACGTGGTCCCGGTGCCGAACACGCGTAGGGGAGGGGCCTGGACGGAGCTGTCAGCAGAGAGAGAGAAGGAGTCTTTTCGTTACACACGCTACACCGCACGCCACACCGGGAGATTATCCGTTTTATGCTTGATATGGTTGGTGCACTCACGCACCCACAATATGTGAGTACCCCAAATAGGGGAGCTAATTATTTTATTAAATGCTTTATACCTACATATTGCGCTATGGAGTTTTTTTCTCTTGCATAAACCATCTCCATTTTGAGAACATTGGAAGTTTGTACAGCTGGTTCCTAATGAGCACAGGAGTGGCTCCAAGGCTTTGTTTGGCATAGTTTAATCGCTGTGTCACACACAGGAAGGTGAGCATATACACCTGTGGGGGCGGCTGGAAGACACTACAGCATGTTTCTTGGTGGCACATTTTGGAAGATAGAATATGTGAAAATCACCCAACTTTTGGACTAATTTATTCGGGCACTTTTATATCATTGGATATTCACGCTTTTGGACTTTATTTATTCACCATTTGCTATATCCTCCAGTATTTATTTGCTATTTCAATTGATATGTCACTCTGTTTGATTATTCACATTCTCTGTTTATATAGTATTGTGCACTTTATATTTTATTTCAACACTCAGGTTGCTCATATTAATACTGCACTTTGAGTGTAGTGATTTTTTTCTAGCGCAGACACATTATTTTTAATTTTAATACTATACACGAATATGGAACGTGATTGAGTGTTTGCAGCTGGACTCCACTGTTCACTTATTACTTTATAGGCATTTGTCCGTAAGTGGCTCGCAAGGTTTTTAGCTATTATTCTATACTTTTCAGTAAGCCAACATTTCTGTATTAAAAATCTTTTTTTTTAATTGGTTTTATGTAATATTCTAATTTTCTGAGATACTGAATTTTGGGTTTTCACTAGCTGTAAGCCTATCAAAATTAAAAGAAAAATGCTTGAAATATATCTCTCTGCGTGTAATGAATCTATATAATATATGAGTTTCACATTTTGAATTGAATTACTGAAATAAACTTTTTGATTATTGTGACAGACCTAGCCGGGAGAGAGACTTTTGGAGGGCACTGTATGCTAGCCTCTTGCCGATCGATCGTGGGCCCTTGCATTTGGGGGAACGGTGCTCTTTGTGAGCTGTATGCCTGGGGACCCTTGAGGTGGTATTACTGTGGATTCGGGTCCTGGTCCCCCAGGACACACAGACTCTGGGGACCCTGGATTTGCCATGTTGGAAATAGTGGCTGATTCATAATGCTGGGACAGATACTGTTAGGAGATGCTGATGTAAATTCCAACACCTGTCTGTCTGTTGTCTGCTAAAATGTGTATTGTAAATAAGTCTACTATGGGATCTAAGTCATTAGATCCCCATTGTTGTTTGTGTTAATTAACTCTGCTATTGTGTGAAGAAGAGTCTATGTTGATTGTGATAATGTTGATTGGATTTTCTGAACTACAAGACGGCCAGTCTGGCCTAAAGGTCATGTCTGAGTCATCTAGGCTGTCTAAAGGTATTAGTTAATTAGCTCATGTTAATTAGGTTACAGCTGTATTGTTAGCGTAATATGAGCAGGAGGTCTGCACCTCCTCTTTTATTGTATAAATAAGACTGTATTCCTGTCAATAAAGAGAGATTCCTGGTTGAACTTACATACAGCCTGCCTGGTGTTTGTTCTGAGCTATCACAACTGGACTAGAACGGCACAGAGCTGTAGTTCTAATCCCGGAGCATCGGATGACCGAACAATCAGACGTTGCAATTTGATTCAATAGCTGCAGAGGAGTGTCGGGAGAGTGGAACCGAGCGAGCAAGGGGCTCGTTACATTGGTGGCAGCGGTGGGATTTGCTCTCCAGTTACTGGGACACTCCAAACCAGCCTGCAGGAGAGCCACGCTGAAAGACTTGCTTGAGAGCCGTGGAGGGAATGGTGGGATTGTGCTTCATTGCCGTGAACACATCCAAACCATCACCTGGATCCAAGGTAGCAGGATAGCAGGAGAGGAGAGATACCAGCCACCATGGATGAGGAATTCAGAAGAAGGTTGCGAGAGAAGCAGATACAGAACAGAGGACCAGTATCAGAGCAGGTCCTGCTAGGACGGTTTGATTCTATCCGCTGCGAACTCTGGAAGGAAGCGCTAGCCCGTGAGCAGCGACACCAGGGAAAAGTTCTCCCCTCCATCCATGTGAGGTACTGGTCGCAGTATGAAGTGTGAATGCTGTTTTTGGGGTAATAGCCGAACCAGGAGTGGACAGCCGAGTTAAGCAGGCTGATCCGGGCAGAAATGCGGTTGGACGAGAGCTACAGAGCCCTCCAGTGGTATGTAGCCCAAGTATGCCCTTGGACAGCGGATGACAGCCCCAAGGAAGGCTTTGACTACGATGGCCTGGGATTGTTATACTGGAGGCTGTCCAGGCACCCTGACTTTGGGAGTGATCGGGAGTGGCGTTTGCAGGAAATAATGGAGCACAGAGAGCGGAGACTGAATGTCTCAGAAGTGCACTGGGCACTGGAAGATTTGGAGTTTCTGGCCGTTCAGGAATGGGAGCTGGAGATCGCCTACAAACAGCTGTTAGACTCTGCTCAGCAGCAGGGTGGTGCTCCCTTTGCCTGGAACTATCAGGAAATACCAGTTGACAACTCTGAAATCCTGGCTGAAGAGTTGACAATGTGGCAGAGTAACAGTGTGCTTTGCCAACCTGCCCCCGCAGCTATGGAGGCAGAGGTCTTATGGCGGATGCAGCAAGTGCTGACTGACCTGGATGAACCTGTTTCTGCATTGGATGATCTTGGATGGAGGAATGTGCCTGTCCAGCAGAATGCCAGAGAATCGGCAGTGGAAAATCTGAAGATTGCCGTCCCCAAACCTGAAGTGCTGACAACAGGGCAGAGCTCTGCTAACCTCTGCCCAGCATTGATAGCATCTTCTGGGTTCCACGGAGAGGAGATGGGGAACCTTTATCCCCAGACACCAGTTGCAGAGACAGGGGATTTGATAGACATTTCTGCTGAGGAAGAACAACCTGGTGAGCCTCCAGCAGAAGAAGAGCTGTTATTAGGGCCAAACTTCACTGTGCTCTGCCCAGCACCAACAGAAGTATCTGTGAAGTTACAAGGAACTTCCCCAGCTGAAGCGCTGGCAACCGGACAGAGGGTCCAAGACCTCTGCCCCACACCTGTGGCAGTTTCGGAGGCTCAGGGTGAGAAGGTGGCAATCACTTCCCAGCAGCAGATACAGGGGGAGAAGGGAGATGAGGTGTGTGTTGTTCCTCCCCAACAGTTAGCCGGAGCAGATGGTGTGGGGTTTCCAGCAGAAGGGCTGGCAACATTGCCGATTACTGCTGGACTCTGCCCTCAACTAACAGAGGATGGATTTCCTGTGAAGGTGGATGGGACTTCAGTCTCCACCTATATAACCCAGGGATGCTGGGCAGTCAGCCCAGATCCCCAACAGCATGACGGAGTGAGCCCAGACACCCTGTCTCCTCTCCAGCGGCAGAAAGGACTCCAGGGAGAAGGGCCAGTCCAGGCCTCTCCCCAGCGGCAGGTATGTTCTCTGAGAGAGGCAGAGGTTGGCTGGGTGAGTAATGGTTTGTTTGGAACAATTTGTTTGGGGTACTGTGTGGGTACAGGCATTAGAGGACTGGAACTACTGACTAACTTCGGAGTCAACCTGTATGGGGTCTCCTCCTGTGTTAGTCTCCTGCCGAAAGGGGAGAAATGTGACAGACCTAGCCGGGAGAGAGACTTTTGAAGGGGACTGTATGCTAGCCTCTTGCCGATCGATCGTGGGCCCTTGCATTTGGGGGGACGGTGCTCTTTGGGAGCTGTATGCCTAGGGACCCTTGAGGTGGTATTACTGTGGATTCGGGTCCTGGTCCCCCAGGGGACACAGACTCTGGGGACCCTGGATTTGCCATATTAGAAATAGTGGCTGATTCATAATGCTGGGACAGATACTGTTAGGAGATGCTGATGTAAATTCCAACACCTGTCTGTCTGTTGTCTGCTAAAATGTGTATTGTAAATAAGTCTACTATGGGATCTAAGAGTCATTAGATCCCCATTGTTGTTTGTGTTAATTAACTCTGCTATTGTGTGAAGAAGAGTCTATGTTGATTGTGATAATGTTGATTGGATTTTCTGAACTACAAGACGGCCAGTCTGGCCTAAAGGTCATGTCTGAGTCATCTAGGCAGTCTAAAGGGATTAGTTAATTAGCTCATATTAATTAGGTTAATTAGGTTACAGCTGTATTGTTAGAGTAATATAAGCAGGAGGTCTGCACCTCCCCTTTTATTGTATAAATAAGACTGTATTCCTGTCAATAAAGAGAGATTCCTGGTTTAACTTACATACAGCCTGCCTGGTGTTTGTTCTGAGCTATCACAACTGGACTAGAACGGCACAGAGCTGTAGTTCTAATCCCGGAACATCGGATGACCGAACAATCAGACGTTGCAATCTGATTCAATAGCTGCAGAGGAGTGTCGGGAGAGTGGAACCGAGCGAGCAAGGGGCTTGTTACAATTATATTCACATTTTTTCAGATGCACCTGTATAATGAAACGGAATGGTTTTAGATAAAAATTTCAGCAGCATGTTGATGAGGTAGGGGGCCAGGAAAGGCAAAAACTAGCAAAATAAACTTTGGCTTTAAGAGCCCTTTCAAACTGGGGCAGTTTGCAGGCCTTATTGCGCTAAAAATACCGCCTGCAAACCGACCCAAAACAGCCTCTACTGTTTGTTCAGTGTGAAAGCCTGAGGGCTTTCACAATGAAGCGGTGCGCTAGCAGGAGAAGAAAAAAACTCCTGCAAGCCGCATCTTTGGAGCGGTGAAGGAGCGCTGTATTCACCGCTCCTGCCCATTGAAATCAACGGGGCAGCGCGGCTATACCGCGGCAATACCGAGGCTATAGCCGCGCTATGCGAGCGGTTTTAACCCTTTTTCGGCCGCCAGCGGGGGTTAAAGCCGCCCCGCTAGCGGCCGAATACCGCCGCAAAAATGACTGTAAAACAGCGCTAAAAATAGCGCTGTTTTACCGCCAACGCCCCCACCGCCCCAGTGTGAAAGGGGCCTAAAGGTCCTATTCACACTTCACGTTTCAGCTTGTGATTTTGTGTGAGCATATTACACGTTTCTGCAAATGGGCTGCATATGCGTGTTTATCGTGCAAAAAAGCTCATGCACCTTGTATGATGAGCTTCTCACTAGGTTTAAAAGCGTGTTTTTCTGCACAACAATCACTGAAGTGAATGGCTCCTAAACATGCATTTCACATTTTGCTGTGATTTTAGCACGATTTGGAATTACTGGCAGAAAGGGGCCTAATTTGTTGTTAATAGACATTTACAATATTACAACATTTTAATCTAAAGTCCACTGTTTTTTACCTATGACCTAAAAAAAAAAATTACAATTACATGAATGTTTCTTGTTTGAGACTTGTAAAACTTACTTATCAACTGTGCATAAAACCTTCATGTTGTGCTGGAGTTCAGGAAGATTCACAAGCAGTCTAACAGGAAAAAAACATTTATATAAAAGAAAACAATAATGCAATTACACAATAACTGTATTCCTCTAAGTGCATTTAAATGTAATTTGTCTGCAAAACATCTGAGTAAAACGTTAAAATCACCAAGAATATGCTTTGCCTATCAGTGCCGGAAAAAAAGTTAATCTAGAGCCCAGGATGAACATTCCAAATTGTATCCCCCCCCCCCCCCCCCCAAGATGTATGAGCATTATGTGTCATCAAAACCCCCCCCCCCCCCCCCAAAAAAAAATTGAGCACTAATCTGCATGCTTACCCCCTAAGCATAAGTTCCCTCTCCTGCCATGAACCCCCCGCCAACTCAAATCCTCTCATTCCACATATGTTCCCAGTACAATTCCTCCCCCAAAATAAAATTCCCCCCTTCCTAGCACAAATCCTCTACCCCTCAAAAGTACCCTCCAAGCACAAATCCTCCCCCAATCCTCCATCCTAGCACAAATCTCCCTACCGCCTCAAAATGCCCCCTCCTAGCTCAAATGATGCCCCCCCAAACATCTACCTCCCAAAAAAATGTCCCCTCCTAGCACAAATCCCCCCTCATTACCTTTTTTTAGCACAACCCCCCCAAATCACACCTCCTGGGCGCAAGATATCACTCATCAAATGGTGTAAATAGATCAAAGCAGAAAACTGATGCACTCCCAGCTCGATCCTAGTAGTAAATGTATATGTGGCAGCCTCAGTTAAAGCTGCTCCATGGTTTGCGGATAAGCGTTGACTGAGGCTGCCACATGTACATGTACTACCAGGATTGGGCCAAGCATGCAGCAGTTTTTCTGCTTTAATTTCTACCTATGTGGACATCTTCAAAGCATAAACTGTCTGTGGGACTCAAAAAAGGTTTCTGAAAGATGGCATTGGCAATAAAACTTAGCAGGCTTTGACTTTGCTTTGGAGGGGAGCTGTTACACAAAATCGAAGACATGTGACCTGATGGAGCCTTCTATCCAACCCCAGCTGTAGTTTAAATTTCTGTGGGCAGTAAGGGGGCCCTCCAATGTTGCCTAATATATTTATTTTTGCACTTCAATTCCTTTCACACAGGGTGAATTCTGTTCCTATCAGCAGGGAATCTGCAAGTTGATCCCCTGCTGATCGGAGCAGAGCGGGACAGATGTTACATCCATGTCTGCTCAATTTATGCAAAGCGGACACAGAGAGACTCCGCTCTGCTCTATGGACGGGTGGGAGTAAACAGACTCTGCTTTCCATTTACACCCGGCTACCTCCAATCCAGTCCACCCAAAACAGAGGAGGATGCAGGCCTCAATGTTGTTTTAGTGGACTCGATCGGACCAGGAGGTAGGCAGATGTAAACGGACACAAGTCCATTCACATCCACCTGTCCATAGAGATGCATGGACCTTCTGATCAGGTCCACCTAAAAAACTGACAGGCAGACCTGATTGGAACACCCATGTGAAACGGGGTGACAGTATACAGTGCCTGTTCCTTTCATGATCACCAGTGTGGTACTCCTGATTACAGTTGAACCCCAGCCATCTGTTTAATTGGACAAAAGGTGGTGAAAACAAGTGCCTTTCCTTAAAAGGAAGCTAAATGCCTGTCTGTCATACTGATCCGCTGGCTTTTATAGCCTACTTATTCTATGTTCAGAGGAGTAAAACTAATAAAATGAGTGTTACATCCAGCTAAAACCAAAATGACCTGGTGTTTTATTCGATGAAACTTCTAGGCTACAATCACCTCAAGTATGTAAGTTCTAAAAAGACAAAATGTTAATCATGGATTGCCAGTCATTCAATTTACTATTCTAAGGCTCTGCACACTTGGGCATCAAAAAAGGTTTAGCCAGCACTTGCTAACAACAGGACCAAAAAGGTGTAGTGAAACTTATAAGAACCCAGCAAAAAATCTTGGAAGAACTGATCATATATATTGACCTTATAGTTAGAAACCATAATCCAATACATAAATCCCCCAGCAAAAAAAAAAAAAAAATAAATATACAGGAGAAGGAAGGTCAACACGTAAAAAGTCAAAGTATTTATTTTAAAGACAGCCCAATTTCTAAAAGGTCATTAGGACATTGGTGTGCTTTTACAATACATACTTTGTGATTTTTTACATTGCGGTGACATTCCTTCTCCTGTATCTTTTCAACTTGAGGAATATTTAAATGTTGGTTTGAATTGGGGAGGACCCTGAGCGCTTTTGGATTTTAGTGTATTGGATTATGGTTTCTGGCTTTTTGTCCCACCTCTCTGGGTGGTCACGTTAAACAGCAGCCAGGCCATACGATCCTGTAGACATCATATTTAAAACTTAGGTCCTTCCAGCTTCTGTCACTGAACATAGCGCCAGACTTTTTGTTTGTTTGACTGAATAAAAAGCTACCAAAATACAGAGACTTTGTAGCACATTTTTAGCTACTTAGAAAACAGGACCATATGTAATAAGGCTACGTGCCCTGCACAACCCATTCCAGTGAACATAACTAGGACTCACCTGGCTCTCACAGAGAATTGTTGGCTGGTCTTCAAAACCAATGCTCGCTTGCAAGGGTACGGCATAATTGGCTGTCTATCTACCACAAAACATCTAAAAGGAAGAATGCACAGAAACTTTAATTGTCATTCTGTCCAGACAAAACAAGAATTAAGAAGCATCACTAGTGAGATGTAAAACTGGCCATACATTGGTCATAATACGTCCGGTTCAGCAGATACTCAACAAATTGCATCCCAGTTTGATCAAATTCTGTTAAAGTGACATACTGGAAAACTGTTTTTGACCAGCAGCTGCAACTGCTGATCAGTGTATTCTGACAATGGTGGATGCTGCAGTCAGAATACAAGGTCTCAGGATGAAGGGGAATCAGATTTCTCCACCCCCACCTTTGCGTGAATGGAAAAAAAACAAAAAAACCCCCAAAAACTAACAGTGTATGGTTAGCTTAAAGCTCTGCTCATTTTTATCTGCTCCAGAGATGATGTTATCTTGTGATACCACAAGTGTAAATTATTGGTTGTTTGCACCTTTGACCCGAACACTGATGCTGATCTAGAGAATACCTCGATCTAGCTATTTTTTCCTTTCTTTTTTTATATACACACACTTGTTTACATTTTTCTACACTGGCAAGGAGAGGAAAATACAATGCATCTTCAGGAGCAGAAGAATTTATTTTGGGTTGTTCTTTGTTGGCAAGTTATGGTAATAAAAATAAATATACAGCTAAATTTACAAAATATTTATTTATAAATGTACCTAT
Source organism: Aquarana catesbeiana (assembly GCF_042186555.1). Lineage (NCBI taxonomy): Eukaryota > Metazoa > Chordata > Amphibia > Anura > Ranidae > Aquarana > Aquarana catesbeiana. The sequence goes on along the minus strand of NC_133325.1, from coordinate 178,981,622 downwards.
ATACCAGTAAAGGGGTTGTAAAGTCAGAAAGTTCTTTTATCTTAAAGTAGTTGTTAACCCACAAAATAAAAATTAAAGTATCCTCTCTGTTTATTAATGTAATTTGCTCTTGTGTCTGTGCCTTATAAAACAAAAATGCAGCTATATACCTGATTTTATAGCGCCGATCGGCACTCACGTGACCCGCCGCCTCTCTCCTCTGACAGCTGCAGCAGGCGGGGCTGAGGATCCCCTGCTGACATCAGTCAAGAGGGGAGGAGGAGAGAGGCGGTAGGTCACGTGAGCCCCAATCGGCGCTCTGAAAGCATAGCTGCATTTTTTTTATAAGGCACAGACACAGGAGCAGAGACGATACAGCAAAAATGTAACAGTAATTTGAGCAGCAGGAGGGGAGGGGGTGGGCACAGACATGAAGCTGACAGGCAGAGAGAGGAGGGGGGAGAGGATGAAGGAGAGCACAGAGGAGAGAGCGGATGGCGGAGGCACGTAAACTGACCACGGTGTCAGGGCTCAGCAGCCATGATTAACCATGGTTAGTTTTACAAAGGGGAGGGCAGAACCAGGCAGGATCAGCCAGGTATTTCAGGTGATACAGGGGGCCAAATGACATAGCACAAGCACTGAGCTGTATAATATGCTTTAAAGGAACAGAATTTTTTTTTTTGGAAAACGCTTCTATTTATTATGAAAAGTTAAATTCTGCTCGAAAAGGTGACCTTAACATTTAATCTTGCCATAAATGTACACAAAGGGCCTCATCTCTATTGTATAAACTACTTGTCCTAATAATCCACCATGTAAGGGAGATGAAAAGGGGCAGACACATTTAAAGTCCAGTCTGTGTGACAACAACCTTGGCTGCCCCTTAGATACATGGGACTGAAAGGGTGTTATTTGCAGGAATACCTGGTGAAAATAAAAGAAAAAAAGTGAATGTAGGTACCTCATCTAACTGGTGCGCTGCAATAGGTTACATCTTTGTTTTTAGATTTAAACATGCTTTAGGGCTCCTCTACTACTAGTACCAGCTTAGGTAGGTTCAGGCTGTTTCATGGCATCTCAAAGCCACAATCCTCACATGAATCAATACAATAACTTCTAAAGCTGTGCTCTTTTGTGAGTGAAGAGAAGTTCAGAGAATGAACATCTATTTCATTACATTTAATTAAAATGAACCCTTAAGAGGAGCTCCAGGCTGCTTCAGAAAAAATTAAAAGTCATTAGCTACAAATACTGTAGCTGCTGACTTTTACTATAAAGACACTTACCTGTTAAAAGGATCCCGCGATGTCCTCATTCGAACTGATTATTTAACCACTTGCCGACCGCCTAACGTATATATACGTCGGCAGAATGGCACGGGCAGGCAGAATCACGTACCTGTACGTGATCTGCCTCCCGCGGGCGGGGGGTCCGATCGGACCCCCCCCCCCGGTGCCAGCGGCGGTCGGCATTTGACTGGGAGCGTCGGGAGGCGAGGGGGAGACCATCCGATCGTGGCCCCCCCCTCGCGATCGCTCCCAGCCAATCGGAATCCTCCCCTGCCTGTGTGTAGTTTCACACAGGCAGAGGATGTGATGTCATCTCTCCTCGGCTTGGCAGTTTCCGTCCAGCGCCGAGGAGAGAAGACATGTAAGTGCACAACACACACAAACACACACAGTAGAACATGCCAGGCATACTTTACACCCCCGATCCCCCCCAATCACCCCCCATCACAAACTGACAGCAAGCAGTATTTTTTTTTTTTTTTTTTCTGATTACTGCATGGTGTCAGTTTGTGACAGTTACAGTGTTAGGGCAGTGAATATTACCCCCCTTTAGGTCTAGGATACCCCCCTAACCCCCCCTAATAAAGTTTTAACCCCTTGATCACCCCCTGTCACCAGTGTCACTAAGCGATCATTTTTCTGATCGCTGTATTAGTGTCGCTGGTGACGCTAGTTAGGAACGTAAATATTTAGGTTCGCCGTCAGCGTTTTATAGCGACAGGGACCCCCATATACTACCTAATAAATGTTTTAACCCCTTGATTGCCCCCTAGTTAACCCTTTCACCACTGATCACCGTATAACCGTTACGGGTGACGCTGGTTAGTTCGTTTATTTTTTATAGTGTCAGGGCACCCGCCGTTTATTACCCAATAAAGGTTTAGCCCCCTGATCGCCCGGCGGTGATATGCGTCGCCCCAGGCAGCGTCAGATTAGCGCCAGTACCGCTAACACCCACGCACGCAGCATACGCCTCCCTTAGTGGTATAGTATCTGTACGGATCAATATCTGATCCGATCAGATCTATACTAGCGTCCCCAGCAGTTTAGGGTTCCCAAAAACGCAGTGTTAGCGGGATCAGCCCAGATACCCGCTAGCACCTGCGTTCTTCCCCTCCGCCCGGCCCAGCCCAAGTGCAGTATCGATCGATCACTGTCACTTACAAAACACTAAACGCATAACTGCAGCGTTCACAGAGTCAGGCCTGATCCCTGCGATCGCTAACAGTTTTCTTGGTAGCGTTTTGGTGAATTGGCAAGCACCAGCCCCAGGCAGCGTCAGGTTAGCGCCAGTACCGCTAACACCCACGCACGCACCGTACACCTCCCTTAGTGGTATAGTATCTGAACGCATCAATATCTGATCCGATCAGATCTATACTAGCGTCCCCAGCAGTTTAGGGTTCCCACAAACGCAGTGTTAGCGGGATCAGCCCAGATACCTGCTAGCACCTGCGTTTTCCCCTCCGCCCGGCCCAGCCCACCCAAGTGCAGTATCGATCGATCACTGACACTTACAAAACACTAAACGCATAACTGCAGCGTTCGCAGAGTCAGGCCTGATCCCTGCGATCACTAACAGTTTTTTTGGTAGCGTTTTGGTGAACTGGCAAGCACCAGCCCCAGGCAGCGTCAGGTTAGCGCCAGTACCGCTAACACCCACGCACGCACCATACACCTCCCTTAGTGGTATAGTATCTGAACGGATCAATATCTGATCTGATCAGATCTATACTAGCGTCCCCAGCAGTTTAGGGTTCCCACAAACGCAGTGTTAGCGGGATCAGCCCAGATACCTGCTAGCACCTGCGTTTTGCCCCTCCGCCCGGCCCAGCCCAGCCCAGCCCATCCAAGTGCAGTATCGATCGATCACTGTCACTTACAAAACACTAAACGCATAACTGCAGCGTTCGCAGAGTCAGGCCTGATCCCTGCGATCGCTAACAGTTTTTTTGGTAGCGTTTTGGTGAACTGGCAAGCACCAGCAGCCTAGTACACCCCGGTCGTAGTCAAACCAGCACTGCAGTAACACTTGGTGACATGGCGAGTCCCATAAATGCAGTTCAAACTGGTGAGGTGGCAAGCACAAGTAGTGTCCCGCTGCCACCAAGAAGACAAACACAGGCCCGTCGTGCCCATAGTGCCCTTCCTGCTGCATTCGCCAATCCTAATTGGGAACCCACCGCTTCTGCAGCGCCCGTACTTCCCCCATTCACATCCCCAACCAAATGCAGTCGGCTGCATGAGAGGCATTTTCTTTATGTCCTCCCGAGTACCCCTACCCAACGAACCCCCCCAAAAAAGATGTCGTGTCTGCAGCAAGCGCGGATATAGGCGTGACACCCGCTATTATTGTCCCTCCTGTCCTGACAATCCTGGTCTTTGCATTGGTGAATGTTTTGAACACTACCATTCACTAGTTGAGTATTAGCGTAGGGTACAGCATTGCACAGACTAGGACACACTTTCACAGGGTCTCCCAAGATGCCATCGCATTTTGAGAGACCCGAACCTGGAACCGGTTACAGTTATAAAAGTTAGTTACAAAAAAAAGTGTAAAAAAAAAAAAAAAACACAAACAAAAATATAAAATAAAAAAAAAATAGTTGTTGTTTTATTGTTCTCTCTCTCTATTCTCTCTCTATTGTTCTGCTCTTTTTTACTGTATTCTATTCTGCAATGTTTTATTGTTGTTATGTTTTATCATGTTTGCTTTTCAGATATGCAATTTTTTATACCTTACCGTTTACTGTGCTTTATTGTTAACCATTTTTTTGTCTTCAGGTACGCCATTCACGACTTTGAGTGGTTATACCAGAAAGATGCCTGCAGGTTTAGGTATCATCTTGGTATCATTCTTTTCAGCCAGCGATTGGCTTTCATGTAAAAGCAATCCTAGCAGCTAATTAGCCTCTAGACTGCTTTTACAAGCAGTGGGAGGGAATGCCCCCCCCCCAAACGTCTTCCGTGTTTTTCTCTGGCTCTCCTGTCTCAACAGGGAACCTGAGAATGCAGCCGGTGATTCAGCCAGCTGACCATAGAGCTGATCAGAGACCAGAGTGGCTCCAAACATCTCTATGGCCTAAGAAACCGGAAGCTACGAGCATTTTATGACTTAGATTTCGCCGGATGTAAACAGCGCCATTGGGAAATTGGGAAAGCATTTTATCACACCGATCTTGGTGTGGTCAGATGCTTTGAGGGCAGAGGAGAAATCTAGGGTCTAATAGACCCCAATTTTTGCAAAAAAGAGTACCTGTCACTACCTATTGCTATGATAGGGGATATTTACATTCCCTGAGATAACAATAAAAATGATTTAAAAAAAAAAAAAATGAAAGGAACAGTTTAAAAATAAGATAAAAAAATAATAATAATAAAGAAAAAAAAAAAAAAAAAAAAAAAGCACCCCTGTCCCCCCTGCTCTCGCGCTAAGGCGAACGCAAGCGTCGGTCTGGCGTCAAATGTAAACAGCAATTGCACCATGCATGTGAGGTATCACCGCGAACGTCAGATCGAGGGCAGTAATTTTAGCAGTAGACCTCCTCTGTAAATCTAAAGTGGTAACCTGTAAAGGCTTTTAAAAATGTATTTAGTTTGTCGCCACTGCACGTTTGTGCGCAATTTTAAAGCATGTCATGTTTGGTATCCATGTACTCGGCCTAAGATCATCTTTTTTATTTCATCAAACATTTGGGCAATATAGTGTGTTTTAGTGCATTAAACTTTAAAAAAGTGTGTTTTTTCCCCAAAAAATGCGTTTAAAAAATCGCTGCGCAAATACTGTGTGAAAAAAAAAAAATGAAACACCCACCATTTTAATCTGTAGGGCATTTGCTTTAAAAAAATATATAATGTTTGGGGGTTCAAAGTAATTTTCTTGCAAAAAAAAATTATTTTTTTATGTAATCAAAAAGTGTCAGAAAGGGCTTTGTCTTCAAGTGGTTAGAAGAGTGTGTGATGTGTGACATAAGCTTCTAGATGTTGTGCATAAAATGCCAGGACAGTTCAAAACCCCCCCAAATGACCCCATTTTGGAAAGTAGACACCCCAAGCTATTTGCTGAGAGGCATGTCGAGTCCATGGAATATTTTATATTGTGACACAAGTTGCGGGAAAGAGACAATTTTTTATTTTTTTTATTTTTTTTTGCGCAAAGTTGTCACTAAATGATATATTGCTCAAACATGCCATGGGAATATGTGAAATTACACCCCAAAATACATTCTGTTGCTTCTCCTGAGTACGGGGATACCACATGTGTGAGACTTTTTGGGAGCCTAGCCGCGTACGGGACCCCGAAAACCAAGCACCGCCTTCAGGCTTTCTAAGGCCGTAAATTTTTGATTTCACTCTTCACTGCCTATCACAGTCTCGGAGGCCATGGAATGCCCAGGTGGCAAAAAACCCCCCCAAATGACCCCATTTTGGAAAGTAGACACCCCAAGCTATTTGATGAGAGGTATAGTGAGTATTTTGCAGACCTCACTTTTTGTCACAAAGTTTTGAAAATTTAAAAAAGAAAAAAAAATTTTTTTTTCTCGTCTTTCTTTATTTTCAAAAACAAATGAGAGCTGCAAAATACTCACCATGCCTCTCAGCAAATAGCTTGGGGTGTCTACTTTCCAAAATGGGGTCATTTGGGGGGGGTTTGTGCCACCTGGGCATTCCATGGCCTCCGAAACTGTGATAGGTAGTGAGGAGTAAAATCAAAAATGTACGCCCTTAGAAATCCTGAAGGCACTGATTGGTTTTCGGGGCCCCGTACGCGGCTAGGCTCCCAAAAAGTCCCACACATGTGGTATCCCCGTACTCAGGAGAAGCAGCTAAATGTATTTTGGGGTGCAATTCCACATATGCCCATGGCCTGTGTGAGCAATATATCATTTAGTGACAACTTTGTGCAAAAAAAAAAAAAAAAAAAATTTGTCACTTTCCCGCAACTTGTGTCAAAATATAAAACATTCCATGGACTCAACATGCCTCAAAGCAAATAGCTTGGGGTGTCTACTTTCCAAAATGGGGTCATTTGGGGGGGTTTTATGCCATCTGGGCATTTTATGGCCTTCAAAACTGTGATAGGTAGTGAGGAGTAAAATCAAAAATGTACGCCCTTAGAAATCCTGAAGGCAGTGATTGGTTTTCGGGGGCCCCGTACGCGGCTAGGCTCCCAAAAAGTCCCACACATGTGGTATCCCCATACTCAGGAGAAGCAGCTAAATGTATTTTGGGGTGCAATTCCACATATGCCCATGGCCTGTGTGAGCAATATATCATTTAGTGACAACTTTTTGTAATTTTTTTTTTTTTTTTGTCATTATTCAATCACTTGGGACAAAAAAAATGAATATTCAATGGGCTCAACATGCCTCTCAGCAAATTCCTTGGGGTGTCTACTTTCCAAAATGGGGTCATTTGTGGGGGTTTTGTACTGCCCTGCCATTTTAGCACCTCAAGAAACGACATAGGCAGTCATAAATTAAAGGCTGTGTAAATTCCAGAAAATGTACCCTAGTTTGTAGGCGCTATAACTTTTGCGCAAACCAATAAATATACACTTATTGACATTTTTTCTACCAAAGACATGTGGCCGAATACATTTTGGCCTAAATGTATGACTAAAATTGAGTTTATTGGATTTTTTTTTAGAACAAAAAGTAGAAAATATCATTTTTTTTCAAAATTTTCGGTCTTTTTCCGTGTATAGCGCAAAAAATAAAAACGGCAGAGGTGATCAAATACCATCAAAAGAAAGCTCTATTTGTGGGAAGAAAAGGACGCAAATTTCGTTTGGGTACAGCATTGCATGACCGCGCAATTAGCAGTTAAAGCGACGCAGTGCCGAATTGTAAAAAGTGCTCTGGTCAGGAAGGGGGTAAAACCTTCCGGGGCTGAAGTGGTTAATCGGCTTCATGTGCAAACGCCAGCATTTCTAGTAATGGAAACAGGAAATGAAGCCTTGCGGCTTCACAGCCTATTTCCTACTGAGCATTTGTGAGTTGTGCCTTGTAAATGGTCCCATATTTCGGAAGGACGATCCTACACATAGAGGAGAGTGCAGATTGTTTGTAGCCACCTGTGGCTGCTCCTGGAACCGTGAGTTATCCCCAGTAGGGAATTGCGCCACTTACCTTCTTGTTAGACTGATGTGATTTAATGGTTACACTGCCAGTGTAAACCCGATCAGGGCACCTGGAGGCAGTGTCCCTTCATTAACAGCACTGCACGAGTTTAGCCTCAATCCACCAGGATTTGCATGTTTTAGTGGATGTTTAGCCTCAATCCACCAGGATTTGCATGCATCTACATGCACGAATATAGACTGCCATAAGCCAGACCTATAAACTGTCACTTACCTGCACAGGACTGCCGATACCTACAATGGTGACTTGTATTATCGGTTTATAGCCGTTAGATCTGGTTCATCTTATCTGCTACCCACGCTTTCCATGCGTTATATCTGACAATTGCAGGAACATCAGTGTATGCTGTGACATACAGTTCCCTGCCCAGCTGATCCAGTCTATTTGGGGAATTAAGAAGCCCAGATGTCCACTGTGAGTTGTACGGCCGTGTAAAGGTTGACACCACGGCAGTTACCTGGGACTTCTTCAGACACGACACACCCTGCTTTTCATTCTTGAGCTGACATAGTCGGTATTGTAGATTTATGCTGCATTTCAGTGTGCTTGATTTTGGATGTGCCTATACACCCAAGCATGTCTTTTAAGTATGACAACGTTGTCAACTTTTAATTATTGTCCATTGCCTATTAACTGTGATTACAATTTGTCTATTTTTATATACACTAATCAATAACATTTTTTCAAGAAGAAACTGCTGGCTGCCCTATTTCCTCTTCGCACCTTTTGAACTACTTATAGGTCCTTCCTATTTTTTTTTTCCTTCTTGACCTGTCAAAACCAGGTACTTACTCTCTCCCCCAAAGTTCCAAATGTGGCAGAAGAGAGGGGGAGGATGCAAACAAGAAGATCTTCCCCTTTTGGGTGGTGCTCCGCTTAAGTAAATGTATTGAACAGTCTCTGTTTGCTATAAATCTCATTGCTGGGATCCCAAAAGGTATTGTAACACCCACAAGTATTCACACAGGCAATAGAACATTGTGAGAATAAATATACTTACATTTGTAGCAGACTACACAACATTTCATGTAGCCTACACTGCAAGGTTTCTGGCTCAGTCTTCAGAAGGTCACCTTCATAAGTTAACGAAATTGCAAGGTCACTTAAAAGACGAAGAAGACGCCTCAGATGGAAAAATACTTCTACTGTCCCTGTGATCCTGGGTTATGAGAAGTGAAATGGAATAAGAATAATTCACTTTTTTCAGCAAACATATATTATATGGTCAAAATTAGTGGAACCTGACCATCACACCCACACTATATGTGGACAACCCTCAAAATGGTTGAGTTCAGGTGTTTTCTGATGAAGGGTACTGTTATTGATACAGCATCCAAAGACATTTTAGACAATTGTGCACTTCCAGCTTCATGGCAACAGTTTCAGGGAAATCTTTATCAATTCCAGCATGCCCCTCTATACAAACCCAAAGTCTATAAGGACACAGTTTAATATAATTCATTCGAATGAATGCAAGTGGCCTTTACAAGGGCCTGACCTCAACCATAATGAATATCTTTGGGATTAATTGGATCACAAATTGGAGGTCAGCTCATCACCCAACATCAGTACCTAACCTCACAAATTCTCTTTTGGTTGAATAGGCACAAATCCACACAGGCATACTTAAAAATCGTGCAGAAAGCTTTCCCAGAAAAGAGCAGGCTGGTATAACTGGGGAGGATAAATCCCTATTTATTTCATATTTTAACATGGTTTTAGAATGGGATGTCCACCAAGCTCAAGTAGTTGTGATGTCAGGTGTACACAAACCTTTAGCCATATAGTGGCGAGGAGATATACAGTATACTAAGTTGATTAAAATAACAGAACTAACAATTTTAACATATATTTAAAGTGGTTGTAACCCTAAATAAAAAAAAAAAAAAAAAAAGGAAGAAAAAAGAAGAAGAGCTCCTCCTGTTCCCTTATAGCAGATTAAACAGCACAGTGCTTGCGCTGTCTAATCTGCCCCTTTCTATGCTGTAAAAAAAAACTGGTTGATCCCAGTGTGTGTTGACCACGTTAATCATGGCTGCTGATCCCTGATTAGCATGGTCAGTTTACGTGCCTTCGTCATCCCGCTGCTCTACTCTGTTCCCCTTCGGCCCTGTCAGCTTCTGTGTGTGTGTCTCTCTGCCTCCCCCCTTGTGGCTATTAGCTGGCAGTAAAAGTAAAGAATAATATACACAATCTAGTTACCATTTCTTTTCTTCCCAAGACCAGACTCCCTTTTTCTTGAACCCTTTGGAATGCTCGCTCTGTCTGTAACAAACTCACCTCTCTCCATGATCTCTTTATCTCTAACTCATTTAGTCTACTCGCCATTAATGAAACATGGCTTCATGAATTCGGCACTGCGTCTTCTGCTGCCCTATCCCATGGTAGTCTTCTCTGGACTCACTCCCCCAGACCCAGTGGATGCAAGGGAGGGGGTGTTGGAATCCTTCTAGCCCCACATAGCACCACCTTTCAGGTACTTCACCCACCTCCCTCTGTGTCACTCTCCTCATTTGAGGCACACTGCATTCATCTGTTCTCCACAGTTTCTCTAAGGATAGCTGTGATCTAATGCCCGCCCCCCTGGACCAGTATTAACCTTTCTTAATTACTTCTCTGCCTGGCTACCCTACTTTCTCTCTTCTGAAATCCCAACAATCATTCTCGGGGACTTCAACATCCCTACTAATACTAACACCACTGCTACTTACAAACTTCTCAGTCTAACCTCCTCCTTTGACCTGAAGCAATGGATACATGCTTCCACTCACTCTGAAGCAATACCCTTGACCTGGGTTTCTCCCACCAATGCACTCTGTGCACCCTCTCCAACTATTCTTTGCATCTCTCTGATCACTACCTTATTAGTTTCACTTTCTCCCTCTCCTCCACCTCCTCTCCCTCCAACAACCTAACCGCTACCCGTAGAAACCTACGCCATCTCAACCCTTCTCTTCTCTGCTACTGACCACCTCTATGACAAAATCGCGTCCTGCACCGAGCTAGCCACTTCTGTCTACAACGCTTCACTTTTAGCCTCCCTGGACATACTGGCCCCTCTCACTACACACAGAATCTGGCCCGACCCCTTCAACTTTCGCAAACTGACACTAGAAGTCTGAAAAAACATAGCCGTGCTCTTGAGCACCTGTAGCTAAAGACTAAGTCTCAGAAAGATTTCAACCAGTATAAATCTGCCCTCTAAAAATACAATTCCTGCCTCCTCACTGCCAAGCAGACCTATTTTATCACTCTCATTAACAACTCATCATCCCGTCCCCGTCAACTCTTCTCTACCTTCAAATCTCTACTTTGTCCCCCACTGCCTCCACCCACTAACTCACTCACTGCCCAGGAGATCGCAAATCTCTTCAAACAGAAGATTGAAATAATTTGTGAGGAGATCTCTGCTGTTCAGATACCTTCCACGCTTTACACTTCATGCCTACAAGTACAATCATTACTTCCCTCATTCAACCCCACCAGTATAGAAGAGGTTGCTAAACTACTTGCCAACGTCCAACTAACCCCCTGCCCTCTGGATCCTGTTCCCTCGCAAATGCTACGTTCACCCTCTGACTCTATTCTACACTTTCTAACCCACATTTTCAATCTCTCCCTCTCTTCTGGAATCTTCTTCAACTCTCTAAAACACGCACTAGTCCGCCCCATACTTAAAAAGCCTTCACTGGACCCAACCAATCTTAACAACATACGCCCCATCTCCTTGCTCCCCTTTTTATCCAAACTACTTGAACGACTGGTCTACTACCGACTGAGCAACCACCTTGCCAAGAATAGCCTTCTTGATCCCATTCAGTCTGGATTTTGCCCTCAACACTCCACTGAAACTGCTCTCCTAAAACTAACAAACGATCTACTAACAACCAAATCCAATGGACACAATTCTGTACTCCTAATCTTGAACCTTTCTGCTGCTTCTGATACAGTTGACCACCCCCTCCTCCTCCAAAAACACCACGCCATTGGTCTCCGTGACTGTACTCTTCGCTTGTTCTCTTCCTACTTATCCAACTGGACCTTTAGTGTTACTTACAACTCTACTTCCTCGTCTCCTCTTCCTTTTTCTGTTAAGGTTCCCCAAGGTTCTGTTCTTGGGCCTCTCCTATTTTCAATCTACACCTCTGCCCTGGGTCAGCCGATAGCCTCCCATGACTTCAAATACCATCTCTACTCTGACCACACCCAAATATATTTCTCTACCCCTCAGCTCACTCCCTCAGTATCCTCACGTATCACTATCACTAATTTACTAACAGACATATCAGTCTGGATGTCACATCACTTCCTCAAACTCAATCTATCCAAAACCCAACTTATACGTTTTTCCTCCAGCCCTTCCCCTTTAGACTCTGTAAAAATTGATGACACAACTATCAGCCTATCACTGCATGCCAAGGTCTTAGGTGTAGTCCTGGACTCTGAACTCTCCATTAAGCCCCACATCCAATCACTGTCCAAATCTTACCCCCTCAACCTCCGCAACATCTCCAAAATACACCTCATTCTAATCAATGACACAACAAAGCTCTTAATTCACTCCCTGGTCATCTCCCACCTTGACTACTGCAACTCCCTACTCATTAGCTTACCTCTACATAGGATATCACCCATTTAATCCATCATGAATGCTGCTGCCAGACTCACCACCTTACCAATCGCTCTTTGTCTGCTACTCCTCTCTGTCAATCCCTCCACTGGCTCCCGCTCACCCAACAAATAAAATTCAAAATGCTAACAACTTTCAAAACCATCCACATTTAACCCCCAGTTACATCACTAGCCTAGTCTCAAAATACTAACCTAATCGTTCTGTTCGTTCCTCTCAGGACCTCCTCCTCTCTAGCTCCCTTGTCACCTCCACCATTGCTCGCCTCCAGGACTTTTCCAGAGCCTCTCGAATCCTATTGAACTCTTTACCCCAACTTGTCCGATTATCTCCTACTCTGTTAGCTTTTAGATGATCCCTGGAAACCCTCCTTTTCAGAGAAGCCTATCCTACCCACACCTAACAACTGCATTCCATTTTCTCCATCAGTTCATCTCCACAGTTATTACCTTTTGCTTCACCTGACCCTCCCTTCTCGATTGTAAGCTCCAACAAGCAGGGCCCTCTGATTCCGTCTGTATTGAATTGTATTGTAACTGTACTGTCTGCCCTCATGTCGTAAAGCCCTGCGCAAACTGTTGGCGCTATATAAATCCTGTATAATAATAATAATTACTGCCAGCCCCTCTGTTCTATCAATCTATCCTACACTGTGTAAATGCTTTTTTTTATGAAATAATGCCTGTAAATACCTTATCTCCAATCTGTTCTGGCCAGTCACGTGACCTCCGGACGCTCTCCTCCCCCATCTAAGGGCTACAGCGGGAGGGGTTGAGTGGCCAGCACAGCGGTCACATGACCTCCCAGATGATATCAGATGGGGATCTCGGCCCCTCCCACTGTAGCCCATAGATCGGAGAAGAGTGGTCGGAGGTCACGTTACCGGCCATAAAAGATCAGAGATAATGTATTTACAGGCATCCTTTTATCAAAACATTTACACACTGACTGTAGGATAGATTAATAGAGGAGCTGACTGTAATTTTTCTTTACCTTTACTACCACCTTAAGACAGAATGATTATCTGAAACCACTAACTGCTGTCCAAGTTTCTTTGTCAATGGTATATTCAGACTACCCAGATAGCAAGGATAACTTGCCACAAATTTGTGGCAGTGTTGAACTGTAAGTCTTAAATTGCTGCACATTTTCCCTGGCAAGTTGTACACTTGCAGATCACTTGAAGCACGGGTTTTAGCTGACACTTTTCCAATTTGTAGAAAATTTGCATGGCAAGTCTCTAGCAAGAGCAAAGTTGCAGTAGTGAGTCTACAGCAAGAGCTCTGCAAGTCTACAGCATGCAAATTCAGCCACAGTGACCACTGTATTGGGATGACTGTTGCACAACATAACCGAACCAGAACTTGCAGCAGACTTGCACAATGTTTGCAAAGAATGTTGATCTGGAGTCATGGAATGCTGGCAAGTCTAGCAATACCTTAGAAAGTCATTTTCAAACACACATTTATTGGCTAGAGGACATTTAACTGTAGGAATCTTTTTTGGCAGAAGAGATGATCTTCCAGTGCAAAAAGGTTGCAGCTTCTATCATTGTGACAATGGCTGCTTAGGATATTAGTGACAATTAAAGTGGATGTCCAAGAATTAAATAAAATCTACCCTTGCAGAGGATCCCCCTCCCCCCTGCACTGCAAGGGTTAAATGTTTGTTTCATCTAGGGGTGCAGAGATAAGGTGTATTACTTACTTTAATCCATGCTCCAGTGCTATTCTCTTTTGCCTGAAGCTCAAGGTTGTGGGTAGCCCCTCTGTGTTGTCATGTGCAGGGCTTTTAACCCTGAATTGTATGTGAGCATTAATACTGTAGAGGGATCTTGCTGGAGTGAGAAATACGGTAAGTATTATACCTTATTCATGCACCCCTAGACGAAATGAACATTTAACCCCTGCAGTGAAGTGGGGGCACACCGCAAGAGAACATTTTGCCTATATCAGCTTTTAATACTCAATTTTTTTTCACTAGGACAGAAATCGAGTGTGAAACTCTCCAAAAAAACACATTCAACCTGACAGATGCCATACACTAACCAAAACTAGAAATAAATGTTTTGACGGGAGTTCCAAGTAAACTTTGTGTATAACAAGTTACGAATAAAACAACTACTATCATTGACTCAGCATGTACTAGGCAGCACCCTGCTTACCAGCCTTCCAGATGTTTCACACAGGTGTCTGTGCTAGCTCCAATGCATTCTAACTTTTGCCTCTGAAGCCAGTCAGTCAATTCTTTCTGTAGAAAACCATGAAGGGTCTCACAAAGCCCAAGAAGCTCTTTTATCTGGCTCAGGACCTCCTTTTGTGCAGAACAACAACAAGAGTTAAACTATATGCTGCAAAGTCAAACAACTGAGACACTGACATTTTATCATCACCATTATTATTATTATTGAAAGCATTTATAAAGTGTATGAAATTAATGTAGGGGACTACATTGCTAGAATCTTATGTACATAAAAATGTCAAATTTATTAAAATAAAAGTGTATTAAATACCATTTAAATTGTTTTTTACTGCGGTCCCATGACCATGATACCTCCATGCTCAGATGTGCTAAGAAGGGTGAGGTGATTAGTCATCAAGTGACCTCACCTGCCTTTTTCTGCCTTTAAAGCAGTAGTAAACCGCAGTTTATTTATTTTTAATCCTGCAAGGCAATGCCATAATGTGCTAGTATGCATCGCATACTAGCACATTATGTGAAACTCACCTTAAATTGATGCCCACTAGGGACACGCTGTCATCATTGTAGGCACTGCCATCTTTCCCCGCTCTGACTTTTGGGTTTGCGGACTCTAGCTGTGTGAATGGCCGGAGCTATGATGACGTCACTCCTGCCCATGTGTGCGGGAGCCGCTGTTCATGGCACAGGACTCTGCAGGAACAGCACGGTATGCCGTTCCTTCAGAGCGCATGAAACAGTGACATCACCAGCTGCATCAAAAGTAAATATCTCCTAAACCGTGCAGGTATAATCAAAAATATCAAATGCGAAATAAATAATAAAGCATCATTAAAAGTGATTGTACAGTCTAGTTTTTTTCCTATAAAAATAACAAACATGTTATACTTACCTGCTCTGTTGCAGTAGATTTGCACAGAGCAGCCCGGATCCTCCTCTTCTCGGGTCCCTCTTCGCTGCTCCTGGCCCATTCCTCCTGTTGAGTGCCCCCACAGCAAGCAGCTTGCTATGGGGGGTACCTGAGCTGAGTCACAGCTCCCTGTATCCATTCAGACACTGAGCTGTGGCCTGGCCCGGCCCCCTCTCTCTCCTGATTGGCTGACTGACTTTGATTGTCAGCAGTGGGAGCCAATGGCGCTGCTGCTGTGTCTCTGCCAATCAGGAGGGAGAGTCTCGAATGGCACTCGTGGACACAGATGGGGCTCAGTAATTATTAGAGGGGCTGAGGGGGGCTGCTGCACACAGAAGGCTTTTCATCCTAATGCATAAGGATAACAAACCTTCTGACTTTACAACTCCTTTAAAGTCCAGCCACTACATTTTTTTTTAATGTTACTTATATCATGGTACGGGCATTTGATATTTTATTAATGTAGAAAATAACAAATCAGAGGAACATTGCACTGGGCAGTAAGTGAAAAAGAACAATGCATCAGTTTGAGAAGGCAGTGTTGTTAGCTCAGTGTTGTAAATATCATGTAACATTGCACCAGAGCAGCGTTTCTCAAACCTTTTTTGAGTTGTGGGACCCTTTAAAATTATGCACAATCTCAAGGCAGCCCATTTTAAAATTATGTAAAACTATTAGTTAAGTTTTTTACATAATGTAGTAGCATCAACACACGTAGGACAGCCAGCATTAGAGGTGATTTATTCTTACAAAGCAAATACACCTTTGAGCACTGGTACTGACTAGTATTCCAGCATTTCTACTTTCCCTCAGTTTCTCTCCCTCATTAGGCTAATGTGAACCCACTGACATAGAGGGGCAAGGGGATGGGCAAATAAGGATGTCCTTAGGAGCCCAACGTCCTCCTTACTAACCTATGACGTCACTGTTTTTTAGGACATAGGCTGCTGGCCTGCATGATGCCCAAGGTTGTGATGCTACACAATATAAATTGTAGACACTTTTTGGGCAATCTAGGACAGTCCTTAGGCATTTAGCCAAGGCACCTCTGAAAAACACATTAGGCACCCTGGTTGATAAAGGCTGCACCAGAAAGCGGTCATCCTGTGAACAAAGGCAAACTAAAGCCTCGTACACACGCTTAGATTTTCGGACGTCCGAACATCCGTTTTTTGTGGCATGCTAGTCTCATGTCGAAAGTGAAGCAGTTACTCACAATGCAAAATTTTTCGTATGACAGAATACGTCAGAAGTGACGTAATGTGTTGAATAGTTTTGTATGTATTCTTTGGTTTCTGAGCATGCGTAGTCTTGCTCTTACAATTTTTTTTCGCACGAAAACCGTACTATTAAAACAAAAATCGGACGTTAAGTTCACATCGGACAAAAATTTTGTACTCTGCACATCCATCTTTTGTCTGACGAAAAAGCAAAATCAGCTGTCAAAAGCACCGTACTAACGATCCGAAAATCGGCAGAGCTTGTCGTATGAATTTTTCCATATGATTTTCGTATCGTGTGTACGGGAAAACAGCCTTTAGGATGTTTTCAGAGTTTAATAATTCTTAGTGTGTCGTCATTAATCTCATTCTGGTGCAGTGCTATAGACTGTGAACAAAACAGATGAAACAAACAAAAAAATAATAATAAATTAAGTGCTAAATATTACAAAATTTGAAAATGAAACTTGTTTGTTAAGTAAGGCATGTGGATTGACTACTTCTGAGATAAATACTGCATGAATTATTTTAAGACAAAAATGAATGTGCTATTTTATTATTAGCGAGTTGACCTCAGTGTATCAATGCTCTAGTTTTTGTCAGATTGACTCCTGTTACTGTTAATCATTCCCGACAAGGCAACACATGCACATTACGAATGGGACTGCAGATTAGTCATCCTGTTGTGCCTTGCAGCTGTGGTTAGCGTGGTCAAGACAACACAGAAAGCTGGCCAACGTGAGAGACACTAGCAGGATCATCAAGTATTTAGTCTTGATTACAATTAAAAAACAATCACTACAATGCTCTATAAGCGATCATAGGGACTACGGTGTGATTAACCACTTCCCGCATGTCGGCCGTGGATAATGATGGCTGGGCGGTGCAGCTCTCGTTCTGGGTGGACGTCATATGACAGCCTCCCAGAACGACCGCTCTCGCACGGCCCCGGGTGCGCGCAGTGATCGGCCGCGCTGTGTTTCTAGGACACGGCGCGACCCCGATCTGTGTAAAGAGCTGCGGCCACGGATCTTTAACCATGTGATCGGCTGTATCCAATCACAGCCGGTCACATGTAAACACGGAAATGCCGGTAATCATCGCTCCTTGCCTCACACTGACAGAGTGTGAGGAGAGAAGAGCCGATCAGTGGCATCTCCTCACAGGGGACAGATAGGGATGTAATCAGGGCACTGATCATCAGTGCCCTGATTACAATTAAGTGCCCACCAGTGCCAGAACTGTGTACCCACCACTGCCAGCAATCAGTGCCAACCAGTGCCCACAATTGCCACCAATCTGTGCCCACAAGTGGCAGCAATCAGTGGCCATTAGTGATGCCAGTCAGTGCTGGCTATCAGTGCTGCCCAGCCATACCCATCACTGCTGCCCATCAATGCTCATCACTGCTGCTCATGAATGCCACCCATCAATGCCGCCCATCAGTGCCACCCATCCAAGCCCACCAGTGCCGCCTATCTGTGCCCACCAGTGCTGCCTATCTGTGCCCAGTGCCACCCATCAGTGTTGCCTATCAGTGCTCATCAGTGCCACATATCAGTGCCACCTATCAGTGCCCATAAGTGCCGCCTCATCAGTGCCCATAAGTGCCAACTCATCAGTGCCCATCAGTGCAGCCTATCAGTGCCCATCAGTGCAGCCTCATCAGTGCCCATCAGTGAAGGGGAAAAATTACTTATTTACAAAATTTACTGACAGAAACTAAGAAAAACTTTTATTGTTTTCAAATTTCCGGGAGTGATTAAATACCACCAAAAGAAAGCTCTATTTGTGTGAAGAAAATGATAAAAATTTCACATGGTTACAGTGTAGCATTACCACACAATTGTTATTCAAAGTGTGACAACGTAAGTGCCCTGTATTGAGGTGGTTAAAGAGATTTAGATTTTAGGATTACATACACTTTAAGTGCCCTGAAGGAGATGTTGACTACTTGGCATTTCACACAGCAGATAAAAACTATGGGGATAGAGGGGAGGCACCCTGGGAGGGTGTATCCTCAAAAGCTTGCCAGTGTCCAATCACCTGAAGGTACAAACCTATAACCACTGTACAAATAAGATAGATATAGATTTCAGGTAAAAAAGGAAGTGAATACCGCACTAAACTAGAAATAAAAATAAGTAGCTGCAGCTCAAATTTGCAAGATATATACAAACACAGTGATTATAAGAAAAAGAAAAAGCTGTGCAAATACATTAAAATAAATGTGTAGTGATAAGATATAGTGTATTGCAACAACTTAACAACAAATACTGAACACCAAATGAATATTAGATAATAAATCCTCAAAAAAATGTGAGGTGAATAAAAGTAAATGAATTCTTCTGTGCAGATAAAAAAAAATGATAATTGTGAACCTCCACCACACACAATGCGCGCTTACCAGAGGGCAAGTAATATCAAGCCTGTAATCAATTTTATGACGAAACGTACGTCCGGAGGCAGACATGCTGACGTCATCGCAGGGTGTAGCGTATATGTTGACAGTTGTCTGCAAGCTGGCCGGCATTTTTATGAGCTTTTTATCTTCTATGCAAATGTAAGTGCAATATTTTATATCTAATAAACCGATGATTTACGGATTCACACTATGGTGAGCTTCTTTTCATCTTCCCGGGACCCTGATCGTTGCCTGTTGGTCTATTTGCCGAGTTGTGATCTCCTGGCTTGTCTTCAGCGTACTCATAGTTATTTGCTGCCGCTGTTGGTCTGATGTCCGGATGCTGATCTAGATTACATTCTTGATATTGCTTGCCCTCTGGTAAGCGCGCATTGTGTGTGGTGGAGGTTCACAATTATCAGTGTTTTTTATCTGCACAGAAGGATTCATTTACTTTTATTCACCTCACTGGACTGTTTTTTAATATTTATTCATTTTTTTGAGGATTTATTATCTAATATTCATTTGGTGTTCAATATTTGTTGTTAAGTTGTTGCAATACACTAGATATAGATTTCAGATCCAGATATTTTTGTAATAGATCTGACCTTGCGTTTTCGGTCCAGCTCATTCAGTTGAGCTTGCAGCTCTTGTGTCTTTTGCTTAATATACTCAGCTGTAACTTTTGAAGACCCTATAATGAAAAAAAAAAAAAAAAAAAAAAGAGTAAATGTGTTTGTGTTAGATGAATCATTATTTGTCAGGCATTCTGACACACCTGTTAGTTCCCTATATAGCTGATTGCATTCAATTTAAAGGAGGAGTACAGCCAAAGCTTGTTTGGCTGTACTTCTCCTGTGGATCACAGGAGTGCAGTTCATTCTGCACGCCTCTGACCCATTTTACGCAGACAGCGGGCTAAAGTCTGCTGTCTGCGGACATTACAGAGCCGGTCCAGGCTCGGGAAAGATCACAACCATATAGTCGGGATCTGCTCACATGCCTGGACAGGCACGGCCTCTCAGCGAGCCACTGAGAGCCTGAGCCAGCTGCTCCCGCCCCCTCCACAGCTTAGTGCTCCAGTGAGTGCGCAGCGCAGAGAGCCATGACTTTGACTAACAGTCAGCAGCTCTCTGTTCAGGGAGCTGTTAGAACCGAGCGATTAGCAGGGGATTGATCGCTCGGTTCTCAGTGTTAGAGTTGGCGGGGGACAGATGCTGCATCCAGCTAGGTTAAGTATGATTCTACAAAAAAACGAATTCCCATAGTTCTATTTTAAAGTGAACCTATGCTTTGCCTATGGAGGGAAAAGAATCACATTTTCCCTTATTCCCCACTCCCTAGCAGCATACAGTGCCTTGAAAAAGTATTCATACCCTTTCAAATTTTCCAAATTTTGTCATGTTAAAACCAAAAACGTAAATGTATTTTATTGGGATTTTATGTGATCGTCCAACACAAAGTGGCACATAAATGTGAAGTAGAAGGAAAATGATAAATGGTTTTCAATATTTTTTACAACTAAGTATCTGAAAAGTGTGGCGTGCATTTGTATTTAACCCCCGAGTCAACACTTTGTAGAACCACCTTTCACTGCAATTACAGCAACAAGTATTTTTGGGTATGCCTCTACCAGCTTTGCACATCTAAAAAGTGACATTTTTGCCAATTCTTCTTTTCAAAATAGCTCAAGCTCTGTCAGATTGGATGGAGAGCGTCTGTGAACAGCAATTTTCTTGCCACAGATTATCAATTGGATTTAGCTCTGGACTTTGACTGGGCCATTCGAACACATGAGTATGCTTTGATCTAAACTATTCCATTGTAGCTCTGGCTGTATGTTTAGGGTTGTTGTCCTGCTGGAAGATGAACCTCCGCCCCAGTCTCAATTTTGGCCTCATCTGACCAGAGCACCTTCTTCCACATGTTTGCTGTGTCCCCCACATGGCTTCTCACAAACTGCAAATGGAACTTCTTATGGCTTTCTTTCAACAGTGGCTTTCTTCTTGCCACTCCTCCATAAAAGGCCAGATTTGTGGAGTGGTTGACTTACAGTTGTCCTGTGGACAGATTCTCCCACCTGAGCTGTGGATCTCTGCTGCTCCTCCAGATTTACCATGGGCCTCTTGGCTGCTGCCCTGATTAATGCTCTCCTTGCCTGGCCTGTCAGTCTAGTTGGACGGCCATGTCTTGGTAGGTTTGCAGTTGTGCCATACTCTTTCCATTTTCGGATGAAGGATGGAACAGTGCTTTGTGAGATGTTCATAGCTTGGGATATGTTTTTATAACCTAACCCTGCTTTAACCTTTTCGCCGCCAGGTCTGTACGTCGTACGGACCTGACAATGGGGGTATTGCAGCCACCGGGATTGTGTGTGAAACTGACAGGCAGACTCCTGCCTGTCAGGTGAGAGCATTTGTGCGGCGGCACTTCCGCCCCATTGCTCTCACACATCCCCGGTACCGGCGTCACCCCCCGCCATGCTTACCAGGCTCCGCTTGCCTATCGGCACACCCAGGAGCTCCATGGCATGTGCTGGTGGGTGGAGGGGAAGGAGAAGAGCGGACACACGTCCTCTCTCCTCCCCTTCTTCTTGTGACCCGGAAAGCGACATCTGATGTCACTTCCAGGTCAAGCTCTCAGTGTCCCCAGCTAGCTCAGCCAGGAAATAATGTTTTACAATACAATCTGCATTGCAAAATATTAAGTGGAGCACAGTCTTTTAGACCCAGCATATCTTAATATAGAGAACCTGTCACCAAAAAAACATCACATAGGGGACTTTTTGTCCCCTATGTGATGAAAGAGAAAAGCACATAAGATCCCCCACCCCCACATATACACACGCTTGAACGTAAACGCATGCATCAGGGCGCTTGTGCGTGAAAACGTTGATTGCGATACACAGGTTATATATCACCGCGTGCGCTGGAGTGAGAGCAATAATTCTAACAAAAGACCTCCTCTGTAACACTGATACCTATAGGGAGCCTTTGAAGTGTCGGCTATAGAGAATATAGGGTACTGAAGTTTGACGCCATTTAACGGGTCCACAAAAATTTAAGGTGATGGGAAAGGTGAGGCTGCAGATGGGCACTGAACAGGCTGCATTGTTGGTTAATTTAATGGCTGCAGATGGGCACTGAACAGGCTGCATTGTTGGTTAATTTAATGGCTGCAGATGGGCACTGAACAGGCTGCATTGTTGGTCAATTTAATGGCTGCAGATGGGCACTGAGCAGGGTGCATTGATGGGCAATTTAGAGGTTGCAGATGGGCACTGAGCAGGGTGCATTGATGAGCCGTGACCCTAATTTTGCTTTGAAGTTCTTTATTTAAAATGTATGTTTTTTCCCTTAAACTTCCCTCCTAAAATTGGGGTGCGTGTTATACACCGATAAATACGGGTATACACAGGTGGACTCTATTTATTAATTAGGTGACTTCTGAAGGCAATTGGTTCCACTAGATTATTTTAGTTAGGGGTATCAGAGTAAAGGGGGCTGAATACAAATGCACGCCATACTTTTCAGATATTTGTAAAAAATTTTGAAACTTATTTATCATTTTCCTTCCACTTCACAATTATGTGCCACTTTGTGTTGGTCTATCACATAAAATCCCAATAAAAGAAATTTACGTTTTTGATTTTAACATGACAAAATGTGGAAAATTTCAAGGGGTATGAATACTTTTTCAAGGCACTGTATATTAAGCTTACATTCTGTCCCACCTTGTTCAACTGCCCAGAGCAAAGACAAGTCCTGTGTAAGTTACTGCAGTCAAAGCATACATAGAATCCACACGTGGCAGCACCGATTGGCCGCAGCCTGTCACATGGAGTCAGTGACATGCTCCTCCATACCTGGAAGCACCAAGTATTTCCTCCTTCTCTCAATGCTGAACACAGCAGTTTTAATCAAAGTTTTTAGACAAGTCACTGCAGCCAGACTCCAGCAAGCACTGCACATGTGAGGTACAGCGCTTTGAAAAAGTATTCATACCCCTTGAAATTTCCCACATTCTGTCATGTTACAACCAAAAACGTAAATGTATTTTATTGGTATTTTATGTGATAGACCAACACAAAGTGGCACATAATTGTGAAGTGGAAGGAAAATGATAAATGGTTTAAATAAAAGGAAGGTCTGGTGTCACCAGTAACACACCTCCATCCCTAATAATACAATAGAAACATGGTTGACACCCTTGGGACTTTGAATGAGGGGTGCACAACTGGCCGATAAAATTGACAAATGTAAATACAGTAAAGTATTTATTACAAAAATAGTCACACATAAAAGAGTAGTAACATACAAAGGCAAAGCTGATACAATATTGCACATGATAAAGATTGCATTGCATTTAAAGTAAATGAGTGTACATGACATCTATAACACCCGATGCGTTTCACGTTTCTTTTTTTCCTTTCAGGGATTGCCTTTACTGACATCCCTTTTCACATATCTGCAGTATTGCACACATTTTTCCTTGGCCTTATCCGTCTTACCATCGCAACAGGTTGGTTTATACATGCGATCAATCATATACTCTGCTACTATTTTGCTAATTTAGCAATGTTTGATTATATACATATCACATTATATTTTAGCTGACACCTGAACAGATTATTTAGGATCTCCAAGGTCACTCATTTCTACCAATGCCATGTCCGCATTCCCATTGTTCCTTGGTCTGGGTTTTTTGGTTGGCACCGCTTCCTCAGCTTCCTTCCCAAGCATATATTGCTGCCATCATCAGTGAACATTGCCGATTGGTGAGTATGGGGTCTTTCTTTTTTCTGTGAGGTCCCTCTTACCATTTGTCCATTTATTCATGTGTTACATTACTTTTTGATTATTCATTTTCAGATATATCCCACATGCATCCACCCCTGAAGAGCGATCCAAATCTCGCGAAACGCGTCGGGTGTTATAGATGTCATGTATACTCATGTAATTTAAATGCAATGCAAAATTTAACCATATGCAATATTGTATCGGCTTTGCCTTTGTATGTTACTCTTTTATGTGTGGCTATTGTATTGTATTGTACTGTATTGTACTGTATTTACATTTGTCAATTTTATCGGCCAATTGTGGGCGACATCCATGTTTCAATGATAAATGGTTTTCAAAATGTTTTACAAATAAATATGTGAAAAATGTGGTGTGCTTTTGTATTCAGCCCCCTTTACTTTGATACCCCTAACTAAAATCTAGAGGAACCAATTGCCTTCAGAAGTCACCTAATTAGTGAATAGAGTCAATCTGTGTGTAATTTAGTCTCAGTATAAATACAGCTGTTCTGTGAAGCCCTCAGAGGTTTATTAGAGAACCTTAGTGAACAAACAGCATCATGAAGGCCAGGAATAAAGTTGTGGAGAAGTTTAAAGCAAGGTTAGCTTATAAAAAAATATCCCAAAGTTTAAACATCTCACGGAGCACTGTTCAATCCATCATCCGAAAATGGAAAGAGTATGGCAAAACTGCAAACCTACCAAGACATGGCCATCCACCTAAATTGACAGGCCGGGCAAGGAAAGCATTAATCAAAGAAGCCGCCAAGAGGCCCATGATAACTCTGGAGGAGCTTCAGAGATCCACAGCTCAGGTGGGATAATCTGCCCACAGGACAACTATTAGTCGTGCACTCCATAAAAATCTGACCTTTATGGAAGAGGCAAGAAGAAAGCTATAGTTGAAAGAAAGCCATAAGAAGTCCCCTTTGCAGTTTGTGAGAAGCCATGTGGGGGACACAGCAGACATGTGGAAGAAGGTGCTCTGGTCAGAAGAGACCAAAATTTTACTTTTTAGCCTAAAAGCAAAACGCTATGTGTGGAGGAAAACTAACACTGCACATCACCCTGAACACACCATCCCTCATGTTTTGGGGATGCTTTTCTTCAGTGGGGATAGGAAAGCTGGTCAGAGTTGATGGGAAGATGGATGGAGCAAATACAGGGCAATCTTAGAAGAAAACCTGTTAGAGAGTCTACAAAGGACTTAAGACTGGGGTGGAGGACTTTCTAGCAGTACAACGACCATAAACATACAGCCAGAGCTACAATGGAATGGTTTAGATCAAAGCATATTCATGTGTTAGAATGGCCCAGTCAAAGTCCAGACCTAAACCCAATTGAGAATCTGTGGCAAGACTTGAAGATTGCTGTTCACAGACGCTCTCCATCCAATATGACAGAGCTTGAGCTATTTTGTAAAGAAGAATGGGCAAAAATGTTACTCTCTAGATGTGCAAAGCTGGTAGAGACATAACCAAAAAGACTTGCAGCTGTAATTGCAGCGAAAGGTGGTTCTACAAAGTATTGACTCAGGGGGCTGAATACAAATGCACCCCACACTTTTCAGATATTTGTAAAAAAAAATGAAAACCATTTATCAGTTTCCTCCCACTTCACAATTATGTGCCAATTTGTGTTGGTCTATCACATAAAATCACAATTTACGTTTTTGGTTGTAACGTGACAAAATGTGAAATATTTCAGGGGGTAGGAATACTTTTTCAAGGCACTGTATATATGTGTGCTGTGCAGCTTCCTCTCTCTCCTTTCATATGTCATCAGTCATATTAAGATTTCCAAACCAGGTTTGAAATAGATTGAAGGCTGGGATAAACGCTATTGTCAATTTGATACATTAGGCTTTGCATAGCCAAAGGACATTGAAAATAATATAGTGGGTGTGTTTGGCAATACTTCTCTTGCATTACAAACAGGTCAGCAAAAGTGATTCCAAGCTCAAGGGATGGGGAGTGAGAGGTACCAAGTAGCCGCTGGTGCAGTATGAACTTTTACTTGATATACATAAATACAAAACAAATGGTACTGTACTCAAAGACGTTTGAGTATAAAATGTGTAATAGCAAGATAGTGTTCAGGGACTGGGAGCAATGGATGTGTCTTCCAGGAAGCCACTGCAAATGCCGAAGCACAGGTGGAAGCCGATGCAGATCACAAATAAATGGCAGCGGATGGTATGGTTTTTGTTTGTTCCATCCTTTCTCCATCATCGTACTTCTACTCCTACTCTACTTCTACATCGTACTTCCTTTAACACTTCTGATTGACTGAACATCTAAAAAAAAGCAATATACAATGGATATAAAAAGTCTACACACCCCTGTTAAAATGTCAGGTTTCTGTGATGTAAAAAAAAATGAGACAAAGATAAATCATTTCAGAACTTTTTCCACCTTTAATGTGACCTATTAACTGTATAACTCAATTGAAAAACAAACTGAAATCTTTTGGGGGGGAGTAAGTAATAAAAAAAATGAAAATAATGTGGTCGCAGAAGTGTGCACACCCCCTTGTAACTGGGGATGTAGTTGTGTTCAGAATTAAGCAATGACATTCAAACTCATGTTAAATAGGAGTCCGTACACACCTGCCATCATTTAAAGTGCCTGTGATTAACCTCAAATAAAGTTCAGATGTTCTAGTAGGTCTTTTCTAACATTTTCTTAGTCGCATCCTACAGCAAAAGCGACGGTCCGTAGAGAGCTTCCAAAGCATCAGAAGGATCTCATTGTTAAAAGTTATCAGTCAGGAAAAAGGTACAAAAGAATTTCCAAGGCATTAGATATACCACGGAACACAGTGAAGACAATCATCATCAATTGGAGAAAATATGGCACAACAGTGACATTACCAAGAACTGGACATCCCTCCAAAATTGATGAAAAGACGAGAAGAAAACTGGTCAGGGAGGCTGCCAAGAGGCCTACAGCAACATTAGAGGAGCTGCAGGAATATCTGGCAAGTACTGGCTGTGTGGTACATGTGACAACAATCTCCCGTATTCTTCATATGACTGGGCTATAGGGTAGAGTGGCAAGACGGAAGCCTTATCTTACCAAGAAAAACATCCAAACCCGGCTAAATTTAGCAAAAACACATTATGGTCTGATGAAACCAAGGCTGAACTTTTTGGCCATAACTCCAAAAGATATGTTTGGTGCAAAAACAACACTGCACATTACCAAAAGAACACATACCCACAATGAAGCATGGCGATGGCAGCATCATGCTTTGGGGCTGTTTTTCTTCAGCTGGAAAAGAGGCCTTGGTCAAGGTAGAGGGAATTATGAACAGTTCCTAATACCAGTCAACATTGGCACAAAACCTTCATAGTAGGTGAGGTTAAAAAAAAAAAAAACAACACAAATCCAACCTGTGTGTGTGATTATATGTCAGTATTACATTGTATATCCCTGTATGTTGCGGTCGTTCAGGTGCTTGACTAATAGTTTTTTTAAACTATTGATGCCCTCCGCTGAAACCACCGCCTGTGGAAGGGAATTCCACATCCTTGCCCCTCTTACAGTAGAGAAGCCTCTACGCAGTTTAAGTTTAAACCTCTTTTTCTCTAATTTTAATGAGTGGCTACGTGTCTTATTGAACTCCCTTCCGCAAAAAAGTTTTATCCCTATTTTGGAGTCACCAGTACGGTATTTGTACATTGAAATCATATCCCCTCTCAAGCGTCTCTTCTCCAGAGAGAATAAGTTCAGCGCTCGCAACCTTTCCTCATAACTAATATCCTCCAGACCCTTTATTAACTTTGTTGCCCTTCTTTGTACTCGCTCCATTTCCAGTACATCCTTCCTGAGGACTGGTGCCCAGAACTGGACAGCATTCTCTAGGTGAGACTGGACCAGAGTCTTGTAGAGTGGGAGAAACTATTGCTTTATCCCTGGAGATAATCCCCTTTTTAATGCATGCCAATACAGGAAGTCCCTGAGTTACGAATACAATAGGGACTGTAGGTTTGTTCGTAAGTTGAATTTGTTTGTAAGTCGCAACACTGCATTTGTAAGTGTAACTTCCGGTCGGAATACTGCATTTGTAAGTGTAACATCAGCCTGTGCATGGATGTGGGATGTTCCGGGCACTTGTTATGTTATCTGGGGCTCTTCTGGCCATGCAGTACATGTAGTACTGCAGTATGGGATGTATCCGGAGGTATCCAGGACCAGCGAGGAGCACAAGTGCCTGGCATTTGAGGCCGTTCGTAAGTAGGAGTCGTTCGTAACTTGGGGACTGCTTGTATTCGGTTTGCTTTGTTAGCAGCAGCTTGGCATTGCATAAGCCATTGCTGAGCCTATCATCTACTAGGAGCCCCAGAGGTTCGCCCCCTAGTGAGTAGATTGCATTCATATTTTTGTCACCCAAATGTATTATTTTACATTTTTCTACATTAAACCTCATTTGCCATGTAGTTGCCCACCCCATTAATTTGTTCAGATATTCTTGCAAGGTTTCCACATCCTGTGGAGAAGTTATTGCCCTGGTTAGCTTAGTGTTGTCCGCAAATACAGAGATTGAACTGTTTACCCCATCCTCCCTGTCGTTTATGAACAAATTAAATAGGATTGGTCCCAGCACAGTACCCTGGGGGACCCTACTTCCCACCCCTTACCATTCCGAGTACTCCCCATTTATCACCACCCTCTGAACTCGCCCTTGTAGCCAGTTTTTAATCCATGTACTCACCCTATGGTCCATGCCAACGGATCTTACTTTGTACAGTAAACGTTTATGGGGAACTGTGTCAAATGCTTTTGCAAAATCCAGATACAACACGCTAGCACAATCTACTAGAAAGCTGAACATGGAGAGGAACTTCTTCTTTCAGCATGACAATGATCCAAAGCATACATCCAAATCAACAAAGGAATGGCTTCACCAGAAGAAGATTAAAGTTTTGGAATGGCCCAGCCAGAGCCCAGGCCTGAATCGGATTGAAAATATGTTGGGTGATCTGAAGAGGGCTGTGCACAGGAGATGCCCTCGCAATCTGACAGATTTGGAGTGTTTTTGCAAAGAAGAGTGGGCAAATATTGCCAAGTCAAGATGTGCCATGCTGATAGACTCATACCCAAAAAGACTGAGTAAGAAAACCAAAAGGTGCTTCAACAAAGTAGTAGTTTAAGGGTGTGCACACTTATGCAACCATATTATTTTAGTTTTTCTTCCCTCCACCTAAAAGATTTCAGTTTGTTGTTCAACTGAGTTGTACAGTTTATAGGTAACATTAAAAGGTGGAAAAAGTTCTGAAATTATTTATCTTTGTCTTATTTTTTTATATCACAGAAACTTGACATTTTAACAGGGGTGTGTAGACTATTTACATCCACTGTCTAGAAAAGCTAAAGATGGCTCACAGTTTTTAATAAAAAAAAAAAAAAAAAAATTGGAGTAGCTGTCTGGGCTTTTGTACAATTTACCTATACAGTTGGACCTTCACCGCTGAACTACATGGGTTAAATGCTTGTTTAGGGGGCCAGAGGATAATAAATACGTAGAAATACTTACCTTATTCTTTGCTCTTCTGGGAGCTAGAGGTATTCTCTGTTGTCCAATGCTCCCGGAATGAGGGTAGGCCCTAGCTGTCCTCATGTATAATGCAGAACTGTGTACTGATTCTGCATTGAACCTGATGACATCAGGAATATGCAACCAGTCGAGCAGAAAAGAGGAGGTGATTTGAGAGACTATAGAGAGGAAGAAAGCTTATGGAAGCAGGTAATAAGCTAAATATGTCACCATGGTCATCATCCTGTAGCCAAAACGAGCATTTAACCAATGCA
This sequence comes from Aquarana catesbeiana, assembly GCF_042186555.1. Classification (NCBI taxonomy): domain Eukaryota; kingdom Metazoa; phylum Chordata; class Amphibia; order Anura; family Ranidae; genus Aquarana; species Aquarana catesbeiana. The sequence continues at coordinate 178,952,234 of NC_133325.1, read as the reverse complement.
GTGTGGGGAGGGCCTAACTGCATAGCTAAGTTAATAGAAGTCCACACTGGTTCTTTAAATTAAAAACAAGAAGAGTTTGCAGCTGAAAACATCAATGCTTTACATTTTGTAAAAATTTTTTGTCATTTTCATAAATATATATTTTTTTTTATCTCATCACTAAAAATAAAATTATACTCACTTTCTGTCTGGAAAGTTTTCCATCTGAAGTCAAAAATTTCTTGCTGCTCTTCTAGAAATTTGACTTCCTGATCTACAGCCTGCAAACATATAGATCAAAGAATGCAAATATTTAGAGAACGTTAGCAGAAATCTTTACAGCAAAAATTGTATTTTCCTCAAAATTTGATTCACAAGAAAAATGGTGAAAAACCTGGCCCATTCCCTCTGGCAACACACAACTGGAATCATAGTAATGGACCAATAATGAGATGCAAATGGTGTGGGGGGCTGGGGCCTGTTTTAGACCAAGAAGCTATTCCATCTTCAATAGAACAGATTCTGCTTTGGAGCCTGTCATGTATTGTGGCTGCAATACAGGTGTGTTACAGTGGAGCACTGGAGTGCAACTTATAATGAATGACACTACAGCACATCAACAGTCATAAGGTGAGAAGTCAGACTTAAGCCTTGTACACACCACTAGTTTTTTTTTTCATTCAAACCAGCGGGTTAAACGAAAGAAAACTGACAGCTCAGATCGGAGCCGCTGTACTAACAATGCAATGTTAGTACAGTGATCTCCCCTGCTGTGCTATTGTGTTCTGATAGGGAGACTGCCCCCCTGCCAGAACACACTGGTCTGCTCTCATAGACATTGGCAGCTCTTAGTGCTCCACAAAGTGCTCAGCGCCAATGATGTGCTTCCACACACTCACCGGACCACATAAACTGTATGCTTGTTCAGCACAGAAGTAATGGTATGCTTGGGAGACAACTTTCCTGGGTACTCTGGCAGCAAGGTTTAGCCTCTCCACCTCAGCTCACCTCTCCTGAGTCTCATACAGCACTCCTGGATACTTGTGTGCCTCCAATATTAGAAAAGAAGGAGAACCCAAAAAGTGCAGTATTGTTGTTTATTAAAATATATGTATACAGACTTTATTAAACGCACATGAACCACTTGCAAAAAAATTGTATGTAAGACCCGGAAACGATGCTGCCCTGGCATGCGTTCCACAGGCTGGAAGTGACGTTACCAGATGCCCCCCCCCCCCCCCCCCAATGCATTTCACCAGCCAACAAGCATCTTCAGGAGCAGGCAGTAACTGAATGGCAAAAGGAATCAATGAACTATGAGAGCGCTCACCAGTGAAGTTCAAAGAGAGCTAAAAGCTGTCAGCCACAATGGATGATGGTACTTGTAGTCTATTCAATCACAGGAAACTATCAATGAATGATACGGCTGTGTAAGGGTAGACCTGTCAGTCACGCTGTTTTCAAACTGGGACAGCGGGTGCGGGGAGAAAATCCCACACCCGCTGTCACAGAGCAGAGAGCGCTGGCGGAGGGAGGTGGGCGGGTAGAAGCATGTTACATGTTACGCCCTAAATATAGGTGTAACATGTTCCTAAAGGTGAACTTATCCTTCAAGGTTAAAAAAAAACATTTTACCTTTATAATCATGCTAAATTGTTAGCAATGTTATATTTAAAAGGCTAGAAAGTCTTATTTATGGGTTCTTTAAATGCAGAATCTGTCTTTCTATGTGTATTGGCTTGGTCCTATTCTTGGTGCTTTTCCAGCAGGTGCTGCGAGTGCAGCGCTGGCTCCCAGCATTAAAACGGACTTAAAGGGTGGCCAGGAAGCAGCGTGAAGGGACTAAGGAAGAAATCCTTCCTTTTCTATTAAAATGGCCACTTCCACTCAAAAGAACTGTGTGGACTGAGGTATAAAAGCTCATTCCTAGGGCAAAGATTAGCTGCAGTGAACCTACCAGCAATACTGGAGACTAGTCCTTTGCCCTCGCCTTGCTTTTTTGTGTTTATGACTTATACAGCATAGATCCATAGAAAATCTGAAAAGGTGACCTAACACCAAATACCCTCACCAAGCCCTAACAGATTTTTTGTAAAGGTGAACTAACACTTAAATGTTGGGGTGTACTAGTGTCAGACTCAGTTTTTAGGTTAGGGAAACACTTTAAATGTCTGTTTTCGAAGGTGAAAGAGAAAAACAACAATACTGTGTACACTGGGTTTTCAGTTCCAAAAGCTTAAACACAGATTTTAGAAACAAGATGATGCACAAATTAATTATGGGGCCAATTGTTAACATTTAAAAAGTTATTCAGAACTTATATCTTAACCACTTCAGCCCCGGAAGGATTTACCCCCTTCCTGACCAGAGCACTTTTTACAATTTGGCACTGCGTCGCTTTAACTGCTAATTGCGCGGTTATGCAATGCTGTACCCAAACAAAATTTGCGTCCTTTTCTTCCCGCAAATAAAGCTTTCTTTTGATGGTATTTGATCACCTCTGCGGTTTTTATTTTTTGCGCTAGAAACGGAAAAAGACTGCAAATTTTGAAAAAATATGATATTTTCTACTTTTTGTTATAAAAAAAAAATCCAATAAACTCAATTTTAGTCATACATTTAGGCCAAAATGTATTCGGCCACATGTCTTTGGTAAAAAAAAATGTCAATAAGCGTATATTTATTGGTTTGGGCAAAAGTTATAGCGTCTACAAACTAGGGTACATTTTCTGGAATTTACACAGCTTTTAGTTTATGACTGCCCATGTCATTTCTTGAGGTGCTAAAATGGCAGGGCAGTACAACCCCCCCCCCCCCAAATGACCCCATCTTGGAAAGTAGACACACCAAGGAAATTGCTGAGTTGCATGTTGAATATTAATTTTTTTTGTCCCAAGTGATTGAATAATGACAAAAAAAAAAAAAAAAAATTTTACAAAAAGTTGTCACTAAATGATATATTGCTCACACAGGCCATAGGCATATGTGGAATTGCACCCCAAAATACATTCAGCTGCTTCTCCTGAGTACGGGGATACCACATGTGTGGGACTTTTTGGGAGCCTAGCCACGTACGGGGCCCTGAAAACCAATCACCGCCTTCAGGATTTCTAAGGGCGTAAATTTTTGATTTCACTCCTCACCACCTATCACAGTTTTGAAGGCCATAAAATGCCCAGATGGAACAACCCCCCCCCCCCCCCCCCCCCAAATGACCCCATTTTGGAAAGTAGACACCCCAAGCTATTTGGTGAGAGGCATGTTGAGTCCATGGAATATTTTATATTTTGACACAAGTTGCGGGAAAGTGACTTTTTTTTTTTTTTTTTGCACAAAGTTGTCACTAAATGATATATTGCTCACACAGGCCATGGGCATATGTGGAATTGCACCCCAAAATACATTTAGCTACTCCTCCTGAGTATGGGGATACCACATGTGTGAGACTTTTTGGGAGCCTAGCCGCATACGGGGCCCCGAAACCAATCACCGCCTTCAGGATTTCTAAGGGCGTAAATTTTTGATTTCACTCCTCACTGCCTATCACAGTTTCGGAGGCCATAGAATGCCCAGATGGCACAAAACCCCCAAAATGACCCCATTTTGGAAAGTAGACACCCCAAGCTATTTGCTGAGAGGAATGGTGAGTATTTTGCAGCTCTCATTTGTTTTTGAAAATGAAGAAAGACAAGAAAAAACATATTTTTTTTCTTTTTTCAATTTTCAAAACTTTGTGACAAAAAGTGAGGTCTGCAAAATAATCACTATACCTCTCAGCAAATAGCTTGGAGTGTCTACTTTCCAAAATGGGGTCATTTGGCGGGGGGGTTGGTGTTGAACTGTCCTGGCATTTTAACATTTAGAAGCTTATGTCACACATAACCCAATCTTCTAAGACAAAGCCCTTTCTGACACTATTTGTTTACATGAAAAAATTTTTTTTTTTTTGCAAGAAAATTACTTTGTACCCTCAAACATTATATATTTTTTGAAAGCAAAGGCCCTACAGATTAAAATGGTGGGTGTTTCATTTTTTTTTTTTTTTCACACAGTATTTGCGCAGCGATATTTCCAACGCATTTTTTGGGGAAAAAAACAAACTTTTTTTCATTTTAATGCACTAAAACACACTATATTGCCCAAATGTTTGATGAAATAAAAAAGATGATCTTAGACCGAGTACATGGATACCAAACATGACATGCTTTAAAACTGCGCACAAACATGCAGTGGCGACAAACTACATACATTTTTAAAAGCCTTTAAAAGCCTTTACAGGTTACCACTTTAGATTTACAGAGGAGGTCTACTGCTAAAATTACTGCCCTCGATCTGACCTTTGCGGTGATACCTCACATGCATGGTGCAATTGCTGTTTACATTTGACGCCAGACCAACACTTGTGTTCGCTTTTGCGTGAGAGCAGGGGTGGACAGGGGTGCTTTTTTTTTTTTTTTTTTTTTTTTGCTTTTTTATCTTATTTTTAAACTGTTCCTTTCATTTTTTTTTTTATTATAATTTTTATTGTTATGCCAGGGAATGTAAATATCCCCTATGATAGCAATAGGTAGTGACAGGTATTCTTTTTTTTAAAAAATGGGGTCTATTAGACCCTAGATCTCTCCTCTGCCCTCAAAGCATCTGACCACACCAAGATTGGTGTGATAAAATGCTTTCCCAATTTCCCAATGGCGCTGTTTACATTCGGCGAAATCTAAGTCATGAAATGCTCGTAGCTTCCGGTTTCTTAGGCCATAGAGATGTTTGGAGCCACTCTGGCCTCCGATCAGCTCTATGGTCAGCTGGCGGAATCACCGGCTGCATTCTCAGGTTCCCTGTTGGGACAGGAGAGCCAGAGAAAAACACGGAAGACGGTGGGGGGAGGGGGGGAGGGGGACATTCCCTCCCACTGATTGTAAAAGCAGTCTAGAGGCTAATTAGCCGCTAGGCTGAAAAGAGTGATGCCAAGATGATACCTGACCCTGCAGGCATCATTCTGGTATAACCACTCAAACTCGTGAATGGCATACCTGAAAACAAAAAAAATGGTTAACAATAAAACACAGTAAACAGTAAAGTATAATAAAAAATTACATACCTGAAACGTAAACATGATAAAACATAACAACAATAAAACATTGCAGAATAGAATACAGTAAAAAAGAGCAGAACAATAGAGAGAGAATAGAGCGAGAGAGAACAATAAAACGACAACTATTTTTGTTTTTTTTTATTTTATATATATATTTTTTTTTTTTTTTACACTTTTTTTTGTAACTTTTATAACTGTAACCGATTCTAGGTTCGGGTCTCTCAAAATGCGATGGCATCTTGGGAGACCCTGTGAAAGTGTGCCTAGTTTGTGCAATGCTGTACGCTACGCTAATAACTAGTGCATGGTAGCGTTCAAAACATTCACCAATGCAAAGACCAGGATTGTCAGGACAGGAGGGAAAATAATAGCGGGTGTCACGCCTATATCCGCGCTTGCTGCAGACACGACATCTTTTTTGGGGGGGTTCGTTGGGGAGGGGTACTCGGGAGGACATAAAAATGCCTCTCATGCAGCCGACTGCATTTGGTTGGGGATGTGAATGGGGGAAGTACGGGTACTGCAGAAGTGGTGGGTTCCCAATTAGGATTGGCGAAAGCAGCAGGAAGGGCACTATGGGCACGACGGGCCTGTGTTTGTCTTCTTCTTGGTGGCAGCGGGACACTACTTGTGCTTGCCACCTCACCAGCTGGAACTGCACTTATGGGACTTGCCACGTCACCAAGTGTTACTGCAGTGCTGGTTTGACTACGACCGGGGTGTACTAAGCCGCTGGCGCTTGCCAGTTCACCAAAACGCTACCAAAAAAACTGTTAGCGATCGCAGGGATCAGGCCTGACTCTGCGAACGCTGCAGTTATGCGTTTAGTGTTTTGTAAGTGTCAGTGATCGATCGATACTGCACTTGGGTGGGCTGGGCCAGGCAGAGGGGCAAAACGCAGGTGCTAGCAGGTATCTGGGCTGATCCCGCTAACACTGCGTTTTTGGGAACCCTAAACTGCTGGGGACGCTAGTATAGATCTGATCGGATCAGATATTGATCCGTTCAGATACTATACCACTAAGGGAGGTGTACGGTGCGTGCGTGGGTGTTAGCGGTACTGGCGCTAACCTGACGCTGCCTGGGGCTGGTGCTTGCCACTTCATCAAAATGCTACCAAAAAAACTGTTAGCAATCGCAGGGATCAGGCCTGACTCTGCGAACGCTGTAGTTATGCCTTTAGTGTTTTGTAAGTGACAGTGATCGATCGATACTGCACTTGGGTGGGCTGGGCCGGGCGGAGGGGCAAAAAGCAGGTGCTAGCAGGTATCTGGGCTGATCCCGCTAACACTGCGTTTTTGGGAACCCTAAACTGCTGGGGACACTAGTATACATCTGATCGGATCAGATATTGATCCGTATAGATACTATACCACTATGGGAGGCATATACTGCGTGCGTGGGTGTTAGCGGTATTGGCGCTAATCTGACGCTGCCTGGGGCGACGCATATCACCGCCAGGCGATCAGAGGGCTAAACCTTTATTCGGTAATAAACGGTGGGTGCCCTGACACTATAAAAAATAAACTAGCTAATCAGCGTCACCCGTAACAGTTATACGGTGATCAGTGGTGAAAGGGTTAACTAGGGGGCAATCAAGGGGTTAAAACATTTATTAGATAGTATATGGGGGTCCCTGATGCTATAAAACGCTGACGGCGAACCTAAATATTTACCTCCCTAACTAGCGTCACCAGTGACACTAATACAGCAATCAGAAAAACGATCGCTTAGCGACACTGGCGACGGGGGGTGATCAAGGGGTTAAAACTTTATTAGGGGGGGTTAGGGGGTACCCTAGACCTAAAGGGGGCTAACACTAACTGCCCTACCACACTAACTGTCACAAACTGACACCAATGCAGTAATCAGAAAAAAAAAAAAAAAAAACTGCTTGGTGTCAGTGTGACGGGGGGGGGGGGAATCGGGGGGTGTAAAGTATGCCTGGCATGTTCTACTGTGTGTGTGTGTTGGTGAAACTCACTCGGATGTCTTCTCTCCTCGGCGCCAGAACGGAAAATACTGAGCCGAGGAGAGATGACATCACTTCCTCTGCCTCTGTGTACTATACAGAGGCAGGGGAAGATTCTCACTGGCTGGGAGCGATCGCGAGGGGGGGGCCACGAATGGATGGCCTCCCCCTCATCTCTGAACGCTCCCAGTCAGAAGCCAACCGCCTCGGGCTCCATTTCCAAAACAGAACTTATTTTAGACTCAGCGACATCCTCACTGGTTCTCTCTGCAATGCAGGCAATTAATAGAGGGGCTTCCTGAGAACATCCCAGCACCCTGCCTTAATACTCCCCTTAAGGACGCTCAGCAAAGATGCAAGCAGTTGGCTAGCCTTTTGGAGGTGTTATGCAAACATTAAAATGCCAATTTTGAGGAGGAGGAGTTCCTAGGCAAGCTGCATTTGCATGCAGACTGCCCTATGTAATGCCTACATTTGATCGTGAGCCTCTAGGATTGAAAGAACTGAAATCCAGTTAATGAAAGTGATGCTAGATGGCCTTCATTCAAAAAATGAGGCAGGCGCTATCTAACTTGCTGCACACTGTGACAAGGTAAAGAGAGGGCCCTGTACAACTGGGCAAGACTGAAGGTAAGGCTGGTTCAGCTTTAAGTATACATATTTAGCTCTAGCAGCATTTGGGCACTTTCCTGATCACAGTGCCATGCACCATGGTGAGGTTCAACTTTAAATTTCCTCTTTCTTTAGAATCCAGTAAATGCCAGAGGACAACATGGTGTAAATGCCAGTTTAAATTGGTTATTAAACCCTGTTACACCACTTGTACCCACAGGTAATATAATAAGGCTTACCTGTAGGTACTGTCCACAGGTAATATAATAAGGCTTACCTGTAGGTACTGTAAATATCTCCTAAACCTGCGCGGTTTAGGAGATATTTACCATATATGCATGCGCACTGAAGAAACGGCTCGATCGTGTAAATTCTAAAGGGCATGTGCTGTGACGTTATCGAGGCTCCGGCCAATCACAGCGCTGGAGCCCACTAACCCAGAAATAACTCCGGGAGACATGTCGCAGGTCACATCGGTGTACGGAGATCGCTGCAACAGCTTCAATCTAAGGTAAGTATTTCATAATGAGCTAGTGTGCGATGTATACTAGCTCATTATGCCTTTGTCCTGCAGGTTTTTTTGTTTTTTTTCATATGTGTTTACAACCACTTTAACAATAAAATGGTTTAGTGTTCAAAAGGAGAAGTGAACAAAATGGTGATCAGTAGAATGCAAGTGGGAAACAAGCAAAGGCTAAATATGACCAAATTGCAGCAATCTCATTTGTCAAAACCTATGACCTTGATAGTGCAGCCCATTGTGCAAAACTCAAACTGCAAAGATATTTCCAGGAATGACTGGCTATACATGAAGCTACAGTATATGCTTATAATTTGTGAGCCATACATGTTAACAATTGCACTCAAAAGAATTAAGGTTACTCACCTGGATTTGTTGTTTTACTTTACTAACTCGTTGCTCAATTTCATATTGCTGTTCTGTCTCCATTGGTACTTGCACCTGTTGCCCATTTTGAGTCTGTAATGAGGACCACAAAGACCATCAGTTTCAACGTGTTTCTCTAAGATCTTTTTAACCTACAGGCTCTACTAATATTTTTATTTTTTTTGTAATAAGGCTTATGTAAATTCAGAAACAGATGGTCACACACTGTAAATAACACATTCACCATTTGGTACACTGTAAAGAAATTCTCCCATGAAAACTTGCCATTATTTATTTAAAAACTGAGTCAGTCTGAGGTTTTCAAGACTGAAAACACAACAGTGCTATGAATGTGAGTGCGAATGTCAAAGCAGGCTGAATCCAGGTGAGCCTGCTCTTAGTTTATCCAATAGTTGGGAACTCCGAATTGAGCTAGGGGCCATAAATTGCAGAGGTGCCTTGACACGGCAATGTGACTTTACATGTATTGACAAATGTATGCAACAAAAACCAGGATTTTTTTTACTTACCTTTAAAATTGTTCCTTGGAATTTATTACAGGACACAGGCATAGTCTTAGATGAATGGGTTATATGCATCTATCTTCAGATGATTGGGCACTGGCAAACAAAGCTGTAAGAACCCCCATATAACCCCTCCCGATGCCATCAATTCTAAGTTTTAGCAAGTAATGAGAGGATATACAGACAGAGGGAAGGGTCCTGTGTCCTGCACTGTACTCTAAGAAACAGATTCTAAAGGTAAGTAAAAACCCAGTTTTCTTTCTCATATAATACAGGCTGAGAACCCTAACCTCAAAGAGCGGCTTGAATCATGAACAGCCATGCTTGCCAAGCAGGACTGAGCATTCACCAGGTAAACTTAACAAACGCGGAAAAAGAAGATCATGTGCGAAACATTGCAATCTGAGATACTGATGCCCATGAAGTACCTGCAGACCTAGAAGAGTGCGTCTTAACAGGAAAAAAGGGACTCCATCTTACAGACCACAGGTTTGAAGCGTGACCAGCCTAATCCACTTAGCAAAGGTAGAGCAAGAGGCAGGGATTCTCTTGCAGGATCCCTGGGAAAGGCTGGAAAGAAATCGGGTCACTTAAAGTAAAACTGTAGTTAAGAGGAGACCCTCATGGAACATACTATGTCCAAATAATGAACAGGAACCATCTTGGGATGTTTCAGAGCAGGACATAAGGTAGAAAGAACAATGTCCTTGCAAAGGTGGAGAGTGGAAAGCACCTTGGGTAGAAAACAGAAAAACCTTATTCTTAAGCAACACTCAGAAAGGCTCCTAGCTGGACAAGGCCAGTAGCTCAGATACTTGCCGCATAGGGGTGAAAACACAGAAAAAGAGACTTTGTGAGTAAAGACAGGCAAAGAAGTATCTTTAATAGGCTCAAAAGGGCAGAGAGCTCTAGGTTAAGGTCCCACAAAAATACCAGATAATACACAGAGGGAGCAATGGGGGCAACACCTGCAAAAAAAGCTTTAACCAAGGCCAAGGCTGAAACTTGTCCCTTGATGGTAATCAAAGCCAGATACTGGACCAGACTGTAAGAAAGACAGAGTGCGTCTCAAGGGGTAATCTGAAAGGCCTCAAGTGTCGGGCTGATAAAGCAAGCGATTGTAAAGTGGGATTGTTGACCAGCCTCTGAGTCAGGAGGTTTGGGTGATCTGGAAGGGCTCAAGCACAGTCCACCAGGAGCTTGAGTATATCCGAATGTTGCAAGGTCCTGGGACAGTATTTTGCAATGAAGATCACTGAAACTCTCTCCGACATGATGCTGTAGAGCAGACCATGGAGGAGCTGTAGAAGAGGAAAACGTAGAGCAAAGGGAACCAACCACACCCACAAAGTCACTAGAGCATTCACTGCATAGGCCTCAGGGTCCCCTAGACCTGGCAACATACTGTACATGTGCATCTCAAAAAGCCTGAATATCATCAAAAAGTTAATTTATTTCAGTAATTAAATTTAAAAAGTGAAACTCATATTTTATATAGATGTTACACACCGAGTGATATAGTTCAAGCATTTCTTTTTTTAATTTTGATGAATATGGCTTACAGCTAGTGAAAACCTAAAATTCAGTATCTCAGAAAATTAGAATATTACATAAGACCTATAAAAAAAGGATTTTTAATAAAGAAATGTTGGCTTACTGAAAATGTCCATGTACAGTATAGTACACACTATACCAATACTTGGTCGGGCTCCTATCGGCCTTCAGCTCGTCTGCATTGTTGGGTCTGGTGTCTCTTCTATCTTCCTCTTGACAATACCCCACAGATTGGTAGAGGGCTGCGCTGACTTTGGACTTGATAAAATGCAGTGGACCAACACCAGTAGATGACAGATGACATGGCTCCCCAAATCATCACTGACTGTGGAAACTTCACACTGGACCTCATGCAAGTTGGATTCTGTGTATCTCCACTCTTCCTCTGACTCTGGGACCTTGATTCCCAAATCAAGTGCAACATTTTCCACAGTCCGTGATGATTTAGGGAGCCATGTTATCTGCTGGTGTTTTATCAAGTCCAAAGTCAGCGCAGCCCTCTACCAAGAAATTCTAGAGCACTTCAAGCATCCCTCTGCTGACCAGTTTTATGGGGATGCTAATTTAATTTTCCAGCAGGACTAGGCAACTGCCCACACTGCCAAAAGTACCAATACCTGGTTGAATGATCAAGGTATCACTGTGCTTGATTGGCCAGCAAACTCTCCTGACCTAAACCCCTGTGGCGTATTGTCAAGAGGAAGAAGAGAGACACCAGACCTAACAATGCATACAAACTTTTGGCTGCTATCAAAGCAACCTGGGCTTCCATAACACCTCAGCAATACCACAGGCTGATTGCCTCAATGCCACGCCGCACTGACGCAGTAATTCATGCATAAGAAGCCCCAACCAAGTATTGGCATAGTATTTATACCATACATAGACATACTTTTCAGTAAGCCAACACTTCTGTATTAAAAATCCTTTTTTTTTTTTTTTTGGCCTTATGTAATATTCTAGTTTTCTGAAATACTGAATTATGGGTTTTCACTAGCCGTAAGCCATAATCAACAAGATAAAAAAAGAAATGCTTGAAATATATCATTCTGTGTGTAACGCATCTATATACAATATATGAGTTTCACTTTTTAATTTAATTACTGAAACAAATGATATTTTGATGATATTTGAAGCTGAACCTGGACTCCATGTCTGGTGTCCCGCACTACAGGCAGGGCACTTGGGACACTTTGTGGTGCAAAGTCCATTGCCCTGGGTCCAGTCACTGATGACTTAGGAAGCCCATCTAGCAATTCTTCACGCCTAGGATGAGGCGACGGATAGGCCTGGAACATGTAGTACTCACACACACATGCGCGGGAGCCCTTCATTCTGGCATGTTCTGGCAGGATACGCCGGATCTGCAGAGCGCATGCCATCTGTCATGAGAACTGTCCACAGGCAAGGCCTTATCCAACATCCAACAGGGATGGGTACTTCAAGCTAGGAGTCAGGTCCTGCAAAGTTTTTGGAAAAGTGAGGATCTATCCGAAGCACAAGTCAACACAATCCATTGGACATTGGTCAGGTTGGGGTACTGAACCGAAATTTCGTCCGCTGAAACATATTGGCTAAAAACTGTGTTTTCGGCATTAGGCCAAAAGAAGAAAAGGTGCAGATAATTGCACTGAAAAGGGGGTGGGATCTGCCCCAGTGCAGCACATTGCGGGGGCGTCATCATGGCAGCTCAGTCCTCCCCTCCCTCCTCCCTATGCAGAGCCGCGATCTCCCTGTGTCACGGAGCTGTACGGGGCAGCCGCAGTAACAATGTCCGGCCTCCTGTGATAGACAGCACACTGATCCAATGCCGGGACATTGAATCAGTGTGAGGTTTCATAGGAGACTGCATCTAACATGCACTGGCAAGGTTGCATATAACCGGCACCAGTAGGCTGCATCTAACATGCACTGGCAAGGCTGTATATAACAATCACTGGCAAGGCTGCATATAACTGGCACCGGCGGGCTGCATATAACCGGCACCGGTGGGCTGCATCTAACAGGCACCGGTGGGCTGCATCTAACAGGCACCGGTGGGCTGCATTTAACAGGCATTAGTGAGGCTACATCTAACAGGCACTGGTAGGTTGCAGTTAACAGTCACTGGCAAGGCTGCATCTAACAGGCACTGGTAGGCTGCATCTAACAAGCACTGGTTGGCTGCATCTAACAGGCACTGGTGAGGCTGCATCTGACAGGCACTGGTGAGGCTGCATCTGACAGGCACTGGTGTGGCTGCATCTGACAGGCACTGGTGAGGCTACATCTGACAGGCACCGGTGAGGCTGCATCTGACAGGCACCGGTGAGGCTGCATCTGACAGGCACCGGTGAGGCTGCATCTGACAGGCACCGGTGAGGCTGCATCTGACAGGCACCGGTGAGGCTGCATCTGACAGGCACCGGTGAGGCTGCATCTGACAGGCACCGGTGAGGCTGCATCTGACAGGCACCGGTGAGGCTGCATCTGACAGGCACCGGTGAGGCTGCATCTGACAGGCACCGGTGAGGCTGCATCTGACAGGCACCGGTGAGGCTGCATCTGACAGGCACCGGTGAGGCTGCATCTGACAGGCACCGGTGAGGCTGCATCTGACAAGCACCGGTGAGGCTGCATCTGACAAGCACCGGTGAGGCTGCATCTGACAGGCACCGATGAGGCTGCATCTGACAGGCACCGATGAGGCTGCTTCTGACAGGCACCGATGAGGCTGCATTGATCTCTTGTATCATGTCTGCAGTCTCTGACAATCTCCTGTATCATGTCTGCTAGAGGTGCACCGAATGGAAATTTCGCTAATACTATTAGTAGTGTGTTTAAGTAAGTAATGATACAAGAGATGGTTAGAGACTGAGGACATGATACAAGAGATGACTGAGGACATGATACAAGAGATGGTTAGAGACTGAGGACATGATACAACAGATGGTTAGACACTGAGGACATGATACAAGAGATGGTTAGAGACTGAGGACATGATACAAGAGATGGTTAGAGACTGAGGACATGATACAAGAGATGACTGAGGACATGATACAAGAGATGGTTAGAGACTGAGGACATGATACAAGAGATGGTTAGAGACTGAGGACATGATACAAGAGATGGTTAGAGACTGAGGACATGATACAAGAGATGGTTAGAGACTGAGGACGTGATACAAGAGATGGTTAGATACTGCAGACTGCATTTTACTTGAGCTTTTCTTGCACTAAAGGTGCCAATAATGGCCAAAATAAACTCATATTAATTTAAATTGATGATATTAATTAAAAAAGTCGAATATAATACAATTATATATATAAAAATATAATATTTTTTAAAAACTGTCATTTTCGGCTAACTGAATCCTGCATTTTCCGTACCAAAATTTCCATTCGGTGCATCCCTACCAACAATAGATATCGGTTCTGTGTGGCGTTTACCTTTAGAAAATAGTAATTTAATGGCTATCTGTATATAATCAGATTATCAAAACAATATAAATATATACATAAACACAGCAGTACAATTTCTATTTGGAATCAGCACAATTTTATCTCTACTTTTAGTGGTTTCTCTTTGTATGCCACAGTCTTCTGCTAAAAAACAGCAAATGTTGGGTCTGAAAAAAATGTAAAACTTGGGGGAAAAAACTGCACTGTTGCCTACAGAAATTATCATCCCATTTTAACCTCCCTGGCGGTATGATTATTTCAGATTTTAGGTGCTGAAAGCGGTACAATTATTTTGCACAGAAATATGGCGTTTCATATTGTAGGCCTGTAATTCTTAGGAATAGTTCACTTAAATCTGTCCAAACAAGAGTCTAGTAGACATCCCGGGTATGATAAAGTTTGAAAAACGAAATAAAAAATTATAATATAATAAATAACTATAAATAATTATAACAAATAATAATATAATAATAATAAAAATTATATAATAATGTAATCAAATCAAAAACACTGAAATTTGCACAGTTGCAGAATTTTAGCTTTTATTACTTTTAGTGTTTGATGACGGATCTCCCCACAAATCACTATCGCTCAATTCTGCAAGTGATTATAATTTATTATCGCTTTTTTCTAGCTGGTCTAAAACCACTTTTGATGTAAAGAGACAGTTTTGGTTGCTATGGACAATCTCCAGTTTCCTGGCAGAAAGAACAGTTTTATATATATAAAACTGCATGCAGGACACTGGGCAGACCACTAGGGACAAAGGGGATGTGTCATTATTTGATACAGTACTGTAATCTGTAAGATTACAGTATGCTGTATCTATACTATGTGTTTCACTTTTGAATTTACCGCCGAACTCCGTCCCCGTGCGTCGCAACGCTCGCAGGGAACGGAGCTCGGCACTGTGAATCGAGCGAGACACAGCGGCTCGCCGATCACAGCGGGGAGACATCGCAGGAACCAGGGGACAAGGTAAGTAATCTCTTCCTGGATCCTGCGATGCAAGCCCGAGTCTGGCTCGGGGATACCGCTTTTGGTATGTAAAATCCACCCCGAGCCAGACTCGGGAATACCGCCAGGGGGGTTAAAGAAAAACAGGTTGAAACGGGATTAACTGGTTGTGGTGGACATTAAAGATGTACAATAACAATTCTCCACAAAATAAGCTTAGTTTTGTAGAGTTGAAAAGATGGGTCATATATCATGACAGCACTACAGATCATATCTTTAAAAAGAACTATTCCACTTTTCTGGCTACCAAGATAAAATAAATAAAACACGCACATGATTAGCAGTGATCCTGAGTTTTTCTACAATATTAAACAACAAACCTCCATTTCTTGGGCTTCTAAGAGAATATTTTTCTCCAGCTGCAGAATATTACGGATCTGTTCTGCAAGTTGATGTGGGTTTTCTTGGTACCGTTGCTGCAATTAAATGGGAAAAAAAGAGTTGATCATTTAAACACATTGATTTAAGGTGTATCCAAAGCCATTTTTTCATGATAGGTAGATTTACTCTCTTTATTTGTACTCAGAGTCTACTTGTGGATTGTTTTAGGAAAGGAAGAAGAAACTGAGAATTGACCTGGGGTGTGCCATGGTCATGTGGTCAGTATGCCTAAAAGGGGGCATACCCAAGTATAAAATTGAAATGGAAAGTAAAAGAAAGAAAGGGAAAGGGTGAGTGGGATATGTGAGCCACCGTTGACAGGGAAGGAGAGACGAAGGGCAGGCTTTATGCAGCCCGACTCCTCCTACAAACACAGGCTGACCTGCGGTCAGCCTTACACTTGTACTCAGAGTCTCCTTGTGGATTGTTTTAGGAAAGGAAGAAGAAACTGAGAATTGACCTGGGGTATGCCATGGTCACATGGTCAGTATGCCTAAAAGGGGGCAAAAATAAAGACAGTAGGATGAAGCTATCAAAGATTTATTGCAAAACTAAAATGTAACAATCAGTCAAAACAACAAAAGCCTGTGACATCTTGACTAGAGCATCCGGGATATATATAGAGAAGCATGATGACTTCCATCTGCCTAATTTTTTGATCACATGAACAGGGACCCCTTGGCGAGAAGCCGTGGAAGCTGCCCCAATTCTGAAAGAATGGCCACAATAAGCCTTGGGGTCCAAACCCAAATTGGACAGTAGGGTGCGGCAATGATGCATGAACTGAGCTGTAAAGAGGGAAGCACTAGGGAAAGGCAATATGGACTATTCCTAGGCCTGTCTGCTGTAGCCCTCACGAGCTGGCCTAAGACCAAAACCAGGCACCATGCATTGTTGGTCTTGAAAAATCTAATATCAGTGCCGACTCCCGTCTGCTGCTTCTTGCAAATATGCAGACGCAACTGAAAGTAGTCAGGGGTACCTGACCAGCTGATTGGCCAAAAGTATACTGGATCCTGGCCCAGAACATGTAAACTCCCCATGCCTCAAGAAACCATAAAAGGCCAGACAGATTGCTGCCTTGAGCATTAAGCTAGGTAGCAACCCAAAGGGAGACCTGGCAAATAAATCGGACATTTTCCGAAATATGTCACCTGTGATGGGAAGCCTGCTAGCTACAGCAGGAGGGCTACTCTTCTTAATCCCTTTCAGGATAGCCTTGGTGGGGTGTGCCGAAAAAATGGACGGCCTGTTGGGGTCCCGTAAAGACAAAAAGTGCTGCCTGCTAGATATGTCCTAATGGTACCATGGGTCAGTTTAAGCTGAGAGTGGCAAAAGGCAGTGAAAGCTAGTAAATACTGAATGCTGTAGCCATCAAACCTAGGATACCGTGACTGACAGGCCTGGAAAACATTCCAGGCTGTGACGTAGGCCCTTCCTGGTGTTCACCGACAACGATTTGTCAATCAAGGCTGCTGTGACGGCCCAGTGGGTATCTAGTCCATCATTAGTTGAAGAAAATGTGGGAATGGAGACCTGACGGAAAAACAATGGGTAATTAAACTGGGACAGAGCATCTGCCGCTACATTCTCTACACCACTGATGAACCTGCAGTGTATGCGGAGGTTAAATTGGAGGGACAGCCAAATGAGCCTATGCACAAATGATAAGTAAAGACCTGGATCTGCCCTTGTTGACAATTTCTGATGTGGCTTGATTATCTGTGGAAAACAACGCAGTCTGACCTGCCCACAAATGACCCCACACCTGTGTGGCCACAACTATGAGGTAGATTTCAGACAAAGCTGATGTCTCTGTGAACCCCGAAATAGACATAACCTCATCCGGCCAAGGCCCCACCAACCAGTGTGAGGCAAAAATGGCCGCACAGCCCTTTGTGGCTGCTGCATCTGTAGAAACCTGAGGGGAAAATCCTGACTCTGCAGGCATAAACATAGTAACACGATTCCAATGTTGAAGGAACTTCTTCCACATGTGTAAATCCGACAAAGCGGAAGGATCTAGCTTGACACAAGAATCAGAGTCAGGGACTGAAGGTAACAAAGCCAATAACCTAGAAATGAAAGACCTCCCCTGGGGAATAATCCTCATCGCAAAATTCAGCATACCCGGCAGAGACTGTAATTCAACCCTGGTACAGGCTAGGGAGATTGTGAACGCATGTATGCGTTCTCTGATCCTTACCAGTTTGTCTGTAGGAAGACTGGCCTGCATGGACTATGTGGCAAGCATGACCCCAGGAAAGTAAGTTTAGTAACTGGGTCTTCCATTTCCTAACTGCCAGTCGGATGTCCAATGCCGCAAAAACTGATGTCAGTTTGTGAAGGTTGGCAGGGGCCTGTTCACCACTCTCAATGAGGAGAAAATCATCCAAATAGCGGATAACAATTCTCTGTGTGTGTGAGGATCCAGCTGAGTGCTTGTGAGAAACAAACAGCCAGGGGCTACTCTAATGTCGCGTACAGACAATTGGAATTTCCAACAACAAATGTTCGATGTGAGCTTGTAGGAAATTCCTACCATGTGTAGGCTCCATCGGACATTTTTTGTCGGAATTTCCGACCAACAAAATTTGAAAGCTGGTTCTCAAATTTTCCGACAACAAAATCTGTTGTCCTAAATTCTGATCGTATGTACACAATTACGACATACAAAATTCCATGCATGCTCAGAATCAAGCAGAAGAGCAGCACTGGCTATTGAACTTAATTTTTCTCGGCTCCTCGTACGTGTTGTAACGTCACCGCGTTCTCGGTGTTCGGCATTTCTGACAACATTTGTGCGACTGTGTATATGCAAGACAAGTTTCAGCCAACATCTGTCGGAAAAAATCCACGGTTTGGTTGTCGGAAATTCTGATCGTCTGTATGCAGCATTATCGCCAAAGGTAAGTTTGGTGACAAGATAATAAAATCCCCTCCACTTAATGCCATGCCACTGCCAGAGTGATGGCAGAATTGGAAGAAGTTTAAAGGCGTCCGCGATGTCAGCTTTGGACAGCCAAGTGCCCCTCACCTACCCCAATGATACGTTGTATTGCTTGATCCACTGATGCATACTTGAGTAAAAACACCTCTGATGGAATCACAGAGTTAAATTGCGAACTGACAAGTCATAATTTAACCTTAATTTATTGGAAAAAGCCCAAGGGGTTGACCCTCCAAACCCAGGAAGGTGATGTTGGAAAAGGACCAATGATGAAACCCTTCTTGATTTCAAACTGAAGTAACAAATTCACTGTCTCTACGTCTGTGGCAGATGACCTCAGATTCCGACACTCAAAAGTGCCTAGTGGCAAGGAAACAAACCCAGTTTGGAACCCCTCAGTGAACCCTTCCACCAAAAATTTGCTCAACCATGGTGACTAAAAAAATGCACTTTAATGCGACTTAGTCACATGGACTTGTTCTATCTCAGTGTACAGGCCAACTTGGGATGAGCCCTGAAACAACTGGTACAGATATGTAAAAGACAGAACTGGCTATAATTACATGAACCAAGGTTGAAATTGTTGCAGATCTGTTATTTGCCTAGAAAATGAATGGGCCAGCCTAAGTTGTCACAAGGTGCAGGATGGACTGCGGTAGGGAGTGCATTGACTGAAGCCCTGGATATCCCTGGTAGCGCAGGGAGTTCCAAATTGGGGCACCAATAAGCAGTATGAGTGGATGATTGGCAAGTAGCACAAACTGGTGATCTAAGCCCAGAGAAATGCCGGCAAAACAATTCCATGTCTATGTTACTCCAAACCGTCACCACTTGGTATTGAGCAAAACAGGCTGCGGCCTTGGCAGAAAATGAAGGATAACAGTCGTAAAAATGTGACCCCCATACTTCTGACCTAATTCTACCACTGTATAAAAGGTAAAGGTCCAGCTCTTCCCTCCTGAGTGGACTCATAGAGCAAATGACGTCTCTGAACAAGCTAAAAGCCAGGACAATCTCTGGGATGGAGAGCTTGCGGCTGAGCCTATGATCCCTGGTCTTAACTACCACTGCAAGCGGATGATCTATTATCGGCAACATCATGGGCAGCTAGTGACAGGAATGCTAAATTAACATCTTTGCCCTCCAGAATGTCCTTCCTGATGTTCACGGGAATAAAATGTGCCGGGGTAATGGGAGGAACACCCATGCTATTACCTGGGCCTATGGGTACAGGGCTTGGTACCAACGGGGTCCCGGGACCTGCTGATGTCCCTGGAGTGGTAGACGATCTTGACACTGGGTTCGGCTAATTCTCCAAAACCTCAACCCAAGCATGTAATTCTTGGCAGGAAGTTGCCAGGGAACTCAGGGTAGCGTGAATTTGAGAGAGAGATGAGGCGACAGTCTGAAGGGTAACTTGCTCCGCGCTAGAGCCTGAAGCACAGGGGAACAGTAACCTGAACAGCTCAGCCTTGCTCGCTTAAGCCGGGTATGAAATACCCCTGTGCTGCAGTTCAGCCATGAGTCTTGGGATGGTCCAGGTTCTTAAGGAGGGTGTGCTACCATGTTCCGAACCCCCAGCCGGAGAAAGAGGGATGGATGCAAAGTCCTTAATGTCCGCTGCCTGTGACATGACCTGCATAAAACCAAGAACAACATTGTCGTAAGCCAAGAAAAATAAATCAACCGTACCCATCACCTACCTTTGACCAACCGGCTGCCCCCGCCCCCCCCCCTCTTTTTTTTTTTCTATGTGAAATGACAAAGGAACATTTGAGCAGGACTGAAAACGTGTCAGCTTCGTGAAATTACCAGGCTGAGTAACCTGAGGGGTATCAGGCAAATTAACAACGAGAACTCAGGCCTTTGAAACCTGAAAACGTGTCAGGCTACAAATGTGAGTAATGAAATGATCGTAGCGTGAGTCGTGTGAGAATAGATGAGGAGACTTGCCCCCGTCCAAGCCAATTAGAAACGACCATCTCAATCTGTATGTACCTATAAACGTGATAGATAGTGCTGCAGTGGTAACGTCATGACCTAATCGTGAAGATGTGATGCTAACATGAATGTGATAACTTAAATTAACATGAGAACCAAATGCCGGGAAGTATATGTAGAAAAGACTAACGTGTCTGCTTCGTGACACCCCTGAGGCCTAGTAGGTCACCCAAACGTGAACTCAAGCCCGAGGAGCATGAAACGTGCCCAGCCAAATTACATGAGTAGTGAAATGTGTCTGCGTGAGAAAATCTAAACGTAAGCAGCGTAGAACGGATGAGGAGACTTACCACTGTACAAGCCAATTAAAAACGATCACCTCAATCTGTTAGGCACCCATAGACGTGATGGGTGAATTCTACAGTGGTGTATGATACATGAGCCACCGTCGACAAGGAGGGAGGGACAGAGGGCAGGCTTTATGCAGCCCGACTCCTCCTACAAACACAGGCTGACCTGCGGTCAGCCTTACACTTGTCCTGGTGACCATTATCAAATCAGGCATTAAATTCAAAATTCTGAGCATTTTTTTAACAGAACAAGAAAAGAGGAGCAATATTCCGATGTTAGAGGGATGTGCCTAACTCCCGTGTCTGGGGGAGTTTTTACTATTTCCATTTTTGACCGCAATCCAATAATGGGGTTAATTTACTAAAACTGAAGCGTGCAAAATCTGGTGCAGCTATGCATAGAAACTAGGGCTGAAACAACGAATCGATTAATCGACAACTAATCGATTATGAAAATAATCGATGACTATTTTCATAATCGATTAATCGGCCAGTAACATAATGGGGTTAAAAAAATTTAAATTGAGCCTTTTATAGTACAAAAAGAGCAAATAATCGCTACTGTAAATGTTACTTTCACAGTTCTACAGTAAAAAAATGAACCCCTTACAATAGAGATTATCTGCTTTTTTTTTTTTTTGTACTATAAAGGGCTAATTTTAGTGGTTTTTTTTTTTGTTTTGTTTTGTTTTTTTTAACTCCATTATGTTACTAAACGTCTTAGACCTGGTTCACATCTATTTGTTTTTTGGTGCTTTTTGCAGAAAGGCACCACAGTTAATTTACATGGTTTCCTATGGGACACATTCACATCTATGCTTTTTTTCAGCTGCTGCATATTTGGAAAGGGTCAGGGACTTTTAACGCAAAACTGTGCTTTTTTGGTTCAATATACTTCAATGGAAAAGCTGCAGAAAAGCATGTAATGCGTTTTTGCAGCAATTTGTGTTTTTTAATCTGCCTAACCACAAATTGGCCAAAAAAATGCAAATTGCAGCCAGAACGCACAGCAAAAAGCACTGCAGAAACATATCAAAAGCAAACTGCATAGATGTGTACCGAGCCTTATGCTGGCCACACCGATCAATTTTCAGAAGACAATATTCAGACGAAAAATCTTTGTACATTCAGTGAATGTTTGAAATTTTCACTTGTTTTTAACATTGTGTTTTTAAAATGAACGAAAAAAAAAAAAATGATCTGAGTCTGATGATATTTACCAGATTCACCCTTTTAATAGTATATATCCTCTAATACAATATACAGTATATCTCTCCTCTAATAGTATATACAGTATATCTCCGCTAATAGTATATACAGTATATCTCTTCTGTCTGTTATTCTCAGAGTGGATTAGATATTTTGCTCCCTAACCATATACTTATTTATATTTACCACTGCATAGAGATATTTAAGAATAATTTGCCTTTTTTTAAAACTTTACATATTAACTAAATTATACACCACACTTTTTTTTTTTTTTTTTTTTTTTTTAAGCTTATCAACCGATTAATCGAAACAATAATCGGCCAACTAATCGATTATGAAAATAATCGTTAGTTGCAGCCCTAATAGAAACCAATCAGTCCCCAGTTTTTTTTTTTTGTCACAGCTGCACCAGATTTTGCGCTCTCCAGTTTTAGCAAATCAAGCCTAATATGTTTTAGGGCACTTTCACACTGGCAGCGCCCGGGCGTCAGTGGTAAAGTGACGATTTACCGCCGTTTTTGCGGCGCTTTTCGGCCGCTAGCGGGGCACTTTTAACCCCCGCTAACGGCCGAAAAAGGGTTAAAAGCGCCGCCTAAGCAGCGCTGCCCATTGTTTTCAATAGGCAGGAGTGCTTTAGGAACGGTGTATACCACCGCTCCTACAGCGCCTCAAAGATGCTGCTTGCAGGACTTTTTTTAGCGTCTTGCCATAGCACCGCTCCAGTGTGAAAGCACTCAGGCTTTCACATTGGAGTGACAGGAGAGGCGCTTTACAGGCGCTATTTTTAGCTCTATAGCGCCTATAAAGCACCTCAGTGTGAAAGGGGTCTTACAGCTTTTAAAGTGTACCTGTACCAGGACTATGGTCATTAGGGCTGGGTTCACACTATTGTGAACTGGATGCGGATTTCCCTGAATCCAATTTGCATGTCAGGAGATTGTGACCGGCTCTTTATGGAGCCGGTTCACACATCTCCGGAGCGGCTCCGGTGCGTCTTCTGGTCCATTTCAAGTCCGAATTCAGCCAAAAATTCAGGCTGAAATTGGACCTGAAACGGTGAACAGGGACATAACGGACCCCTGTGGTGAGCCGCTCCATGCTGCCGTGTGAACACAGTCTAAAGTATTTACATAGAGAACAAGAGAGAAATTCAGTGGGGCTTTTTTGGTTTGGCATTACTATGAACATCTTTAAATAGCTTTGACCATAGATTCAAGTGGCATTTATGCAACCGCAGGGTAAGCTTGTGGGATCAACACTATTGAACATACATGTGTGTGTTTGTATCTTTGGAATTGTGTTTATGAAATCTTATACTGTGTTTTTACAGAATACAATATCTTGACCCTAAGCGGATAATTCAACACCTGAAGAAGCCCAACAAGCGAAACAGGTCAGGATTCACCAATACTATACCGTTATGAAAATAGGGACTATAAGAATAGGGTCCATAACTGTTTATGTTTTTTTATAGACACACTATGTTAGCATACTGTTTAATAAACATTGAATTTCTAAGAAAAAAATTCTGCTTAACTTGTATGTTGCATCTAAAAAGTCCCATTGAATTTCTCTCTTGTTCTCTATGCATTGAGGGATGTGGTGCTGTAGCTAAATGACAATCCGTCCACACCAATTCATATTAAAGTATTTAGATATTCCTAGCCAGCAGTAAACAAGCTTTAATTCCTTGCTGCCCTCTTCTGGTGGCCCACTGAATTGGTGTTAACACCAAAATGAGTAGGTGACTTCTCAATCACATGATCACTGTTAGGGATGCACCAATACCCATGTTTTAAGATGAGTACCGATACTTTTGCTTGAGTACTTGCTGATACTAATTACAGATACCGTGCGTTGCGATTTGAGCCCATACAAAATGAATGGGATCAAATCACACTGTAAAGAATCGCATGTAATTTGAACAGGAATATGGTGCAATTCCGGTCCGAATCAAATGCGGATTCCCACACTGCTCCTGTGTGAACCCAGGCAAGGCAGCGCTGATATGACAGTGAAAGCCTTTTCCCTTCTCTGTCTTTGGTTGCCTCTTTAATTTCATATTCCAGAGAAGCGGGAGGGTCGCAAAAAGAACAAAGAATATGCCAAGTGCCTTGAAAATCGAGTGGCCGAGCTTGAGAACCAAAACAAGACTCTGATTGAGGAGCTGAAGGACTGGGTTCATACAGGAGCTGTGCAAGAAACCACATATGATTTGGACAGGAATTGCATCACATTTCTGTTCAAATCACATGAGATTCTTTGCAGTGCAATTTGAGCCCATTCATTTTTGTATGGGCTCAAATCGCAGCGCAGGTATTGGTTTTGGTATCGAGGCATTTGCACGAGTTCAAGTACTTATGCAAATGCTTAGTATTGGTGCAACTCTAATCACTGTGATTGGCTATCACAGTGGTCACATGATCAAGAACTTTTCCTGTTGGCTCCCAATCACAGCAGAGAATAGGAACTGCTGGTGACAGCTTGATCAGTGTGCTGGGAGTGCACAGCGACCAAGCTCTTAACACAGACACTCAGAACCACATGGAATCCCCTTCCCTTCCGGTGCCGAATATTGACCAGCAGGAAGATGTTAAAACATGCTCTCAATGGCCTCTGTAGCTGCATGTACTTTGCAGTAATTTATTTTCATATATGAAAATGCTGCAGAAATCTCCCTCCACTGAGTCTGGCTGCATCCATTTTAGCTGTGGGCAGCTGAAACTGCTGCCTGTTAAACTTCCAGAATTTACACAAACACAGACACACAGAGGCACACACACACATATACAGTATCTCACAAAAGTGAGTATACCCCCTCACAATTTTGTAAATTTTTTTTATATCTTTTCATGTGACAACACTGAAGAAATTACACTTTGCTATAATGTAAAATTGTGAGTGTACAGCTTTACAGTTGTGAGGGTACAGCTAAATTTGCTGTCCCTTCAAAATAACTCAACACACAGCCATTAACGTCTAAACCGCTGGCAACAAAAGTGAGTACTGTACACCCCTGAGTAAAAATGTCCAAATTGGGCCCAATTAGCCATTTTCCCTTCCCCGGTGTCATGTGAATAGTTAGTGTTACAAGGTCTCAGGTGGGGAGCATGTGTGTTAAATGAATGGGCTTGAATGGGGAGCATGTGTGTTAAATTTGGTGTTATCGCTCTCACTCTCTCATACTGGTCACTAAGTTCAACATGGCATCTCATGGCAAAGAACTCTCTGAGGATCTGAGAAAACAAAATTTTGCTCTACATAAAGATGGCCTAGGCTACAAGAAGATTGCCAAGACCCTGAAACTGAGCTGCAGCACGGTGACCAAGACCATACAGCGGTTTAGCAGGACAGGTTCCACTTAGAACAGGCCTCGCCATGGTTGAATAAAGAAGTTGAGTGCACGTGCACAGAGTAATATCCAGAGGTTGTCTTTGGGAAATAGATGTTCGAGTGCTGTCAGCATTGCTGCAGAGTTTTAAGGGGTGGGGGTTAGCCTGTCATTGCTCAGACCATACGCCGCACGCTGCATCAAATTGGTCTGCATGGCTGTCGCCCCAGAAGGAAGCCTCTTCTAAAGATGATATACAAGAAAGCCTGCAGTTTGCTGAAGACAAGCAGACTAAGGACATGGATTACTAGAACCATGTTCTGTGGTCTAATGAGACCGAGATAAACTTATTTGGTTCAGATGGTGTCAAGCGCGTGTGGCAGGAACCAGATGAAGGGTACAAAGACAAGTGTGTCTTGCCTACAGTGAAGCATGGTGGTGGGAGTGTCATGGTCTGGGGTTGCATGAGTGCTGCCAGCGCTGGGGAGCTACAGTTCATTGAGGGGATCTTGAATGCCAACATGTACTGTGACATACTGAAGCAGAGCACGAT
The DNA here is from genome assembly GCF_042186555.1 of Aquarana catesbeiana. Lineage (NCBI taxonomy): Eukaryota > Metazoa > Chordata > Amphibia > Anura > Ranidae > Aquarana > Aquarana catesbeiana. Next base: position 178,926,443 of record NC_133325.1, on the reverse strand, counting down.
CCCCTCCCTTCGGAGACTGGGCTGCAGGGCAGTATTCCAACATGATAACGACCCCAAACACACCTCCAAGATGACCACTGCCTTGCTAATGAAGCTGAGGGTAAAGGTGATGGACTGGCCAAGCATGTCTCCAGATCTAAACCCTATTGAGCATCTGTGGGGCATCCTCAAACGGAAGGTGGAGGAGCGCAAGGTCTCTAACATCCACCAGCTCTGTGATGTTGTCATGGATGTCGAGTGGAAGTGGACTCAAGTGACAGCTTGTGAAGCTCTGGTGAACTCCATGCCCAAGAGGGTTAAGGCAGTGCTGGAAAATAATGGTGGCCACACAAAATATTGACACCTTGGGCCCAATGTGGACATTTTCACTTAGGGGTGTACTCACTTTTGTTGCCAGCAGTAATGGCTGTGTTGAGTTATTTTGAGGGGACAGCACATTTACACTGTTATACAAGCTGTACACTCACTACTTTACATTGTAGCAAAGTGTCATTTCGTCAGCGTTATCACATGAAAAGATAGAATAAAATATTTACAAAAATGTGAAGGGTGTACTCACTTTTGTGAGATACTGTATACAGTCACACACACATACACATATATACAGATAAACTCACACCACTGCTCGCCTGCACATTTCTCCTCTCTCGATGAATACACATGGATCTCTGCAGTCTCCTCCAGCTCTGTATAAGGCGCTCTCAAACCGCCCCAAAGATGCTGCTTTTCTAACGTCCTGCAAGCACACCGCCCCAGTGTGAAAGCACCCATTGCAATGAATGGGAGGCAGTTTTCAGGTGCTTTACAGGTGCAATTTCTAGCGCTAAAATGCTTGAAAACTGCCTCAGTGTGGGTTTACATGTACTTTAAAGGCAAACACCAGACAAACACATAATAACATAGTCTAAATGTATACAATTTACATTCATAAAAACGGTCTAAGACAAGGTCAAATTTCTATGCCTATAGCAACCAGTTTCTATTTTTTATTTCTTCCACAAAAGCTTAGAAAATTAAACTATAAGCGTCGGTGAGATTTCACTTCACATACATACATTACATTTCTTTTTTATTTTTTTTATTTTATGTCTGAAAGAGTTAAGCCTCATACACACGATTAGATTTTCGGACGACCGAACGTCCGTTTTTTGTGGAATGTTAGTCTCATGTCGAAAGTGAAGATGTTACTCACAATATGAAAATTTTCGTACGACAGAATACAAAGTCAGAAGTGGCGTAACGTGTTGAATAGTTTTGTATGTATTCTTTCGTTTCTGAGCATGCATAGTCTTGCTCTTACGATTTTTTTCGTACGAAAACCGTACTAATGAATGAAAATTGGACGTTGAGTTCACGTACAACAAAAATTTCATATAGTCTGCACATCCAGCTTTTGTCTGATGAAAAAGAGAAATCGGCTGTCAAAAGCACCGTACTAACGATCTGAAAATTGTCAGACAGCTTGTCGTACGAATTTTTCCATCCGATTTGTGGATCATGTGTACGGGCCTTTACATTTTCAGCCATGTTTTTATTTCTGTTATTGACCCAGTTTCTTAGGCTGGGTTCACACATATGCAAATTTTTCCGCATCCAATTCGCACGACAGGCGAATGTGACCGGCTTTCAATGAAGCCGGTTCATACATGTCCGGGGCGGCCGTGGTTCGGATTGAAAAAGGGCCAGTACGTGTTTGGGTATGGTCCAGGTGCTAAAATTCTGACCTGAAATCACACCTGAACCGGTGTACAGGAACAGACCAAACCCCAGGCACAAACCTGCATGTGTGTGAACCCGGCCTTAGATTTGCTTTTACTTCCTGTCCCTGTGACTCTTGCACAAAATTTGTGCGGGTGTCAACAGGACAGGAAGGCTGGGGCAACAATAAAAAAAAAACACTGTCAGACATGATATCCCTTTTACACAGATGCATTTTTATCTGTGTCCACACTGAGAACATTTCCCATCACTTCCTGTTTAGACAGGAAGTGAGGAGAAAACTCCCCAACAGTTACACAGACAGCAATAAAAACCTGAGAGAAACGCTAACCCCTCCCTACTCAATCTGAAATGAAATAAAATGTTTAGGATCGAGTTGAAATTCAAGTCCAGTAACCCATTGCAACCAATCCAAATTCACTCTTCTAAAGTCAGACTATTTAAAAAAAAAAAAAAAATTCTGCTTGGTTCCTATGGGTAATTGCAGTGGAGGCATAACATAGAAATACAAAATCTATATTGAATAAGCCCCTTATGCCTATGTGTTTATATATCACAGTTTACAAACAGAGCACCATTGGCTACCTGTATATCATACTTGAATTTGCGCAGGTTGTGCATTTGCAGCAAATCCTGCCTCTGGAAAAAATGATTATACTGCAAGTCCAGATGCTCCAAGAGATTCTGGAAGTGGACACTGGCCAACGACGGATCTTTTGCTGCCAGCTTCCTGAAAATAAAATAGAATGAGACAAACATTCTCAGTCAAAACTCTTGCAGAAAAGGCCTACTCCTTCATAAGTCCCTATCTGAAGCTGCCCAGGTTTATGAAAGATATGAAAAATGTACTGGCCTTTGAAAACAAAACATGTTTTTACCCACTCAAAACTAATATTTCAAAAGGAGGCCTGGACCTCATAAGGGAATTCCCTTTGTAGACAACTGTCCACAGATGTCCCCCTCACCTTTTCTAACCCACACATCCACAAAAATGAAAAAGCCTATACATACACTTTTAAAAACATGACTTTTAGTGAAGTTGTGCTTTGCTGCTTCCCCACTCAGTGTAACCCACATTGTAGAATTCTTATATCCAGCCCTGGTCAGTATTTTGCGCCAGTACAGTGAAACCTTGGATTACGAGCATAATCCGTTCCAGGAGAATAATTGTAATCCAAAGCCCTCGCATATCAAAGCGAGTTTCCCCATAGAAGTCAATGGAAACGAAGAGAATTCGTTCCGCATTGACTTCTATTACATGCAATACCGCCAGAGGTGGGGGGCGCCGGAGAGCCTCGGAAATACTCGGGGACAGCTCGGCTGAACTCGGAAAGGCTCGGAAATATTCCAGAACAGAGTATTTCCGAGTCATTCTGAACGGCTCTGAACCGTTCTGAGTGCCCCCGGTACTGCTAGCTTAAATTCTGCTCCTTTTGCAACAACACTCGTAAACCGAGTAAGAATTTAAAAAAAAAAAAAAAAGAAAAAAAAAAAGAAAAAAGTTCCTCGTCTTTCAAAACACTTGTTAACCGCGTTACTCGTAAACCAAGGTTCCACTGTATGTGCATATTCTATGATTTTTCATAGATTTTGCCATAAGGAATGTATTGTATGTGTGAATATGTGTAATAGAAATGCCTGAAATTACATTCAGAAGTGCTGATGCTCAAACATCAGTACTGTGCAAGAGGCCTAAAAGTGGTTTTCACTGTTTATATTCTTGCACATCTACTTTTGGCTATGATGAGGGGTCCCACTAAGTATTTTTACATTATTTTATAGATAGTGTGACAGGAGTCTTAAGAACACCACCAGGATAGGTGGAGACACTTTAAACCCCCGCGGTAGGCAAGAACAAAGCCAGGAACAATGATGAGAAATAGAATGTTAAATCGTGACCCAGACAGGAATATGACTTTTGGGTAGAGTTGTTAAAAGGAAAATTCTTATGCGATGTTATTTTTCACTATATAGTTCTAGGTATACATAGAACATAATGGCAGTTCACAATGTGAGCAAAACAGCTGCAGTCATGAACATTGCATAGTTCACCAGAAGCTACCAAATGAATTTCTTTAAAATGTGGCTTTAAAGAAAAATACAAGCCCAACGAACAAGGAGTGTACATATACAGTGCATCCTGTAAGTATTCACAGCGCTTCACTTTTTCCACATTTTGTTATGTTACAGCCTTATTCCAAAATAGATTAAATTCATTATTTTCCTCAAAATTCTACAAACAATACCCCATAATGACAACGTGAAAGAAGTTTGTTTGAAATCTTTGCACATTTATTAAAAATAAAAAACAGAAAAAATAAATAAAATCACATGTACATAAGTATTCACAGCTTTTGTCTTTACACTCAAAATAGAGCTCAGGTGCATCCTGCTTCAACTGATCATCCTTGAGATGTTTTTACAACTTGATTGGAGTCCACCTGTGGTAAATTCAGGTGATTGGACATGATTTGGAAAGGCATACACCTGTCTTTATAAGTTCCCACAGTTAACAGTGCATGTCAGAGCACAAACCAAGCCATGAAGTCCAAGGAATTGTCTGTAGATCTCAGAGACAGGACTGTATCGAGACACAGATCTGGGGATGGTTACAGAAAAATGTCTGCAAACAGCACAGTAGCCTCCATCATCTGTAAATGGAAGTTTGGAAGCACCAGGACTCTTCCTAGAGTGCGCCGCCCGGCCAAACTGAGTGATCGGGGGAGAAGGGACTTAAGACAGGGAGGTGACCAAGAAACGATGGTTACTCTGACAGGGCTCCGGCGTTTCTCTGTTGAGAGAGGAAAACCTTCCAGAAGAACAACCATCTCTGCAGCACTCCACCAATCGGCCCTGTATGGTAGCGTGGCCAGACGGAAGCCACTCCTCAGTAAAAGGCACATTACAAAATATAACAAATAATTCTGCGCTGCCCAAAAGGGTAAGCAGCTAACACAGCCAGTAGGATATGTGCAAAAATGTTAAAACTAAAAAAGTGTAGCGCTAATATGGAAAGTGAAATGGCCACATTGTACACATTATGTGGCCATTTCACTTTCCATATTAGCGCTACACTTTTTTAGTTTTCAAAGGCACATGACAGCCTGCCTGGAATTTGCCACAAGGCACCTGAAGAACTCCCAGAGAAACAAAATTCTCTGATTTGATGAAACTAAGATTGAACTCTTTGGCCTGAAAGGCAATTGTCATCCCCTGGCCTGGAGGAAACCAGGCACTACTCATCACCTTGCCAATACCATCCCTACAGTGAAGCATGGTGGTGGAAGCATCATGCTGTGGAGATGTTTTTCAGCGGCAGGAACTGGAAGACTAGTCAGGATCAAGGTATAGATGAATGCAGCAATGTACAGAGGCATCCTTGATGAAAACCTGCTCCAGAGCGCTCTGGACCTCAGACTTGGGCGAAGACTCAGCAGAGCTAACAAAGGAGTGGCTACGGGACAACTCTGTGAATGCCCTTGAGTGAACCAGCCAGAGCCCAGACTTGAACCCGATTGAACATCTCTGGAGAGATCTGAAAATAGCTGTGCACAGACGTTCCCCATCCAATCTGATGGGGCTTGAGAGGTCCTGCAAAGAAGATGAGGCTGATGAGGAAGGGGAGGCTTGCTTCCGAAACGCGTTCCCATTGGCTCTCACAGCAGACGGGCTGACAGCTTCTTTCCACACTCCGGTTGGAGACACACTCCCTGGGCAGATATCCAAACACCGGACAGACCAACACAGGGTTGCCGGACACCGGCTCCCCTTGGACAGATTCCAGGCCCATCAGGCTCCCTCCATACGGCTTGCTCTTTTCCCACCCCGGACAGAGACTCCAGCTCCCGACTCATACTTGAACAATCCACTGCGGACTGTCATCCTCACCCCCACCTGTTTGTGAGTGCTACTGATGTTTATATTGACTTTTATTTTTTAATAAACTGTACTACATTATGTCTGCTTTGCGCCTCTCTTTCCCTCCCTTCTTGTGGTCCTGCAAAGAAGAATGGGAGAAACTGCCCAAAAATAGGTGTGCCAAGCTTGTAGCATCATACTCAAAAAGACTTGAAGCTGTAATTGGTGCCAAAGGTGCTACTTATGTACATGTGATTTTTTTCTGTTTTTTATTTTTATTAAATTTGCAAAGATTTCAAACAAATTTGCTTCACCTTGCCATTATGGGGTATTGGTTGTAGAGTTTTTAAGGAAAATAATGAATTTAATTAGTTTTGGAATAGGGCTGTACCATAACAAAAATGTGAAAAAAGTGAAGTGCTGTGAATACTTTCCGGATGCAGTGTATGCATATGTGTACATACATCTTGTAAGGTAACAGATGTGTTTCACCCATGCAAATCAAAGAACATGTTCACTTTAATGCCACAGCAGCATATATTTCCCTTTCCGTCATTAAAGTGATTGTAAAGGAAAAAATGTATTTAAAAATAAATAACAAACATGTCATACCTGCCGTCAGGGCTGGGATCAGCCCTTCCTTCTCTGAGCTGGCCGCTCAGCTGTTGGCTAATTGCCAGCACCTATCTCTCCACAGTGACTCACCTGTTGATGATATCCTGCTCGTCAGTCCTGATTACTTAAGCTGTCCAGCCCAGATGATCTCTGCCTTCACCTTGGTCAACATCACAGAGACTTTCTCCTGTGCTCCTATCAAAGACTTGCTTGGATGACATTCCTTCTGGCTCCAGATCCTGCTTGCTATTCCACTACGCTGATTCCTGGCTTCCTGACTTTCTGGCTTGTCTGACTATCCGTTCTGGTTACTGAACTTTGGCTATGTTTGACTACGTTTGTTCTATTTACTTTTATTATTAAACAAGTGTGATTTAACTGTAATCCTGTCTCGGTCTGATTCATGGTTTCTGACACCTGCTCTGTGCAGTGGTTTTGCACACAGCACTGAAATTTTTTTTTTCATTTTGTGTATAGAATGCATAAAGGTAAAAAACCTTCAGCCTTTACAACCACTTTAATCTGCCTCTCAGCTGCCAAAAGTAAGGGAAAGAAAACTTGCATAAGCTTCAACTTATCTAATCAGAGCTTAGACGGGGTGAGGACCATCTCCACACTGCCATGCAACAATGCTTCGGCAATCACAACCCCACTGTCACTAGACCAAAAGGAGAGTGAACATGCTCCTCCATACATAGAAGTACCAGGTACAGTGTCTTGAAAAAGTATTCATACCCCTTGAAATATTTCACATTTTGTCATGTTACAACCAAAAATGTAAATGTATTTCATTGGGATTTTATGTGGTGGACCAACACAAAGTGGCACATAATTGTGAAGTGGAAGGAAAATGATAAATGGTTTTCATTTTTTTTTTTACAAATAAATATCTGAAAAGTGTGGTGTGCATTTGTATTCAGCAGAACCACCTTTCACTGCAATTACAGGTGCAAGTCTTTTTGGGTATGTCTCTACCAGCTTTGCACATCTAGAGAGTGCCAATTTTGCCCATTCCTCTTTGCAAAATAGCTCAAGCTCTGTCAGATTATATGGAGAGCGTATGTAAACAGCAATTTTCAAGTCTTGCCACAGATTCTCAATTGGCTTTAGGTCTGGACTTTGACTGGGCCATTCTAACACATGAATATGCTTTGATCTAAACCATTCCATTGTAGCTCTGGCTGTATCTTAAGGGTCATTGTCTTGCTGGAAGGTAAACCTCTGCCCCAGTCTCAAGTCTTTTGAAGACTCTAACAGGTTTTCTTCTAAGATTGCCCTGTATTTGCTCCATCCATCTTCCCATTAACTCTGATCAGCTTCCCTGTCCCCACTTTAGAAAAGCATCCCCACAACATGATGCTGCCACCACCACCATGTTTCACGTTGGGGATGGTGTGTTCAGGGTGATGTGCAGTGTTAGTTTTCTGCCATACATAGCTTTTTGGTTTTAGGCCAAAAAGTTCAATTTTGGTCTCATCTGACCAGAGCACCTTCTTCCACGTTTGCCGTGTCCCTCACATGGCTTCTTGCAAACTGGAAATTGGACTTCTTATGGCTTTCTTTCAACAATGGCTTTCTTCTTGCCACTCTTCCATAAAGGTAATTTTTTGGATGATGGATTGAACAGTGCTTTATGAGATGTTTAAGCTTTGGGATATTTTTTTATGACCTAACCCCGCTTTAAACTTCTCCACAACTTTATCCCTGACCTGTCTGGTGTGTTCCTTGGCCTTCATGATGCGGTTTGTTCACTAAGGTCCTCTAGTAAACCTCTGAGGGCTTCACAGAACAGCTGTATTTATACTGAGACTAAATTACACACAGGTGGACTCTATTCACCAATTAGGTGACTTCTGAAGGCAATTTCCACTAGATTTTAGTTAGGGGTATCAGAGTAAAGAGGGGTGAATACAAATGCAAGCCACACTTTTCACATATTTGTAAAACCTTTTGAAAACCATGTATCATTTTCCTTTCATTTTCCATTTTCCTTTCACTTCACAATTATGTGCCACTTTGTGTTGGTCTATCATATCAAATCCCAATAAAATACATTTACGTTTTTGGTTGTAACATGACAAAAAGTGGAAATTTTCAAGGAGGTATGAGGTAAGACTGTCTTCTTTTTGAAAGGAAGACAGTCTGCGGTATTTAGAAAGAGGCATTGCGAGTTTTTTGAAATTGTAATTTTTCTGTCACAATTTTATTGAAAATTAAGAAATGTAATACATTTGTTTTTCACTATTTTTTTTTAACATACTGTCACCAGTGTACAGTACAGTGTAATCATATGACTGATGTGTCGGTGATCATGGATTGGTGACAGTATGTTAAAAAAAATAAATCATTTTTGTTCAATTTTTTTTAAACTTTTTTTCTCTCTTTCATAGGAGTAGTTCAGTGTCCCCCTAATAACACTGTACAACTCTGGGAGGGTAAATAATCAGGGCTTTTTTTTTTACACGTACTTTGCTGTTACAATGAAGATCAACTCTCATGAATGGGTTAACCATTCATGACAGGTGTGATCGCTCTGTGATTGGCTACAGCTTATCACATGGTACAGAGTGCTGTGATTGGCCCAGGTACCATATGTAATAGCTGTGGGCCAATCACAGCATAGGAAACACAGCTGTCATAACAGCTTTGTTGACATTCTGCTCATGTAATCGTATAGCGATCACATGATGACTGGGATTCAAAATTGGGCACGCAGCACCCCTCTTAGCCCGAGCAGGCAAAATTACATACATGTGCGCGATTCTGCCTGCACATGCCGCCCCGTTGCAGTATATGTACAGTGAGGGAAAAAAGTATTTGATCCCCTGCAGATTTTGTACGTTTGCCCACTGACAAAGAGATGATCAGACTCTAAATTTTAATAGTAGGTTTATTTTAACAGTGAGAGACAGAACAACAAAAAAATCCAGAAAAACGCATTTCAAAAAAGTTATAAAATTGATTTGCATTTTAATGAGTGAAATAAGTATTTGACCCCTTCCCAAAACATGACTTTTGTACTTGGTGGCAAAACCTTTGTTGGCATTCACAGAGGTCAGACGTTTCTTGTAGTTGGGCACCAGGTTTGCACACATCTCAGGAGGGATTTTGTCCCACTCCTCTTTGCAGATCAGTCATTAAGGTTTTGAAGTTGACATCTGGTAACTCACACCTTCAGCTCCCTCCACATATTTTCTATGGAATTAAGGTCTGAAGACTGGATAGGCCACTCCAGGACCTTAATGTGCTTAATGGCCCCATCCATTGTCCCTTTGGTGCAATGAAGTTGTCCTGTCCCCTTAGCAGAAAAACACCCCAAAACATAATGTTTCCACCTCCATGTTTGACGGTGGGGATGGTGTTCTTGGGGTCATAGGCAACATTCTTCCTCCTCCAAACACGGCAAGATGAGTTGATGCCAAAGAGCCCGATTTTGGTCTTATCTGACCACAACACTTTCACCCAGTTCTCCACTGAATTATTCAGATGTTTATTAGCAAACTTCAGACGAGCCTGTACATGTGCTTTCTTGAGCAGGGGGACCTTACAGGGGCACTACAGGATTTCAGTCCTTCAAGGCGTAGTGTGTTACCATTTGTTTTCTTGGTGACTATGGTCCCAGCTGCCTTGAGATCATTTAAACTCCAAGAGGTGAGATCTTGAATGAAGCCCCAGACCGAGGGAGATTGACAGTCATTTAGTGTTTTTTCCATTTGCGAATAATCAAACCAACTGTTGTCCCCTTCTGACCAAGCTGTTTGGCGATGGTCTAATAGCCCATTCCAGCCTTGTGTAGGTCTAGAATCTTGTCCCTGACATCCTTGAAGAGCTCTTTGCCACAGCCTCTTCTTGGCCATGGTGGAGAGATTGGAATCTGATTGGTTGATTGCTTCTGTGGACAGGCGTCTTTTATACAGGTAACAAGCGGAGATTAGGAGCACTCCCTTTAAGAGAGTGCTCCTAATCCCAGCTCCTTACCTATATAAAAAGACACCTGGGAGCTAGAAATCTTGCTGATTTATAGGGGATCAAATACTTATTGCACTCTTTAAAATGCAAATCAATTTATAACTTTTTTGAAATGCGTTTTTCTGGATATTTTTGTTGTTACTGTTAAAATAAATCTACCATTCAAATTATTGACCAATCATTTCTTTGTGCACAAACGTACAAAATCAGCAGGGGATCACATTTTTTTTCCCCCTCACTGTACTGTGACTGGTCAGCAAGTGGTTAAGAATGCTTTCAGAAACAGAAGTGACAATAGTTTAATTTTATCAATAACAAAATGGAGTGTGAATGCAGAGAAGAGAAATCCAAATGAAATCAACATTTGGTGGGACTTCCCTTTGCCTTCAAGACAACATCAATTCTTCTAAGTATACTTGCACACAGTTTTTGAAAGAACTCAGGAGGTAGGTTGTTCTAAACATTTTGGAGAACTAACCATAGATCTTCTGTGGATGTAGGCTGCCTCAGATCCTTCTGTCTCTTCATGTAATCCCAGACAAACTCGATGTTCAGATCAGGGTTTTGTGGGGGCCAATCCATTACTTCCAGGACTACGTATTCTTTTTTTACGCTGAAGATAGTTCTTATTGACATTGGCTGTATGTTTGGGGTTGTGCTGCAGAATACATTTGGGGCCAAATCACACGCAACCCTAATGGTATGGCATGATGGATAAGTATCTGCCTGTGTCTCTCAGCATTGAGGACACCATTGATCCTGACCAAATCTCCAACTCCATTTACCTAAATGCAGCCCCAAACGTGCAAGGAAACGTCCACCATGCTTCACTGTTGCCTGCAGACACTCATTTTTGTACCGCTCTCCAGACCTTTAGCAAACAAACTGCCTCCTGCTACAGCCAAGTATTTCAAATTTGGACTCATCAATCCAGAACTCCTGCTGCCATTTTTATGCACCCCAGTTCATGTGTTTTCATGCATAGTTGAGTCGCTTAGCCTTGTTTCTATGTCAGAGGTATGGCCTTTTGGCCACAATTCTTTCAATCAGACCACTTCTGGCATGACTTCTCTGGGCAGTAGATAGGTGTACCTGGGTCCCATTGGTTTCTGCCAGTTCCGTGCTGATGGCACTAACGGACATCTTTCAATGTCAAAGGGAAGCAAGTATGATGTGTCTTAATTTTTTGCATTAAGTTTCCTTGGCTGACCACTGTCTACGGTCCTCAGCATTGCCCGTTTTTTGCGCAACTTCAAAAGAACAGCACATTTTAGAACCCCAGTCTGCTTTGAAATCTTTGACTGTGAGAGACCTTGCTGATGCAGTATAACTACCTTGTGTTTTGTTGCTGTGCTCAGTCTTGTCATGGTATATGTCTTGTGATATAAACTCCCCTAGCAGCAGAATTTGGCTTTTCCTCACCCAGTTTTAAGCATCCCACACAGCGGTTTCTATTTCAGTTAATGACTGTGTTTCAACCTACATATGCAATTGATGATCATTGGCATCTGCTTGGTATAATTGGTTAATCCTACAAAATCTGACTTTGTGCAAGTGTACAAAGTGTGCAATGTAAGATTTGATGCTGGTTTGCAGCCAAAGTGTAGTATTGATTTCATTTAGATTTTTATTCTGTTCGCTCACTTTGCATTTTGAAAATTTATAAAAATAAATAAAAAAATATATTTTTGAAAGCATTTTTCACACCTGCCTATAACTTTTGCACTGTACTGTATACAGTGTCTTGAAAAAGTATTCATACCCCTTGAAATTTTCCACATTTTGTCATGTTACAACCAAAAACTTAAATGTGTTTTATTGGGATTTTATGTGATAGACCAACGCAAAGTGGCACATAATTATGAATTGGAAGGAAAATGATAAATGGCTTTCCAAATGTTTTACAAATAATTATCTGAAAAGTGTGGCGTGCATTTGTATTCAGACCCCTTTACTCTGATACCCCTAACCAAAATCTAGTGGAACCAATTGCCATCAGAAGACTCCTAATAATCAGAGTCCACCTTTGTGTAAGTTCTCAGTATAAATACAGCTTTTCGGTGAAGCCCTCACAGGTTTGTTAGAGAACCTTTGTAAACAAACAGCATCATTAACCACTTCAGCCCCGGAAGGTTTTACCCCCTTCCTGACCAGAGCACTTTTTACAATTCGGCACTGCGTCGCTTTAACTGCTAATTGCGCGGTCATGCAATGCTGTACCCAAACGAAATTTGCGTCCTTTTCTTCCCACAAATAGAGCTTTCTTTTGATAGTATTTGATCACCTCTGCCGTTTTTATTTTTTGCGCTATACACGGAAAAAGACCGAAAATTTTGAAAAAAAATGATATTTTCTACTTTTTGTTCTAGAAAAAATCCAATAAACTCAATTTTAGTCATACATTTAGGCCAAAATGTATTCGGCCACATGTCTTTGGTAAAAAAAATGTCAATAAGTGTATATTTATTGGTTTGCGCAAAAGTTATAGCGTCTACAAACTAGGGTACATTTTCTGGAATTTACACAGCCTTTAATTTATGACTGCCTATGTCGTTTCTTGAGGTGCTAAAATGGCAGGGCAGTACAAAACCCCCACAAATGACCCCATTTTGGAAAGTAGACACCCCAAGGAATTTGCTGAGAGGCATGTTGAGCCCATTGAATATTCATTTTTTTTGTCCCAAGTGATTGAATAATGACAAAAAAAAAAAAAAAATTACAAAAAGTTGTCACTAAATGATATATTGCTCACACAGGCCATGGGCATATGTGGAATTGCACCCCAAAATACATTCTGCTGCTTCTCCTGAGTATGGGGATACCACATGTGTGGGACTTTTTGGGAGCCTAGCCGCGTACGGGGCCCCGAAAACCAATCACTGCCTTCAGGATTTCTAAGGGCGTACATTTTTGATTTTACTCCTCACTACCTATCACAGTTTTGAAGGCCATAAAATGCCCAGATGACATAAAACCCCCCCAAATGACCCCATTTTGGAAAGTAGACACCCCAAGCTATTTGCTTTGAGGCATGTTGAGTCCATGGAATGTTTTATATTTTGACACAAGTTGCGGGAAAGTGACAAATTTTTTTTTTTTTTTTTTTTTTTGCACAAAGTTGTCACTAAATGATATATTGCTCACACAGGCCATGGGCATATGTGGAATTGCACCCCAAAATACATTTAGCTGCTTCTCCTGAGTATGGGGATACCACATGTGTGGGACTTTTTGGGAGCCTAGCCGCGTACGGGACCCCGAAAACCAATCACCACCTTCAGGATTTCTAAGGGCGTACATTTTTGATTTTACTCCTCACTGCCTATCACAGTTTCGGAGGCCATGGAATGCCCAGGTGGCACAAACCCCCCCCAAATGACCCCATTTTGGAAAGTAGACACCCCAAGCTATTTGCTGAGAGGCATGGTGAGTATTTTGCAGCTCTCATTTGTTTTTGAAAATAAAGAAAGACGAGAAAAAAAATTTTTTTTTTTCTTTTTTCAATTTTCAAAACTTTGTGACAAAAAGTGAGGTCTGCAAAATACTCACTATACCTCTCATCAAATAGCTTGGGGTGTCTACTTTCCAAAATGGGGTCATTTGGGGGGGTTTTTTGCAACCTGGGCATTCCATGGCCTCCGAAACTGTGATAGGCAGTGAAGAGTGAAATCAAAAATTTACGGCCTTAGAAAGCCTGAAGGCGGTGCTTGGTTTTCAGGGTCCCGTACGCGGCTAGGCTCCCAAAAAGTCTCACACATGTGGTATCCCCGTACTCAGGAGAAGCAGCAGAATGTATTTTGGGGTGTAATTTCACATATTCCCATGGCATGTTTGAGCAATATATCATTTAGTGACAACTTTGCGCAAAAAAAAATAAAAAAAATAAAAAATTGTCTCTTTCCCGCAACTTGTGTCACAATATAAATTATTCCATGGACTCAACATGACTCTCAGCAAATAGCTTGGGGTGTCTACTTTCCAAAATGGGGTCATTTGGGGGGGTTTTGAACTGTCCTGGCATTTTATGCACAACATCTAGAAGCTTATGTCACACATCACCCACTCTTCTAACCACTTGAAGACAAAGCCCTTTCTGACACTTATTGTTTACATAAAAAAATAATTTTTTTTTGCAAGAAAATTACTTTGAACCCCCAAACATTATATATTTTTTTTAAAGCAAATGCCCTACAGATTAAAATGGTGGGTGTTTCATTTTTTTTTTTCACACAGTATTTGCGCAGCGATTTTTCAAACGCATTTTTTGGGGAAAAAACACACTTTTTTACATTTTAATGCACTAAAACACACTATATTGCCCAAATGTTTGATGAAATAAAAAAGATGATCTTAGGCCGAGTACATGGATACCAAACATGACATGCTTTAAAATTGCGCACAAACGTGCAGTGGCGACAAACTAAATACATTTTTAAAAGCCTTTAAAAGCCTTTACAGGTTACCACATTAGATTTACAGAGGAGGTCTACTGCTAAACTTACTGCCCTCGATCTGACCTTCGCGGCGATACCTCACATGCATGGTGCAATTGCTGTTTACATTTGACGCCAGACCGACGCTTGCGTTCGCCTAAGCGCGAGAGCAGGGGGGACAGGGGTGCTTTTTTTTTTTTTTTTTCTTTATTATTATTATTTTTTTATCTTATTTTTAAACTGTTCCTTTCATTTTTTTTTTTTTTTAATCATTTTTATTGTTATCTCAGGGAATGTAAATATCCCCTATCATAGCAATAGGTAGTGACAGGTACTCTTTTTTGCAAAAATTGGGGTCTATTAGACCCTAGATTTCTCCTCTGCCCTCAAAGCATCTGACCACACCAAGATCGGTGTGATAAAATGCTTTCCCAATTTCCCAATGGCGCTGTTTACATCCGGCGAAATCTAAGTCATAAAATGCTCGTAGCTTCCGGTTTCTTAGGCCATAGAGATGTTTGGAGCCACTCTGGTCTCTGATCAGCTCTATGGTCAGCTGGCTGAATCACCGGCTGCATTTTCAGGTTCCCTGTTGAGACAGGAGAGCCAGAGAAAAACACGGAAGACGTTGGGGGGGGGGGGGCATTCCCTCCCACTGCTTGTAAAAGCAGTCTAGAGGCTAATTAGCTGCTAGGATTGCTTTTACATGAAAGCCGACCGCTGGCTGAAAAGAATGATACCAAGATGATACCTAAACCTGCAGGCATCATTCTGGTATAACCACTCAAAGTCGTGAATGGCGTACCTGAAGACAAAAAAATGGTTAACAATAAAGCACAGTAAACGGTAAGGTATAAAAAATTGCATACCTGAAAAGCAAACATGATAAAACATAATAACAATAAAACATTGCAGAATAGAATACAGTAAAAAAGAACAGAACAATAGAGAGAGAGAATAGAGAGAGAAAGAACAATAAAACGACAACTATTTTTTTTTTATTTTATATTTTTGTATTTTTTTTTTTTTTTTTTTTTACACTTTTTTTTGTAACTAACTTTTATAACTGTAACCGGTTCCAGGTTCGGGTCTCTCAAAATGCGATGGCATCTTGGGAGACCCTGTGAAAGTGTGCCTAGTCTGTGCAGTGCTGTACCCTACGCTAATACTCAACTATTGTATGGTAGCGTTCAAAACATTCACCAATGCAAAGACCAGGATTGTCAGGACAGGAGGGACAATAATAGCGGGTGTCACGCCTATATCCGCGTTTGCTGCAGACACAACATCTTTTTTGGGGGTTCGTTGGGTAGGGGTACTCGGGAGGACATAAAGAAAATGCCTCTCATGCAGCCGACTGCATTTGGTTGGGGATGTGAATGGGGGAAGTACGGGCGCTGCAGAAGCGGTGGGTTCCCAATTAGGATTGGCGAATGCAGCAGGAAGGGCACTATGGGCACGACGGGCCTGTGTTTGTCTTCTTGGTGGCAGTGGGACACTACTTGTGCTTGCCACCTCACCAGCTTGAACTGCACTTATGGGACTCGCCACGTCACCAAGTGTTACTGCAGTGCTGGTTTGACTACGACCGGGGTGTACTAGGCCGCTGGTGCTTGCCAGTTCACCAAAACGCTACCAAAAAAACTGTTAGCGATCGCAGGGATCAGGCCTGACTCTGCGAACGCTGCAGTTATGCGTTTAGTGTTTTGTAAGTGTCAGTGATCGATCGATACTGCACTTGGGTGGGCTGGGCTGGGCCGGGCGGAGGGGCAAAACGCAGGTGCTAGCAGGTATCTGGGCTGATCCCGCTAACACTGCGTTTGTGGGAACCCTAAACTGCTGGGGACGCTAGTATAGATCTGATCGGATCAGATATTGATCAGTTCAGATACTATACCACTAAGGGAGGCGTATGCTGCGTGCGTGGGTGTTAGCGGTACTGGTGCTAACCTGACGCTGCCTGGGGCTGGTGCTTGCCAGTTCACCAAAACGCTACCAAAAAAACTGTTAGCGATCGCAGGAATCAGGCCTGACTCTGCGAACGCTGCAGTTATGCGTTTAGTGTTTTGTAAGTGTCAGTGATCGATCGATACTGCACTTGGGTGGGCTGGGCTGGGCCGGGCGGAGGGGCAAAACGCAGGTGCTAGCAGGTATCTGGGCTGATCCCGCTAACACTGCGTTTGTGGGAACCCTAAACTGCTGGGGACGCTAGTATAGATCTGATCGGATCAGATATTGATCCGATCAGATACTATAGCACTAAGGGAGGCGTATGCTGCGTGCGTGGGTGTTAGCGCTACTGGCACTAACCTGACGCTGCCTGGGGCTGGTGCTTGCCAGTTCACCAAAACGCTACCAAAAAAACTGTTAGCGATCGCAGGGATCAGGCCTGACTATGCGAACGCTGCAGTTATGCGTTTAGTGTTTTGTAAGTGACAGTGATCGATCGATACTGCACTTGGGTGGGCCGGGCGGAGGGGCAAAACGCAGGTGCTAGCAGGTATCTGGGCTGATCCCGCTAACACTGCGTTTTCGGGAACCCTAAACTGCTGGGGACGCTAGTATAGATCTGATTGGATCAGATATTGATCCGTACAGATACTATACCACTAAGGGAGGCGTATGCTGCGTGCGTGGGTGTTAGCGGTACTGGCGCTAATCTGACGCTGCCTGGGGCGACGCATATCACCACCGGGCGATCAGGGGGCTAAACCTTTATTCGGTAATAAACGGCAGGTGCCCTGACACTATAAAAAATAAACGAACTAACCAGCGTCACTCGTAACAGTTATACGGTGATCAGTGGTGAAAGGGTTAACTAGGGGGCAATCAAGGGGTTAAAACCTTTATTAGATAGTATATGGGGGTCCCTGACGCTATAAAACGCTGACGGCGAACCTAAATATTTACGTTCCTAACTAGCGTCACCAGCGACACTAATACAGCGATCAGAAAAATGATCGCTTAGTGACACTGGTGACAGGGGGTGATCAAGGGGTTAAAACTTTATTAGGGGGGGTTAGGGGGGTATCCTAGACCTAAAGGGGGGTAATATTCACTGCCCTAACACTGTAACTGTCACAAACTGACACTATGCAGTAATCAGAAAAAAAAAAAAAAAAAATACTGCTAATGTCAGTTTGTGACAGGGGGGGGGGTGATCGGGGGGGGGGATCGGGGGGCGATCGGGGGGGGATCGGGGGTGTAAGGTATGCCTGGCATGTTCTACTGTGTGTGTGTGTGTTGTGTGCACTTACATGTCTTCTCTCCTCGGCGCTGGGACGGAAACTGCCAGACCGAGGAGAGATGACATCACATCCTCTGCCTGTGTGAAACTACACACAGGCAGGGGAGGATTCCTATTGGCTGGGAGCGATCGCGAGGGGGGGGCCACGATCGGATGGTCTCCCCCTCGCCTCCCGACGCTCCTAGTCAGATGCCGACCGCCGGTGGCACCGGGGGGGGGTCCGATCGGACCCCCCGCCCGCGGGAGGCAGATCACGTACAGGTACGTGATTCTGCCTGCCCGTGCCATTCTGCCGACGTATATATACGTTAGGCGGTCGGCAAGTGGTTAAGGAACAAGGAACACACCAAACAGGTTAGGGATAAAGTTGTGGAGAAATTTAAAGCAGGGTTAGGTTATAAAAAAAATATCCCAACTTTGAACATCTCACAAAGCACTGTTCAATCCATCATCCGAAAATGGAAAGAGTATGGCACAACTGCAAACCTACCAAGACATGGCCGTCCACCTAAACTGACAGGCCGGGCAAGGAGAGCATTAATCGGGGAAGCAGCCAAGAAGCCCATGGTAACACTGGAGGAGCTGCAGAGATACACAGCTCTGGTGGGAGAATATGTCCACAGGACAACTATTAGTCGTGCACTCCACAAATCTGGCCTTTATGGAAGAGTGGCAAGAAAGCCCATGTTGAAAGAAAGCCATAAAAAGTCCCCTTTGCAGTTTGCAAGGAGACATGTGGGGGACACAGCAAACATGTGGAAGAAGGTGCTCAGGTCAGATGATACCAAAAACCTACGTTAGATTACCATAACGATATTCCTATGAACCTTCAAGGACAGCACACCTAAGAGACGAGGGCTCCTCCCTACAGGAAACACAATAAATGGACAGCTTGTTATAAGTCCCCACCCTTCCCCTTGATCACCAGTTTGTAATAAAGTAATCCCGAACCAGTTCACAAGGAGTATCCCTCCACATAGGTATTCACCACCTAGTCTTCAACTCATTTTCCCTCCTCCATAGGGCGGAAAGTAGGCCTGCCGTCCTGGAAGGATTGTAAAAATACCTTTACCGGTAAGTCTAACGTTGGTTTTCTCCTATCACCTTCCAGGATGGCACACCTGAGAGGATAATTAAGTAAACACAGGCCTACCTTCAGGGTGGGACCACAGCTTGTAGGACCTTCCAGCCGAAGGCTAAAGTCGCGTACACACGGTCGGGAAATGTTCGATGTGAGCTTGTCGGAAAGCCCGAACATGTGTATGCTCCATTGAACATTTGCTGTCGGAATTTCCACACACAAACGTTTGAGAGCAGGTTCTCAAATTTTCTGACAACAAAACTTGTCGGAAAGTCCGATCGTGTGTACACGAGTCTGTCACACAAAAGTTCACGCATGCTCTGATTCAAGCAGAAGGAGCCGCACTGGCTATTGAACTTCCTTTTTCTTGGCTCATCGTACGTGTTGTACATCATCGCGTTCTCCCGTTTGGAATTTTTGGCCAACATTTGTGTGACTGTGTGTATGCAAGACAAGTTTGAGCCAACATCCTTCGGAAAAAAATCCACAGTTTTGCTGTTGGAAAATCTTATTGTGTGTACGGAGCATTAGGCCCCTTTCACACTGGGGCGGTTTGCAGGCGTTATTGCAATAAAATTAGTGCCTGCAAACCGACCTAAAACTGCCTCTACTGTTTCTTCAGTGTGAAAGCCTGAGGGCTTTCACACTGAAGCAGTGCGCTGGCAGGAGAAAAAAAAACCTCCTGCAAACCGCATCTTTGGAGCGGTGAAGGAGCGGTGTATTCACCGCTCCTAAACTGCTCCTGCCCATTGAAATCAATGGGCTATACCGCAACTATAGCGGCGCTATGCGAGCGGTTTTAACCCTTTTTCGTCCGCCAGCGGATGTTAAAACCGCACCACTAGCGGCCGAATACCGCCGCAAAAACGACAGTAAAGCAGCGCTAAAAATAGCGATGTTTTACCGCCGACGCCCCACCGCCCCAGTGTGAAAGGGGCCTAAGTCTTGCTGTGACACACACTTCCACACAGTAGTGCTTTAGGAAGGTGTCTTGACTGGACCAGGTGGCCACACTGCAGATTTGTTCCCAGGAGGCCCCTGCTTTCTCAGCCCAGGAAGTTGCTAGTGACCTGGTTGAGTGGGCCTAAGTCTCATCCATGGTCCAGAGTATAGAACTAGTAGATGATCGGATCTCCTAAACTCTTTTGTTCTTTGTAAATAGGTAAGAAGACACCTTCTTACGTCCAGGCAATGACATTTCTTTTCTTTCTCGTTTTTTGGTTTATCGCAGAAGGACGGTAATATTATATCTTGCGTCCTATGGAATAAGGATGCTACCTTTGGTAGATATAAAGGATCTGGCCTGAGGGTGACTATCTGGCTGTATCAATAGGAAGGGTTCCTTCATGGACAACCCTTTTAGATCCCCAACCCTCCTGGCCATGGTAATTGCTAACAAAAATAATATAATTAAAGGTTAGAAACTTAAAAGGAACCTCCCCTATAGGTTCAAATGGGTGTTTAGATAAAGCCTCTAATTCTCAGGACCCATGGTGAGAAACTTCCTTTAGAGACCGGGGGAAACCCTTTCCATGGCCACCAGAAATCGCTTACCAGAAGTCTTTCTTTGCTAGTCTTGTGTCAAGGTAGTCCAAGAGCGCTGCAATCTGAACCCGAAGGGTGCTGACCGCTAGGCCCTTTTCTACTCCGTCCTGGAGAAACTCCAGGATCACCGGGACAGTGGTGGCCGTCACCTGTTTTTGTTTACCCCAGGAACAGAAAGTTTACCAAATTTTGGAGTAGATTTTTTTAGTAACTGGTTTTCTGCTCTGAAGTAGAGTATCTATCACTCTCTCTGAGCAGCTCTTCTGCTTTGGGATCTGGCACTCACTAGTCAGGCCATCAGCTGGAAAAATTCCGGCCTCGGGTGTCGCACTGGACCATGCGTGAGAAGATCTGTCCTGTCCTGGAGCTTCCACGGCTCTGCCACCACTATGGATCTTAGGCTTGCGAACCAGGCCCTCCTTGGCCACCAGGGCGCTATCAGGAGGAGCTGGCCAGGGGATTGGTTGAGCTTCTGATCGCGGGCCTGCACTGCCAAGTCTGAGTCAGAGCTTCTAAGCCTTCTGACTCTCTCTCATGGGAAATCCAGAAATATCTCTTCACCGTCCTGTTCTGTAGGTTGGCGAAAAAGTATTTTTCTGGATTTCCAAAGCACTGCACCAGGTTTGAAATACCTCGGGGTTCAGTTTCTATTCCCACTGCCTTATCAGCTGACAGCTGAGAAAGTCCGCCTCGGTGTTGCATGTCCCCTTTATGTGGACAGCTGATATGGAGAGAACCTTCCCCTCTGCACAGTCCAGTGTCATCATGAAGGCCTCCTTTAGGAGGTTTTTGCGTACAGAGTAGATACTCTCTATTGTAGATTTTTTGTATTCCAAGAACCTGTTTAGGTTTCTTAGGTTTATTATAAGCCGATACTTTCCTGACGGCTTGCGAACAATTAATACATGGGAGTAGAATCACTGGTATTGTTGTTCTTTTGGTAGAGGTATCACCACCTGTTCTACCAAATCCTGGATTCCCTCCAGAAGGGCTGATCTTTTCAGAGCATCTCTGGGGGGATGTGTGAGAGTGATCGTGGAAGGGGGTTTTGCCGAGAATTCCAGGTGATAGCCTTCTTGCAGGATCTGGCAGATGTACGCGCTGTCTGATAAAATGGGAAAGCCCCCCCCCCCCCCCTGATCTTAGCATCACTTAGTTTCATCGACCCTGGTGGAGGATAACAGTATATTGCTCCTTTGCATTCCCCTGCCGTTGCACCACTTCTTGATGGGCTGTTTTTTGGGTCTATGCTGTGGTTGTCCCGGGGGGGGGGCTACGAATTTTTTTTTTTCCTTCTTGGGCTTTACTGGAAACTTCTACCCTTTTTCCCGAGGACCTAGACAGAACCTCGTCCAGGCCCAGGCCAAACAGCAGTGATCCCTGAAAGGGAAGGCCACAAAGTTTTGCTTTCGATGTGACATCGCCTTCCCAGACCTTAATCCAGACAGCTCTTCTAGCTGAATTGATTAAGGCCCGGTTCACAATGGATTGCGATGCGGCTCCCAGCAGGGGTCCTGTGCGCCCTGGTTCACCGTCTCAGGTCCGATTTATGCCGAAAACGGACCAAAAGACGCACAGGACTCATGTGCAAATTCACACCAGAGCTGCATCAGAGATATGTGAACCGGCTCCATAGAGAGCTGGTCACATTCTCCCGCTATTGTGAATTGGATGTGGTGATACCGCATCCAATTCGCAATAGTGTGAACCCAGTCTAATGCGGCCGTCTTAGCCGAAGCTCTTGCTGATTCAACTGCAACGTCTGCAAGGTATGCGACAGCTTTTCCTATCACTGATAGTGAATGGCTCAGGGATAGTCCCCAGTCCCCACCCTTCTCAGACCCCTTGGTAACAGGGGCCTCTTACCCCCCTCCTTTTCCCAAGGTGGGTTTCTACTCACTGGGCCCCGACTTGGACTTGCCCGCAGTCGCCATCCATTAGTAGGTTGGCTTGGTGCTGGGCTTTTGGTATCGCTGAAGGGCTTGGTACAGCGTGCCGATTGCTGTCTGCCGCCTTGCTCTCTAGCTCTCCCTCACGCCATTCTCCCGCAATTTTAGAGACACTTCAGGGTCACGCTGCACCTCCGGCACCGCCCACTTCCTGTGATGCGGCCTTGACCCTGCTGCGAGTGAGGCTTGGAGCGCAGCTTCCTCTCCAGCACGAGATGCTTTTTTTCCCCAGGAGGAAAGAGGGCTTCAGGAGGAAGAGAGCAGCTGGAGTGCACTGCAGCGATGGCGTGCACTCAACTGTGGCCAGAGCGCTGGTGCAGCCTTTGGGGGCGACCTGGGAGAGGAACAAGCCTGCAGGTTAATTCACCCCTTCCTCAGCTTCCCCAAGACCTGCCTCAACAAGGGACCATCCCACGCTCCCACCCTCCCCGGTCATTTGGTCTCAAACAAAACATGCTGCTGTGTTCGGGAGAAACACAATTAATACTGGGGATCAAGGAGAAGGGTGGGGACTTATAAAAAGCTGTCAATTGATTGTGTTTCCTGTAGGGAGGAGCCCTCATTTCTCAGGTGTACCGTCCTGGAAGGGGATAGGAGAAATTTTACTTTTTGGCCTAAAAGAAAAACGCTGTGTATGGCGGAAAACTAACATTGCACATCACCCTGAACACACCATCCCCGCTGTAAAACCTGGTGGTGGTAGCATCATGTTGTGGGGATGCTTTTCTTCAGCAGGGACAGGGAAGCTGGTCAGAGTTGATGGGAAGATGGATAGAGCCAAATACAGGGCAATCTTAGAAGAAAACCTGTTAGAGTCTGCAAAAGGCCTGAGACTGGGGGGGAGGTTCACCTTCCAGCAAGACAACAACCCTAAATGTAGCTCTGGCTGTATAATGGAATGGTTTAGATCAAAGCATATTCATGTGTTAGAATGGCCCAGTCAAAGTCCAGACCTAAATCCAATTGAGAGTCTGTGGCAAGATTTGAAAATTGCTGTTCACAGATGCTCTTCATCCCATCTGACAGCCATCTGAGCTATTTTGCAAAAAAGAATTGGCAAACATGTCACTCTGTAGATGTGCAAAGCTGGTAGAGACATCCCCAAAAAGAATTGCAGCTGTAATTGCAGCGAAAGGTGGTTCTACAAAGTATTGACTAAGGGGGGCTGAATATAAATGCACGCCACACTTTTCACATATTGATTTGTAAAAGATTTTGAAAAGCATTTATCATTTTCCTTCCACTTCACAATTATGTGCCACTTTGTGTTGGTCTATCACATAAAATCCCAATAAAATACATTTACATTTTTGGTTGTAACACAACAAAATGTGGAAAATGTCAAGGGGTATGAATACTTTTTCAAGGCACTGTATATGTGCCATACCTTTGGGATCCCCTTGGAAGCTGGACATTACTGTAGTAGGCATTGCTACTGATCTCCACTAGCTTCTGGGTCCCATACTGAGCAGCTGTCCTGTTGCATTGTGAAAACCAAATTGTCGCTCGCTCCTTAGGGGTACCATTCAGGGAACACTTTGCATTTTACTCAATGAATGCAAAGCATTCTCTAATTGGAGGAGGTGGAGAGGTAGAGCAGTGATTTCACAATTTCCACCTCGTCTAGTCAGAGAACACTTTGCATTCATAGAAAAAAAATGTAAACCATTCAGACCCATGCCAAGCGAGTGATGGCCTGTGTTCAGTAAGCAGACATGCAGCCACTCATCATGGGACCCAGAAGATAGTGGGGTTCACTATAGTAGCAGTGCCTATTACAGTGATTTCACAGTTCCAGCGGGATCCCACAGGAATGGCACATCCATACTTACATTGGTCCAAGCTGGATCAATGCAGCTATGCAAAAATATTCCATACCTGGAATTCAGCTTTAATGCATGGGCAAGGCATTTGTTTGTTCAAGGAATGTTTTGGCATTATTTATTGATCAAAAATGGAGAACAAAAAAAAAAAAAAAAGAATATATTTTGGATTAGAATGAAATGAATATGTTAATGCTTTTTTTTTTCAAAGAGAAAGCCGGCCATAGACGTTTCGAACCATTTATGGGCAGGCCGAATGTACCCAAGTTGATTGATCGATCAACTTGGGTACAACCAGCCTGTTGGATGTTACATGTGATCAGTGCTAGCAATAATTACTGTGTTCTGTTGGCAGGGACAGCTTCCCCTGCCCCCCGCCGGGAGAACACAATGGCTCCACAGGAGGGATGCCCCTGTCGACACTGACTGTGTTAATGGGGCAATCAAGCAAGTTTCTTTCCTGTAACCCACGGCTGTAAGAAAAAAAATCTGCTCAATCTATGGTCGACCTTACTCATAACATTTACATAACCTGTTGTTTACACATGTCAATGCTACTCCCAATTCAATGTATGTGCCATTTTACAGACAAATCTGCAGCCTCAAGAACTGTGCCCCACATCTGCCCCAAAACAAAATAATAGCAGGACCAGAATCCAATAAGCAGTATTAGTTATAACTCACCAACACTTGAGCATTGTCTTAATGCAGGTCCAATGCAATGCAAGCTGAAATCCACTGGATTCAATAGACCTAATTCACACCATTTCCCTTTGTTAGGCACTGAGTGAAAATGCAACATGCTGCATTTACACGTAACAGGCAGCAATGCAGTGCGTGTTGAGGCAAACAAAATAAAGTACAATACCAAAATGAATATTCAGCGCAGACCCCAAACTTAGAATAAGATAAATATAGTTGCAGGCTGAACACTACAGGGTCAATACACAATACTCGATAAAAATATAAAACAAAAAACAGTGCAGCGCATAAACCAAATCAATAATACATGATTAAAAAGTCAAGTTCATAATCAACAGGAGGATATCTGCCACTGAGGATGTGTGTCCAGCCCCTCCACCAAAGACATCGGCAGCCGCTCACCTCCTTAATATGACCAGAATGGTCTAAATGCGATTTCCCACAACACAATATGGGGATATAAATCCTCCGATGGTTAATCAGTGGCACAGATGTACCCACCTTTTATTTGTTTTTTTTTTCACAAGAAATCCCACCTTTTATTTGTTACCGGAAATCCATAAAGATTCATTAAACCCCACGGGAAGACCGATCGTTTTGGGTAAAGGGTCTATTAGTGAAAATGCAAGTCGGCTTATCGACAAGCATTTAAAGCCGCATGTTGTCAGTCTAGAGTCCTATGTGAAGGACACCATTCATTTTTTAAAGATCATTGAAAAGTTAGCAGTTCCAGAGAATGCCTATTTAGTTACCATCAATGTGGAAGCTTTATACAGCTCCATTCTCCATGACCAGGGAATGGCAGCTGTTAAACACATTATCTACCAAAGAGGAGATGTAGACTGGGGATATAACAAATTTATCCTGTCTCTCTTGGAGTACATCCTACATCATAATGTCTTCACATTCAATGGCTCCCACTACCTCCAGGTGCAGGGGGTGGCGATGGGGACCTGTGCCCCATCGTATGCCAACCTATACCTGGGGGAGTGGGAGAACATGTTCCTAAATGACGAGGCCTTGTAAATATGCACGGACCACCTTTTAGTGTGGTTCAAGTATATCAAAGACATCTTCACCATTTGGGATGGCCCTCAGGAACTGCTCAATTTTTGTCTTGCTAGAATGATTAGCAATGAATTCAACCTCACTTTTACCATGTCTTCTAGTACCAGCAGTATTTCATTTCTTGATGTAGAAATGACTAGGAATGTGGATGGCACTCTCGGCAGCAGTCTGTACCGCAAGGCTACCTTAGGAAATACTATATTACATGCCTCCAGTTTTCATCCTGAGGCCTTGATTAGATCGATACCTTATAGTCAATACTTAAGCATTAGACGGAACTGCACTAGCGATGACGTCTTTCTTACTGAGGCTGGTAAATTGCGTGACAGACTGCTGCTGAGGGGCTAATCTCACACATCCCTTAAGAAGGCATTTAGACGTGCTACGTCACAGACCAGACAAGATTTACTATACTCTCAAAGACCACCAAATCGAGAGAATCCACTTAGAATTATAACAAAATATTGTAACCAGCATGTGGAAATTAGAAAAATTGTTTCTAAGATCTGGCATGTTCTCACAATGGACCCGAGTCTGGGTTGACTGATTCCTGAAGTACCCCTTTTCCCCTTTTAGGAGAGCTACCTCTATTGCCTCCAAATTGGGGAAAAGTGAATTTAAAAAGGAGACAAGGAGGTTGATCATTGTAAATACAAAGGCGCTTTTATGCGCGGCTCTTGTGGCTATTGCAAATATATGGATACTAATAAGAAATCCATTTTACCAAATCGCCACATTTTTAAACCTCGACATTTTTCAAACTGCAAGACATTTGGTGTGTGATTTATTTGCTTAATTGTGACTGTGGCTGCTTCTATGTCGGAAAGATGAAGCTCAAATTTTGGAAAAGAGCTTACCGTCATATTAGAAGCATGCAGACCTGTAACCCTGATCTTCTCTTGGGTAGACACACCTCTCTGATCCATCGGGTGTGTTTCCCAGGATCAAATTTTTGATTCTGGATCGCATCCACCCTAGTCCAAGGGGAGGGGACTGGAACAAGAGCCTCCTCCAGATCGAACTACGCTGGATATATACGTTACGAGCCACAAACCCCCCTGGGTTAAATGATGCGGTTTGCTTCAAGCCCTTTCTTGAGGGTTTTAATTCAGGTGGGATGGAGAGATAGGCATACATGCTCCCCCAATTTTACATATTGGAACATTATTATAGATATCCCCTTTTTCTTGATCATCTTTCTTCACCTTTCCCGCTTGTATAATATTTCTTTTCTCCTTTTCCTCCATTATCTCTTATCTGAGATTGTCTGTTAATTTTCATCATTTATGACAGTGTCCTGGTATATACATGTTGTTCTTTGTGATGCGCTTCTGATGTAAACATTTTCACGTACAGTTCCCGACACATCCCCTCCACGACCAATTCTATGGCCGTCTCTATGTCTCTGAATATGTATTGAGAATTGGGATCAGATTGAGATCAGGATTGATTGCTCTATGCAACCTGACTCAGCATGAGCGAACCAATTGAGCCCGTTCCCTATAATTTACCATTTTTGTTGATATTTTTATTCTAATTTTTTCTTTGACATAGATCCATCTGCCATTGGTTTGGGATTATGGCTCTGCCACACACAGTATTCACGCCTATTCACCATGTGCACCCGGCACGGCAAAGAGTTTCCTGTTTGGAGGGTCTTTGAGGAGGAGTTACGTGCTTTACCATCTGCCAATCTCCATCCCCTCCTGTACCCAGGACAACTTTCGTTGTCCTGGGATGCCTTGCCGTGCCGGTGGGATGTCGACGCGGCGTGTCTCTCCGCGGCGCGTGCTCGTGATGTCATTGCGCGAGCGCCATACGAACCATTCGGTGCAAGTGCGTGGCAGGGGTCACGCCTGCACCGTGGGGAGGCGCGGTGCGTCCACTGCTCAGGAGGCCCTTTCGGGCTAATCAGGAAGTAAACCAGTCGCACACTGCTGATTTGCATTGAGCAGATGGGTGGCGATGTATGTGGGGCTATTTAAGCCTCACATTCATTAACAGGCAGACAGGGCTTTGGAAGGGACGTTTCGGGAGAGGCTCACTATGGACCAGATTCACTGAAAGTAAGCTACTGGGGTAACCCCGTGATTTAATGCCTTTGGCCTTTGATCTACCAGCACTATGTATGTCCTAGTGCATATTTATATCTTTTTAACATATACTTTTTTGCATATTTTTCTTTTTTCCCTCTCTTTGATGACCCATTCTTTGGCAACATTGACATCAATCAGTTACCACCTCATTTAATCAGTCCATGATACATCATGCGCCCTCCATGCCCTGCCTGCAATGAATGTTACTACTTCAGATAGGTAGGTGACTCCATGTGATGTTTAGCGATTAGGGGTGTTTGTGCTCCATTTCTCCCCCTTTTTTCCAATATAGATCACATCATATTTTATTTGTTTTTTTCTTCCAGATTTTCCGTTTGTTGTGCCTCAGTACACATGGTGTTTTTCAGCTGTGTCTGGGTCTCCAGATTTCAGCTGTTTTTGGTGTGACTAGGGATCATATATCCCCTTATAACACTTGGCCCTTTATCCCACCCATATCAATTTTAAATTGAAGCAACAATCATGTGGACGGGATGTCCAGGGAACTCTGCTTGACAATGTCATTCCTTTGCTTTTAATTAATGTGGATGTTCTGAGGCATATGCAATTGGCTATGATGTAAGTTTTGACTACCCTTAATACTTTGTATATGTCTATATAGTAATACCGGTTAGGGTTTAAACATTGCTGAACATTCTGCATTTGAATTTCATAGATATCACTTCTACTGTGAAAACCCCTGATGAAGGAGACAGCATTCATCTCCGAAACGCGTTGGGTTCAGGAAGCTATATCTTCTCTTTGCATTTGTTTGTATATGTACATCCACATTTATGTGCAATATTTCATATGAGTTCTTTAATAAATACATAATATTTTTCTAATATTGTTTGTTCATGTGGTAGTGCCTTTGAAGTCCCACCCCTAGGGGGCTCTCTTTATTTCTCGGAATACTTGGGATGTGGCACATTTTTTGAGTTCTCCGTACCAGAAACTTATTTAATCAGTGGCACAGATGTTGATCGCTCCGTGAAATATATGTGGATGGATAAAAATAGAACAGGAGCTAGTGCTCTCTGCTTATATGTATATTTATTTTAAAAAGTTAAATAAACTTACAAGTAAAGCACTTGTACTAAGTGCATGTAGTGAGCGCGTTGGTTACAAACAATCAACCGAAAAGATGGCCGCGGGTGACGTCTTACATAGCTTCTCCCCCGTACGCGTTACGTCCTTGGGCGGGACGTTTGACCATTCTGGTCATATTAGGGAGGTGAGTGGCTGCTGATGTCTTTGGTGGAGGGGCTGTTCTTGCTCTAACACTTGCATGCCTGTTTTAGACACACATCCTCACAGTGGCAGGTATCCTGTTGATTATGAATTTCTCTGTAAAATTGATTTTTCTTACATGTATTATTGATTTGGTTTTTGCGCTGAACTGTTTTGTTTTATGTACAAAATAATGTTTTTTGGATTCTGCTTTGGGAAAAAAAAATCAAATAAATCACACATGAATGCAACACATGGTACAAATCATGGCTACATAGACTCAAGGATTTATTATCCATTTTATAGCAAGCAATCTTATTTAAGAAAAGTTTTTTTTCTTCTGCAAATACTGAGAGAAATACTGCAGCTGCCATTGCTGACCAGGAACGCCAAAGTGCAGAAAAGGAAAGCCAAAGTAAAGACAAAAGGTCTTTATCTGCTGCTTCCAAGTTTCCCCCAGGAATTCCCTATAAGTATTTATGAGCTTATATGTCTCCCTCACCAGTCTTGTGATTCAATCCATGGTGCCAGATACTGCCGCACCTCCACTAGTAGAATCTGGTCACTGTAGAGTCCTAGGAGGTGGTCCTTGAAGGGTCCAGGTAAGTTCAACAGGGAGTCCCATTGGCTCATGTTGTGACCCACTAAAGCACTTTCGCAAGAGGAGCGATAAAATTAGCTGGAAAGAAATATTATATAACTATAGAAATCTAAAAAAAAAATTACATTTTCTTCTGTTGACTACAGTTTTGTAAATGAGCTGAACAAGCTAAGGACATAGGAGATACATTAGGAAAACTAACGTAACACATTTGCAAGGCTTTTCTACCTTCTGTTGATGTGGAAATCGAGCCAAACACTTTTTCCTTCTTGGAAAGATAATGAGATAGATATAGGAAGGGTTGGACCTTGTCAGATTTTTTTGCGTCCTTTGTCCTCATTGGAAATATTTCCCTTTGTTTCCTGTCCTAGTCATAAGACAGGAAAGAAGAAGAAATCACATAATTTGGAGATAAAAAAAATTTAATATTTTATCTCCCCTTCTTTCCGGTGACTATTATAAAATGTGACATTTCCCCTTATTTTCTACTATCACTGACATAGGAAGTGATGTTAAATTTCTCTAGCAGGGCCATAGACAGCATCTGATATTCTTAAGGGGTAACTCCACTTTCATGGGAAAAAAAATAGCAAAAAAAAAATTAAATTACAGTATAGCGTATACAATTGCGACATAAGTCATATTGCAATTGAATGTTATTAAGAATTACCTTTCCTTTTCAGTCTGCAGAGCTGCAATTTTCTGTAAAACGCAATGCATTATGGCTACCTGGAAGTGTTCTGTACACAGAATGTGTACAGAACGCCCCCCAGAAACATAATTTCCTGCTTGTATAATTCTCTCACCAATTTTCCCAGAAATCTGCACTAAGATACATGTCAGATTTCAGGCATCCCCTGCAACAAAAATGTAATTTTTGGTAAGATACTCCCAACAGGAAACATTCAAAGGGATGCAGACCCTGCAACTTTCCTTATTAGAGTCCTGATTCTGCAGCTGCTGGTTGACAATTATGAAACCACTCCCATTAGACTCTCCAAATACAGGGGCACAGAGGAACTAACAGGGATTTCTTCAGAATAACAAAAGGTAGGAATCTGCAACAAAGTTTTTTTACAACAAAAGTGAAGTTACGCTTTAACCTTCCCCATTGTATTCAAAACATGGCTGTACTTTAAGTACAGTAAACTCAAATATATTCAACTTTTAAATAATGCAGTGCCTCAATTATTTAATCTCCTATGTCATTGCCTATTAGCAAAAAGGAAACTGGATAGCTATTCAGTTAGCTCTTTTCCATTACTCAAGATGCATATGAAAGACTTTGGCCTTGATTTACTAATGCATAGCTCTGCGATGAAGGAAAGAAGACACATTAATGCATGTTATGCTGCATAATTACATGGGCCGCATTGAAGTGTAAGTTCCCCTTTACAGAAAAAGCATACAATGTCACGTACCTAATCTCGCCCATCACTGTACAACACTACGTGCATCTCTTGCAATATAAAAAAACACTTCCCCCAGGATCTTGTAAGATCTTAGGGAGAAGTTTTTTTTTTTTTAAGCACAAAAAAAAATAAAAATAAAAAATAAATTATATATATATATATATATATATATATATATATATATATATATATATATATATGAAATTTCGTATGGCGAATATGCAAAATGAGGTTCATGACATCATGCACATCTTCTTGTACATTTACATACAAAGATCTCGCAGTTTAGGTACGTGCTTTCCCTAAAGGCAGTGGTGATCTTGCCTTTCCAAGACGCATGTATCAGCCAGGGCTATTGCACAACCATCTTCAGGGAAACCAGGAAGCTGAAAACAAAAAAGTTAAGCAAAGCAAAAAATATTGTTTAACAAAGCAGGGTTAAGCTGGTCATAAATGAACCAACATTTGTCTGGTTCAGCAAGGATCGGCGGAATTTCAATCCATCTAAGGCCATTCCCACTCGACAGACGTCAATCTAACTATCGGCTTCGATCTTACAACTCTGAAATTTTTAATTTGACCAACTGCTGCATCAGTGTATTCTGACAGCATGAGTCCCCACTGTCAGAATACAATAGCACAGCAGGGAGGGTTCCAATATCCATCTCGGCTGTGTGGATGCGGGAATCCATTCTTTTTTTTTTTTTCCAATTAGCCCATTGAATCATCTATGGCCAGCTTTGAGCAATTTCACACTAGCATGCAGAGATGCGTGCTGATGTAAATTTTAGGGAGGTGGGGGGGTCCACTTTATGGATACTATCTGCATGGAGTTTGTGTGCCCTCCAGATTTTGTGCATGCATCCCCTCCCACAATCCACAAACATTATAATAGGTTGAGTGGCTTCTACCTAAATTAGCACTTATATGTACATGCACTGCTCGTTCCGCGCAAACAGAAGTGAGGCGGGAAAAGTGGAAGTTCTGGAGCTCATGGTGCACATTACAAAGAGGAAGAAAGACACAGTAAGAAACAATTTGATGAAACATAGATTACAGGGCCATTAAGTAGTGGATATGTACGGATTAATTTTGGAGAATAAAGATATTATTTAGTGTCACTTTTGAGTTTAAAAAACAAAACATATTGCAGTTTACCCAACCTTAGATGAGATGGCTGCATTCGTTTTCTTTTTCTCAGGCTTCCTTTTGCTTTGTTTTCACCCAGTAACTCTATAAATAACACACGTCCTGTTCCCATGTGGCTAAACTCACTTCTCCACTGTATCTAGGGAAGAAGCCATAGTTTACATCTAGGTCGGAATACAAAACATGTCTGCCTTTTGTCGACTCCTACATTGGGGCTGAAGAAATGAGTAGTTTACAGAAGAAATAATTCTTTACCAGTGTATGTCCAGGCAAAACTTTTTTTTTTAGTACAGAAAAGTAAGGCAGGGTTAGAACCCCCGTCAGCTTTGTCAAAGCCCAACTCCGGGCACAAGAAAAAAAAAATAAAAAAAGAACTTACAGTAGCCCCCTCCCCCGACACATACACACTACAAGGTTATCTGCTCCACAAGTCTAGGAGTACACGGATAAGGAGCAATGCTTTCCTTACTCCTCGCAACAGTAGGCTTCCTCCATCTGTGTGACTGATTCCACAAGCACCAGGAAGAGGAGTAAAGCACCAGAGTGAGGAATAAGCTACCCAATACAGACTCTTCCTATACACCTTAAGCTACATTCACGAGGCCGAAGAGCAGATATTCTTGCCAGTCATTTAAACGCAACCTGCGCACACTTGGGGGGGGGGGGTTTACTAAAACTGGAGAGTGCAAAATCTGGTGCAGCTCCGCATAGAAACCAATCAGCTTCCAGGTTTTATTGTCAAAGCTTAAAGCAGAGTTGCGAAAAATTATTATTATTTTTTAGATTGATCCTAGCATTATTACAAATGAAATACAAAAACGATTACACAATGATCATGATCGATTTAGCATAAATATAAATTTCTTACTCAAATATTTTCTGCCTCCATTTGTGGCTGTTGTCATTATGATTGTGGGCATGAGAAGCCCAATCGAGATCTCTTCCTGGATTAGTTTTGGAGAGGTGCATGCTGGGTAACCAGCATGCGCCTCTCGATCTTGCACATGCGTGATTCACTGGCCACAGTGTCGATTGTTTCTAACGTTGCCATAACAACGGGCGGCGACGGAGGAAGGTCCCGCCCTGTTGTTATGGCAACATCACAGTACTGCCCACAGACTCCTGGGAAATGACAACACATCATTTTCCAGGAGCACAGGCCAGGGAGGAAGTGACGAGGAGCTCCGTGTACCAGGAAGTGGCAGATTAGGAGGAATACATAGCAACAGGGCAATTCTGGTAAGTATAAAAAAAAAAAAATTTCCCCAAATGTTTTTTTTTTAGGTTTAGAGGAGTCCGATTCTGAAAAAAAAATTTCAGGGTGGAACTCCACTTTAACTGAACAAGCTGAAGTTAGAAGCTGATTGGTTACTATGCACAGCTGCACCAGATTCTGAGTGATCCAGTTTTAGTAAATCTCCCTCACTGTGTATAATAAGGGGCGGCTGTCAAATTTGTACCCTGAACAAATCAATGGCCGATGCTGCTGATGTTCTCATGTAACCGCCAAGGCAAATAAAGCCTCTGACTGACCCTGGACACAGCCAGTGTGCATTACAGGGTCGGCGTTTAGTCATCTCTGAACACAGCAAACTATCCACAGATATGTGCCTGTGTGAATGTAGCCTTAGGCAATGCGACATGGGATCCAACTTGTGAGAGCACAAGTCGCATGACATGTCAAAGGACATGTTTCCCTATGAGAGCCGTCTTAACGGATCCAACACAAGTCGCTCCGACTTTAGAAAAGGTTCCTGCACTACTTTGGTCCGACTTTGACATGACTTCAATGCTTTAGAGCAGGGATATGGAATTAGTGGACCTCCAGCTGTTGCAGAACTACAAGTCCCATGAGGCATAGCAAGACTGACAGCCACAAGCATGACACCCAGAGGCAGAGGCATGATGGGACCTGTAGTTTTGCAACAGCTGGAGGTCCACTAATTGCATATCCCTGCTTTAGAGTGTAAAAAGTCACATTAAGTCGGACTGAAGTTGCAGGGCAAAGTCGTATAGAAAGTCGCATGACATTCATGTCGGAGCAGTGTGAACCTGGGCTTAGATGGAATGAGCACTGAAGCCTGTCATTGATTCGCACAAGCTCCCTGTCTGCGACTGATCAAAAACATCTAGCTGTACCCAATGCAGAAATACGCTGATCTGGGTGGGGAATGTCCCGAATTGGCTTTGTGTACGAGCCCTAATATGTAGACCAGGCTGTCCAGAAAAAGTGCCAGTAGCGGAGGTTGGGACAAGTTATAACCCTGCCAAGAGGACTAAGGCAGTTGTTTCACCAGTTACTTCAAATCTAGGCCCTGCAAGGACCACTGACCTATTCCTATACCACAGAGTAACAGCGTGTGTTGTGGGAAAGAAGAGTCACATTCTCTCTCTGATATAACCACTTCCTGTGTGCTGCACAATCTGACTTTACAGAACGGAAAACACCTTGTGCTACAAATCACAAAGTATTATCAGTAAATAAGGGCTCCATATTACTCAGCATGACACTCATTTAATACACACACCTGACTCCTCACAAATAAATCTAAAGCCAAATTGTTTTATTTGTATTGTTGTGGATGGCGATGTAAGGCCTTATTTATACAGGCGGCAGGGGGGGGGGGCAGTAAGACCAGGCGTTTGAGTCATGGTTTTACCGCCCACCTAAAAAAAAATAACATACAATCAGAGGTGTCTGTACACATGCTGCATGTGCTATGCTAATCTTTGCAGCTGCCACAAATTTACCACAGTTTGTCAGGTGTCACCACCTGGTAAAGTGTTACTCAACCCACAACAGTAAAAATCAGTCTGTATATGCAGTAAAGCATGCTTCTTATACTCACTGTGGAACCTAAGGGGTTAATCCTCTGCATTGCGTAAAACAGCTGCCTGATCCTGCCTTCTCTTACCCTCCCCTTCTTCCACAGTTCCCAATCTACCTGGTGATAGAACAGAGCCTTGGGGGCAAGCTGCACATGCTCAGTTTGGTGTGTATTGCTAGAGAGGTTTTATTTTTTTGGGAGGGTGCATGTGATCAGCACTGTCCAGACAGAGGGTCAGGGGTCCTGCAGCTTCATTGGACAGTCAGAAGAGAATGAAAACCCCTCCTACAAGCTTTGACCAGACACTGATAAAAAAAAGTTACAAGGCCGCTATATATTGCTGATGAGAAAAAGTTTTTGGCAGTTTATATTTACTAAAACAATTGCATTTCCATGTTCTGTGTACTGTGGGAGGCCAGATATAGTGAATGCA
This sequence comes from Aquarana catesbeiana, assembly GCF_042186555.1. Lineage (NCBI taxonomy): Eukaryota > Metazoa > Chordata > Amphibia > Anura > Ranidae > Aquarana > Aquarana catesbeiana. Next base: position 178,890,685 of record NC_133325.1, on the reverse strand, counting down.
GGGTTTAGTAACACGACCATAAGCCAATCACTTGGCTCGCAGTCGCGGCATGGTAATTCCATTTCAAATCCCCGTTCAGAAAAAATAAAGCAAAAAAAAAAAAAAAAAAGAGACTAAAGTGGAACTTTACTTAGTAACGCAACATTTTTTTCCTCCCCTTCCCTCTTACACAAATGTAAAAAAAAATTATAATTTGTATCCTGCTTTTCAGGACCCCTGCCTTACCAAAGGTGCATGAATGTAGTAAGATGCAGCACATGTACAGAACAGACATAAAGCTCCTTGAAAACGTATTCATATCCCTTGAAATATTCCACATTTTGTCATGTTACAACCAAAAACTTAAATGTATTTTATTGGGATTTGATGTGATAGACCAGGGATTAGCAATTAGCGGACCTCCAGCTGTTGCAGAACTACAAGTCCCATGAGGCATAGCAAGACTGACAGCCACAAGCATGACACCCAGAGGCAGAGGCATGATGGGACTTGTAGTTTTGCAACAGCTGGAGGTCCGATAATTGCATATACCTGTGAAAGACCAACACAAAGTGGCACATAATTGTGAAGTGGAAGGAGAATGATAAATGTTTTATTTTTTACAAATAAATATCTGAAAAGTGTGGCGTGCATTTGTATTCAGCCCCCTTTACTCTGATACCCCTAACTAAAATCTAGTGGAACCAATTGCCTTCAGAAGTCATCTAATTAGTAAATAGGATCCACCTGTAAGTAATTTAACCTCAGTATAAATACAGCTGTTCTGTGAAGCCCTCAGAGGTTTGTTAGAGAACCTTAGTGAACAAACAGCATCATGAAGGCCAAGTAACACACCAGACAGGTCAGGGATACAGTTGTGGAGATGTTGAAAGCAGGGTTAGGTTATAAGAAAAAAAAAAAAAAAAGCTTTGAAAGTCTCATGGAGCACTGTTCAATCCATCATCCGAAAATGGAAAGAGTATGGCACAACTTCAAACCTACCAAGACATGGCCGTCCACCTAAACTGACAGGCCGGGCAAGGAGAGCATTAATCAGTGAAGCAGCCAAGAGGCCCATGGTAACACTGGAGGAACTGTAGAGTGCCACAACTCAGGTGGGAGAATCTGACCACAGGACAACTATTAGTCTTGCACTCCACAAATCTTGCCTTTATGGAAGAGTGGCAAGAAGAAAGCCATAAGAAGTCCCATTTGCAGTTTGTGAGAAGCCATGTGGGGGACACAGCAAACATGTGGAAGAAGGTGCTCTGGTCAGATGAGAACAAAATTTTACTTCTTGGCCTAAAAGCAAAACGTTATGTATGGCGGAAAACTAACACTGCACATCACCCCGAATACACCATTGCCACCGTGAAACATGGTGGTGGCACCATCATGTTGTGGAGATGCTTTTCTTCAGGAGGGACGGGAAAGTTGGTCAGAGTTGATGGAAAGATGGATCGAGCCAAATACAGGGCAATCTTAGAAGAAAACATGTTTGAGTCTGCAAAAGGCTTCAGACTGGGGCGGAGGTTCACCTTCCAGCAGGAAAACGACCCTAAACATACAGCCAGAGCTACAATGGAATGGTTTAGATCAAAGCATATTCATGTGTTAGAATGGCCCAGTCAAAGTCCAGACCTAAATCCAATTGAGAATCTGTGGCAAGACTTGAAAATTGATGTTCACAGACGCTCTCCATCCAATCTGACAGAGCTTGAGCCATTTTGCAAAGAAGAATGGGCAAAAATGTTACTCTGTAGATGTGCAAAGCTGGTAGAGACATACTCAAAAAGACTTTCAGGTGTAATTGCAGAGAAAGGGGGTTCTACAAAGTATTGACTCAGGGGAGCTGAATACAAATGCACGCCACACTTTTCACATATTGATTTGTAAAAGATTTTGAAAACCATTTATCATTTTCCTTCCACTTCACAATTATGTGCCACTTTGTGTTGGTCTATCACATAAAATCCCAATAAAATACATTTACATTTTTGGTTGCAACATGACGAATAGTGGCAAATTTCAAGAGGTATAAATACTTTAAGGCACTGTTATGTTTGAGGAACATCTACACATTCATGGCCGATTTCTGAACGCGCTCACAAATACTGCTGCAGACCGCTATTGTGCCCCCAGAAATGGGGGCGTTTGCGCACGAGTGGAAATTCGCTGCTGGCCTCTGTCAGGTCCAAAATACCTGGCAGAGACCGGTGGTGTATCTGCACATGAGCCAGATTTTGAAAGGGGGTAAAGGGAGAACTAAAATTCTGCTGTCATAAACTGCGAGCAGGCAGACTCTTTATTGAAGAAGAGATATGAAATGTCTCTTCTGCAATAAAATACACATACCTGCCTCCTCTCTGTCTTCTCTGGTATGTAAACTGAGTTGTGCATGCGCAGCTCAGCTTATACTGCCAGTATAGTCTCTGGTAATATGTGTGGTGGTATGACTGACTCATGCGCATGCCACTCCAGCCCCTGAAGATGGCTGAAGACCGCCACCCAGCAGAAGATGCCGGCACCAGTGCGGAAGGAAGCAAAGGTAAGTGTAGCTGCACTTTAAGGTGTCATTAAACCCACATCAATAAATGCTGTTTTAGATTCTGTTCATTCTCACTATGGGATTGTTTTTCTGTATTCTGGAAAAAAAAACCTGGCTGATCCTGCTGCTCTCTATCTCCAACTTCTATCCATGTCCCCAATTCAGCTTGGGATTTTGCAGCTATGGTGGTAACTCTGCACATGTTCAGTTTTCAGTGTATTTTCTACTCTGAGTATTTCCTCCCTATCACAATTGAGCAGCCTATGTGACTATAGAGTCACACATATGGGCATATACACAGTGGTAAATGACAGCCCACTCCCTCCCTCCTAGATGCCCACTGACCAGGCAGGATATTACATGTAGATTAATGGAGGCTTCACCTCCCTCTTATTCTAAGACAGTTAGTGTGCATGGATTTCTGACAGTCGCAATGTTATTGCCATAACATAATAAAGATTTGATTTCAAATATATATTTGTATGCCAGTTTAAAACAGTTTAACATGTGACCAGCAGTTGTATATCAATTAGGAAAAAGGTACTTAGATTTTTAAAAATTAAAATAATTACAGTTCCATCATCCAGAAATAGAAGGGACAATGTAAATGAAACGGTGTGTGTTTAGTATCCTACAAAAAAGGAGGCAGTCCTAGATCTTTGGACTGTATGTGTTTAACTTTCAATAAAAGTTTTCTGGATAAAAAAAAAAAAAAAAAAGGAGGCAGTCAAGGAAAAGGAAAGGAAATCCTCTCTAATAGTGGCTTTACATGCTTTCATTTTTTTATCTGATCGATGAGCAAATCAATCAAATCAACAGACAAGTGAATAGTCATAACTTTCCTTTTGATCATTTTAGATTAAATTCAATCAAATTGAGTCGACTGACCAGGGCAGAAAACGATTGATCGTGCGGCATTGGACATAAATTTGATTGTATCGATCAAATTACAAGAATGCATGGTGCAAAACAAAGATGCAATCGATTACTTATGAACATATCTTCCAACTATCTTCCCCATGTGTCATGTTGATCAAATAGATTGTTGTCCATATATTAATATTTCCAATCGGAGAAGATCGATTACTTGTCAAAGCATGCACTGCCACCCTAAAACACCAGAACAGGAGTTCCCATTGGAAGCTTTCCCCTCTATTCCCCCCTTTTAGTCACGGTGACAATACTCACCAGGACACAAAAAGAGGATGTACCTCTTCATAGACAGCAATAAAACCCCAACAGGGGTTCTAACACGCCCCTCCTTTCTCCAAAATGAAAAGGATTTCATTTTAAATACACAAAATAACTCAGTAGTGTGTTCACTGTTTCTTCATTGTCCATGGCAGAGGGTGTCCCCAGAATTGAGTGGAAATCTTCCAATGGGGACCATGGTTCCAGTGTCACTGTCTAAAGCCGGGTCCACACACTACAGTTTTTTTCATGCAATCCAGTAAAAAACTGTCAGCTCCAGTCAGAGACTTCAGTACGCACTACTAGTTTTTCTTTTTCCATTCAACCCAGCGGGTTGACAGTGACAGCTCAGATTGGAGCCGCTGTACTAACAATCCGACATTAGTGCAGCGATCTCCCCCCCCGCTGAGCTGTTGTGTTCTGACAAGGGGTGGCCTCCCCAGCCTCAGCGCTCTTTGCCATTGGCTGAGAGTGCTGATCTGGAGTCGGTCGGCTGCTGGTTTTCCAGCATGCACGTCTGACATAAGCTGGCCGAACAGCCGACTTCTGTTGAACGAATGAGTGACTTGTATAGCGCTACCTATGTGAACTGAATCGCCTCAGGGCGCTTTTTGCCGCCGATGTCCAACTGCGGTATAGCGCGGTCCTTTGCCCCATGAGGTCCCGACACACTTATAAACACATACACATATTTGGCCAATTTTTCGACAAGATCTAATTAACCTACCAGCATGCCTTTGGAGTGTGGGAGGAAACCGGAGTACCCGGAGGAAACCCACGCAGGCACAGGGAGAACATGCAAACTCCAGGCAGGTGGTGTCGTGGTCGGGATTTGAACCAGTGACCCTATTGCTGCTAGGTGAGAGTACTAACCACTATCGCTAGTGGCTACTATAAATAATCACTGTCTTCTCCTGATGGGGTTGGCTTCCCCTGCCCGCCGGGAGCAGACGATTGCCTGACAGGGGGATTTCCCTGTCAATAAAGTGTTGATGGGAGAATCCTGCAAATTTCTTTCCTGCAACCTGTGCTTCCAGGAAAGAAATTTGCATTGTATATGGCTGGCCTAAGGCAAGCCATGGATAATTTATTTTCTTTCCTTCAACCACGGGTGAAAGGAAAGAAAATCTCTGGATTACTGTGTTGATGGAGAAATGCCTCCCGCAGCGCTATTGTATGGGAGCGCAGGGAGCCTTCCTTGTTGCTTATAAGTTAAAAATCAGTATTTTTTTGCTAGAAAATACAAGGATTACTGCTGGGCGGCTTTACCCCTTTTTGTAACACATTGTCAGTGTTAAATGGTTTGTCTCAACCCTGTAACTGATACCTCTGCAAGAGAGCTTGATCTTTTGAAAAACAACAGACTTACTGAGTGGATCACCAGGTAAAAACAGAAAAAAGTCTAAAAAAGAAAACTAATAAGGACATCACATCTAAGAATTGGTAAGCTGCAATATAATAAATGTTTGCTTTTGGGTTTAAGGCCCGGTTCACACTGGTGCGATGCGAGAACACTGTGAATCCACTGAGGGTTCCCGCATCGCACCGACTCGCATGTCAATTCACACTTCCGTATGCGAATCGCTGGGGAGTGTCAATACATTGTTAATGACACCCCCAGTTCAGCTTGCATATCGCACTGCGAACTGACAGTTCGGATATGAATCGGATCGCATAGGTGTGAACAGACATGCGATCCGATTCTGGTCCGAACAGAAAAAAGGGTCCTGTGCGTGTTTGCACCGAATGCGGTGCGATATCAGCCATATTATCTGTATGGCTTATCTGAGATAGTATAAAAATAGAACTATTCAGAAATAAAAAGTAAACAAAGCTCCAGCCAAGCTGAAGATCCAGTATTATAACATTGTCACTCAGCTAGCTGACCTCCGATGACCCCAACAATTCAGAGACTGATCTCTTCTACATCCATATATATATATATATATATACATATACATACATGTATACAGCAGTTTACTATTACAGAAGTCAGCATGACTTGTATACAATGACGTGAAGCCATCAGAGCAATGACACATCCCTATAGGAAGACACTGCACAGAGGAGCAAGCCTCCCCCAGGGTCAGCCAGCTCTAACCTCCGTACACTTTATAGAAAGGTATTTATTTACCGAGCCTCGTCCAGGTCAACACTCTGCACAATCAGCCGCACAGCTCCTTGTCCCCAACCCAGTGCACCCTGGCTCCGCACTCATTGGCTGCAGCCAACGTCAATCATACAGCATCAGCGATCTAGGATGCTCGATGGGCGGGGCCCGAAGCAAAACGGAGACTAACCCCGCCCATCCTGAGCAGCTGAGCGGGGACGGCGGCACATGATTGGACACGCCGAAGCAGACTGGCAGCAGCAGGCGGGATCTGAAACTTTCACAAGCCTATTTCCCCGGTATGACATCACGAAGTAGGCGGTCTTATGTTTTTGTGGGTGGGATGAGCGGAATGGGAGGAAAGAGTTGCTGACGAACCTTCGGACCTCTTCTGGTGCGGATATGGCGCTGCACTAATCAATGTTATTTTTAACCACTTCCATACCGGGCCGATTCTGGCACTCCTCCTACATGTAAAAATCATAATTTTTTTTTGCTAGAAAATTATTCAGAACCCCCAAACATATTTTATATATATATATATATATATATATATATTTTAGCAGACACCTTAGGGAATAAAATGGTGGTTATTGTAACTTTTTATCTCGCACGGTATTTATGCAACAATTTTTCAAACACTTTTTTTTTGGGAAAGAAAACAGTTTCATGGTTTAAAAAAAATAACAAAACTGTAAAGTTAGCCCAATTTTTTAAATAATGTGAAAGTTGATGTTACGCTGAGTAAATAGATACCCAACATGTCACGCTTTAAAATTGTGCACTCTTGTGGAATGACGCCAAACTTCAGTAATTAAAAATCTCCATAGGCGACACTTTAAGATTTTTTACAGGTTACATATTTAGAGTTACAGAGGTGGACTAGTGCTAGAATTGTTGCTCTCGCTCTAACGCATGCGATACCGCACGTGTGATTTGAACAGCGTTTACATATGTGGGCGGGACTAACGTTTGCTTTCGCTTCTGAGCGCGAGCTACTGGGGCCAGGGGCGTTTTAAATTATTATTTTTTTTAAGTTAATTTTTTATTTTACAACATTTTTTTTATCACTTTTATTCCTATTACAAGGAATGTAAACATCCCTTGTAATAGAAATCATTCGTGACAGGTCCTTTTTATGGAGAGATGTGGGGTCAATAAGGCACCACATCTCTCCTCCAGGCTGGAAAGCATAAGATCGGGAAAAAAATCCTCAATCCCATGCTTACCAGTCGCGATTGCGGCTTTGTTTACAAACGCGGGCCGAACGTGATGTCATAACGTCGCGCCCGGGCCTCCGACGGTCATAGAGATGATGGGTGACCATCTAGTCACTGGAAATCTCTATGCTCGTCTTCCAGCGGTGGACGATTCTCTCTCCGGGTCCCCGATGGCACGGGAGAGCCCGGAGAAGCACCAGATGGTGGCGGGGGGGGGGGGGGGGGGACTTTCATTAATTAGACAAAACACTAAAGTTAGCCCAATTTTTTTTTTATATAATGTGAAAGATGATGTTACACTGAGCAAATGGTTACCTAACATGTCATGCTTTGAAATTGCACACACTCGTGGAATGGCGACAAACTACGGTACTTAAAAACCTCCATAGGCGACGCTTTAAACATTTTTTATGGTTACCAGCTTAGAGTTACAAAGGAGATCTTTTTCTAGAATTATTGCTCTCACTCTGACAATCGTGGCAATACCTCACATGTGTGATTTGAACACCGTTTCCATTTGCGAGAGTGACTTACGTATGCGCTTTCTTTGCTTTCCCTTTAAAGAAAAAAACAATCAATCACTTTTATTGTTGTCGCAAGGAATGAAATCATCCCTTGTGACAGTATTAGGCAGTGACAGGTACTCTTTATGGAGGTATAGGGGGTTTAAAAGACCCCAAATCTCTCCTTTGCACTTAAAAGATTTCAGATCGGCAAAATCCGCGTTTCTGAATACTGCAATTTTTTTTAAAGTCGGCGCCATTGGCAGCCGAGTAAAGTGGAGGTGACGTCACTTCCGGGATTTTACATCGGAGACCCAATCAAAGCCGAATCCGGCTTCATTCGGGTCTCAGCCTAGGCGATGGACGCGCCGAATGGTGGCCCGGGTCCCCCAGTGGGACGTGAGGCCCGGGAAGAGCAGTGGAAGGTGGCAGGAGGAGGGGAGTTCCCTTCGGCTCCTTTAGGATAACAGCTGAGCGGCTTTTAGCTGCATCAGTTGTAAAACATTACAGCTGCAGGCATCACCCCGGTATAACCCCTTCAAGCTGAGAAAGTATATTTGTGTATGGACAGCGGGAAAGGGTTATAATCCCCAAACATATTATATATATATTTTTTTTAGCAAAGACCCTAGGGAATAAAGTGGCAAACGTAATATTTGTTTTTTTTTTTATGTCACACAGTATTTGCGCAGCGATTTTTATGAATTAACCACTTCAGCTCTGAAAGGATTTACCCCCGTACTGACCAGACCTTTTTTTTGCGATAGGGCACTGCATTACTTTAACTGACTATTGCGCGGTTGTACCCAAATAAAATTGATGTCTTTTTTTCCCCACAAATAGAGCTTTCGTTTAGTGGTATTTGATCACCTCTGCGGTTTTTATTGTTTTGCAAGGCTGACAATTTTGAAAAAAAAAACAACAATATTTTTTACTTTCTGCTATAAAACATATCCAATAAAAATATGTAAAAATTCTAATTTCTTCATCAATTTAGGCCAATATGTATTCTGCTACATATTTTTGGTAAAAAAAAAAATCCCAATTGGCATATATATATTGATTGGTTTGCGCAAAAGTTACCGTGTCTACAAACTATGAGATAGATTTATGGACTTTTTACTAGTAATGGTGGCGATCAGCAATTTTTAGTGGGACTGCGACATTGCGGTGGACAAATTGGACACTAAGTGACACTTTTTGGGGACCAGTGACACCAATACAGTGATCAGTGCTAAATGCACTCTCACAGTATAAATGACACTGGCAGGGAAGGGGTTAACATCAGGTGCGATCAAAGGGTTAAATGTGTTACCTGTGTGTGCTTTCTAACTGTGCAGGATGCTGACACTAGACAATGAGAGAGATCGGTGTTCCTGATTAGTAGGAAGCACAGATCTCTCTCTCTCTCTCTTCCACTGTGACAGAACGATAGTCTGCCTACCGTCCTGTCATTCATGCAAATGATCGCGGCCGCTGATTGGCTCCCGCTGTGTCCAATCACAGTGGTGAGTGGGTCGCCGACTGCCCACGCACACACCCGAGACCAGGAAGCGCAAACGGCGTACAGGTACATTGTTTGGCGCAGCCGGGCCTCCCTGTCACAGTATATGTATAGTACAGTGTATAGTATATGTTACGGAACGTCCCACACTCCACTTGAGTGCTTCCGCCAGTATACCGCTTCCTTGTAGTCTGGACTATTTTATTTAGAATCAAAATTACAAGACTTTATATGCTGTTGGAACCTCCTCTAACAATACAACTGTAACCTAATTAACATGAGCTAGTTTACTAAATCATTTACCCAGACTAGGTGACTATTCAATACACATTACCATAAACATCAACACAGGGTTAATTAGAACAAACAACAATGTGTGGAATACCCTTAGAACCTGTGGTAAGCCAGACTAGACTGTTCGTCTCCTAGCCAGTCCTGGAGGCTAATGTGATCAGCTCACTCAATTAACAGGTTGAGTTCAGAATCAAACAAACCAATAATATTCTCTACATACATCCTGGGAGTTATTGTGGACAAATATTACTGTCCCATTTTAAGTAGTCCAAGATATATTTTCTCACTCGCCCTGTGCCAAGATAGCACAGGGTGACTTAGACATAAGAGGTGTATGGGGAGCTGAAACAAGGGCATCCCCTACTTTCCAAGGGATTCTGATTTCCACGGGCCCTCCCGTCACAGTATATATCAGTGGCAGCTAATTGGTTCTCCTTTGGGGGGGGGGGGGCGGCAAACATGCACCAACCCCCCCCCCCCCCCCCCACCGCCGGGGCACTCTCCAGCCTTTGGCAAACAAACTGCTTCCTGCTACAGCAAATATTTCAGATTTTGTCTCATCAGTCTAGAAATCTTGCTGACATTTTATTTGTAGCCCCCAGTTCCTGTTTCTGCGCATAGTTGAGTCAGTCAGCCTTGTTTCAATGTTGGAAGTATGGCTTTTTGGCCACAATTCTTATTAGGGGTGCACCGAATGGAAATTTTGGTACCGAAAACGAAGGATGCACTTTGCCAAAAACGAGTTTTAAAAAAATATTTATATTTTTACATATGATTGTATTATATTCAACTTTTTAATTAATCTCCTCAATTTAAATTAATATGAATTTATTGTTGGCCATTATTGGCACCTTTAGTGCAAGAAAGGTCAAGAAAAATGCAGTCTGCAGCCTCTGACCATCTCTTGTATCATGTCTGCAGTCTCCTTTCTAAACACACTGCTAATAGTATTAGCAAAATTTCCATTCAGTGTACCTCTAGCAGACATGATACAAGAGATCAGTGCAGCCTCACCAGTGCCGTCTCAGGCAGCCTGCCTGTGCCCAGCAGCCTCACCATTGCCCGCCATATGCACCCTGCCCGTGCCCAGCAGCCTCACCATTGCCCGCCATATGCACCCTGCCTGTGCCCAGCAGCCTCACCATTGCCCGACATATGCAGCCTGCCTGTGCCCAGCAGCTCCCCCAGGGCCTGTGGATGCAGCCTGCCTGTGCCCGGATCAGAGCGACGATCTTCATGTGGCACGGAGCGAATCTGAATTGCCCGGGCCGGAGTAATAATGTCCCAACTCCTGTGATCACATCATACTGTCCTGCCATCGGATCAGTGTGCAGTCTATCATAGGAGGCGGGACATTATTACTGCGATCCATGCAATTCAGCTCAGTGACACACGGAGATCTTGGGGAGGAGGGAGTGGAGGACTGGGCACGCCAGGATGACACTCCCGCAATGGGTGGCACCGGCTCCTTTCGGTATCGGCTTTTTCTTTTCTTTCGGCCGATACACAAAAACAGTTTTCGGCTTATAATTTTTGGTGGCCAAAATTTCAGTACACCTCTAACAAGAATTGTTGCTGGTTTGAAACCAAAAGCTAGTCACACCAAATATTTTTTTTCTTCTGTTCACTCACTTTACATTTTGTAAATTGATAAAAAAAAAAACTATTAATACATATTTTTGAAAGCATTCTTACTTTACAGCATTTCTTCACACCTGTCTAAAATGTTTGCACAGTACTGTATAGCTTCAAAATATCACCCGCTTGTATACCTAAAACCTTTTCAAAGCTCTCACACACTTATTCCATTCTTTGCTGTGGGAGGCCCAAGCCCCACACTACAAATTCTCTACATTAACTAGATCCACAAAATTGAGAGGGCTGGCTATGGCGAGTATGTAAAAATATTACATAGCCAAAGAGTTGACCATAGATGGGCAGAATTCTCAGAAAAAGAATGTTCTACGTTTTTAGCCGCTAGCTATATTCACGGTCTTCTCCTGGCGGGGTTCTGAGTAATTTTCTACCAAAAACACATTGATTTTTACATGTAGGAGAGGAGTGCCAGAATTGGCACGGTATGGAAGCAGTTAAAAAGGATTTTTTTAAAAAAAGGGATCGATAAAGCACTCACAGATTTTTTTTCATCATACAGGAAGATGTCTGTAAGTGATCCTGCATCTTTGTGCTGGCCAGTTTGCAAACGTTTTCACAGTAACCAATGTCAATGATGCAGGTCACAGACTAAATAAATCAGAAATGCCTAAATTGTCCAAGTGTCAAGAGGTGCCACATCCTGATAGTAAATCAAAAAGAACAAAAAGGGGATGGACTTTAGAGGCGCCAATATGGACACAAAATTATATCAAATATAGAAAAGTTTATTGATACATAGAATTAAAAGAATATGGAGATAAAAGACATGGACACAAAGATGCATGTTACGTGGAAACTAAATTTGCAAAAAATTCCATTCTTCAAGGAAGAATTGCAACCCAAAGGGACCCCTATGCGTTTCAACTCGCTGAGTCTTCTTCAGGGTATACTTTAATTAGGGGTGCAGTGAATGGACGCTGCAAAACAAATGCCAATTAATGACAGCACAGTGGTGTAGTGGTTAGCACTCTCACCTAGCAGTAAAAAGGGTCGCTGGTTAGAATCCCAACCACGACACTACCTGCCTGGAGTTTGCATGTTCTCCCTGTGCCTGCGTGGGTTTCCTCTGGGTACTCCGGTTTCCTCCCACACTCCAAAGACATGCTGGTAGGTTAATTGGCTTCTGTCCAAAATTGTCCCTAGTATATGAATGGGGACCTTGGATTGAGGGTAGGGATTGATGTGAGTGTGCGATGTACAGGGTTAGGGACAAGGGTCAGGGTTGTAGACACACACTCACTCAGGTTGAACTGGATGGACTGGTGTCTTTATTCAACCTTACTATGTAACTATGACATGCAGTGAAAAATAATTATTTATATACAAACATATGTTAAACAATATAGCTATACAGACTAAATGCAGACACCAAAAAAAAAAAAAAAGGCCCGGTAGCTATTCCCAGCCCGCGTGGCCCCCACACAGTTCTCTGGAGTGGGGGATCATCTCCAATTCCTGGGTTTTTACCTTCTCTATTTTCCACCATGGACGTTGTCCATTACTGTAATCATCTTTAGATTAGGACCTTTTTGGTCCTGGAGTAGTTGCGCGGTTCTCAAGATCCAGGTCACTGTTATGTGCCTCCGATGTTCGGGGTCCGCGCATGGCGTGCTGGCATCATTGCATCGCACCGCGGACCCTGCTACAGCCGGATGTGACATCACGCATGTATTGGAAGTGGCGTTTCTGTCCTACGGTGTGTGATGGGGAAAGTATGGCGGCTGAAACGCACACTGTATGCGGTTGTGTCTTTTTAAGAAGATCTATCCCTAATGGCCCCCCTTCTGTCATGATATACGTCAGGGTCTTTTATTGGCAAATTGCCTGTACTACCACCCCCCTTATTGAATATATAAGGGGTGATTGTTGTCCCTTCAGCAGCAGATGCATATCTTTTAACACGCAGATGACTGTTGCCAGATACTACTATATGACATATTTGGCGAGTTGGCTAATGGGATATTATGAGGTTCTGAGTTGTACCCATTGTGGGCATTTATAGTATTTATTTTTGTTTTTTTTCTATACAGGCTATTATGGTCTTCAGAAATATTTGAACAAAAAGCCATTATCTGTTGGTAAATCTTTATACTCCCTTCTGACTGCATCAAGTCCTTGCCTATAGACAGTCGATCCTTCTGCTTCAGTAGCCCTTTTTGGATTTTTTATACTATGACCATTTTTGGTAAAAAAACATCCAGATATACAAGATCCTTTGCTATAATGAGTAAGTACCCCGATAGCTTTTCTTATAAAAGTTACATACATATTGTAATGGAAATTTGTATGTTCTGTAAATAATTGTATTCTATTTTGTATGTATTGCACACTGTCCTCACTGTGCACACGGCACTAATAATGTTTTCAGTAAATGTTTACATTCTTTCGAGTCCTGATTAGAATTAGCCTGCCTATGTAACGCCCCTTGTTACCATAAACGTACAATTGTAATATTAAAGTGATACCTACATAATCATGTGCATAAAAACCTTCAATTGTGTCATAATAAAGCAGAACAGTTATTTGGAAAAATGCTGAGCGTATCTTTTGTGTCTGTTCCCTACTGCAGTAGTTATTATTAATTTGGAACCACTAATCAATATGAGGATAGGAGTTGCCTATCATCAATTTACCCGAGTCAATATGTATATACATGCTAGGAACTTTTTTCATGTTGACCATACGCTCTATGCCCCTCAATTTGGGTGGGCCTCTTTGATCATGTTTCTGGATATGATGCTCATTTAAATCTTTATTATATAATAGGATGCTTTCTCTTGAATTGCCTCCTGGCTTCTGGACCTCCCCCTTTTTTTTTTTGGTGTCTGCATAGTCTTCAAAGCTATATTGTGTAAGATATATTTGCATAATTAACATATGCTGTTTGTATATAAATAATAATTTTTCACTGTATGTCATTAATTGGCACTTATTTTGCAGTGTCCATTCACTGCACCCCCAATTAGAGAATCCCCTAAAGAAGACCCAGCGAGTCAAAACACGTAGGGGTCCCTTTGGGTTGCAATGCTTTCTTGAAGAATGGAATTTTTTGCAAATTCTGTTTGCACGTAAAATGTATCTTTGTGTGCATGTTTTTTATCTCCATATTGTTTTAAAATTGAATTCATCAATAAACGTTTTTATATTTGATATAGTATCCCACATGCCTGTCCTGATGCATCCTAGACTAAGCTCCATGTCTGCTTAGGGGATACAGTCGCTCTGCTGCTAAGTGCTACTATTGGATATACAGTCCAATCTTGTGCGATAGCAGCTCTGGTGACAACTCAACTTTATATCTGTGGTGGGACCAGTGGCAATGAATATCGGAAGGATCTGTCAGTACCTGTGAGTACTGGCTGGCCCTGCTGGGGTCTCTATACACTTTGATCATATCAGCTGTACCTTTGGTACATCTGGAGTTTGAATGTAATTTAAATCAGGCTGGATCGAAGACAAGGCATTGAGCTTTTGGACCGGTTCACACTAAGGGACATCACTGTCACAGTGCATATCTCTCCACATTATATTGTCTCCTGTGGTATGCACCCAGTTGCAGACTTTGATACCTAGTATACCTGCATCTGTGAGTGATCTTTGTAAACACAGGACAGATTTCATCCAGACTACATACATGCAAGCATCTGCCATGCATGCATACATACAACTGGGGATTATATGGTGCTGCACAGTTCATATCTTGTTACATTATGGGCTCCTGTGGTATGCACCCAGAATTGGATTTTGATATTTGTACACACAAGACATATATTACCCAAGCTGCCTACCTGCAAGCATCTGCCATCTTTGCATGCATGCAACCAGGGCTGGTGCAAGGATCTTTGACACCCTAGGCGAAAACCCAATTTTGCCACCCCCATTGGCTCCACCCCCTTTGCTCTGCCCATGTGACAGGAGACGGCGCTGTACAGGAAGCATCGGCTCCGCTTCCTCTAGCGCTGGCTCCAGTGCTGCGCCTCTAATTGCACTACCGGCCAGACGAAGCAGCTGCCTGAGACTAAGTTAGTTACATGCTGCAGCCTAAAGAGCATGCAGACACGGAGGGAAATCAGCGGCCGGTCACCCCTAGGCAGCAGAGCGTCCTAGGCGACTACCTAGTTTGCCTAGTGGTAGCACCGGCCCTGCATGCAACCAAAGATTTTATAGAGCTTCAGTACACTCTGGCTTATATGCACCTGGACTCAGGATTTAACTAGAGGCAAAATAACTTTGGGCAAAATCATAGAGCTTCAGCGGCCAGCTGGCTCTAGCTTGGCGGTTCCTGGGGAAGGGGGGGTTAAGGGAAGGCACTTTTTTGTGATATCTATGGTTTTTCAATATATTTTTTATAAATGGTCAGTAGCTGACTTGGTGTCTGCGCCTTTTCTTTTTCTTTGTTGACATACCAAGCAAGTCATAATATGCTGCATTCTCTCAATTTATTAATCTACATAACTATTCTCACTGATTTGAGTTACAGCTGAATGGCATAATCATAATGGTATGTATGTGTTATCAGCTGAGAACACTGCCCATGTCATGTAGTTGCAGTATTATCTAGGGCAGGGCACCAGGAACTCTCCATGTTAGATATTAAAAGTTCCCTCTATAAAAAAAAATAATAATAATAATTTTGAAATAATTACACCAGCTAAACAAAGTGGAGTAAGGCTACTGTGTTTACTTGCAACTACTTATGGGGCAATAAGAAACTATAGAACAGGGATATGCAATTAGCGGACCTCAGCTGTTGCTAAACTACAAGTCCCATCGTGCCTCTGCCTCTGGGTGTCATGCTTGTGGCTCTCAGAGTCTTGCTATGCCTCATGGGAATTGTAGTTCTACAACAGCTGGAGGTCCGCTTATTGCATATCCCTACTATAGAACATGCCAGCCAATCAGACTTTATCTTTCGTTCGTATAGCTATAGTAAAATCAAAGTTGGTTAATAGGTGGTACTGCACTTTACATAATTTCTTTGCTGTTTTCTATATAAGATCATATGTTTTACTATAAAAATTGTAATGGGTTATTAGGATTAATCATTTATGCAATACAAAGAGCAGAACTGAGCAGAGGAATAATCCACAGGAACCCGAGTTCACATTACTGAAAAGGAAATCCCTGCGATCACCAAGTTTACTAAAAAAAACCTGCTAAAAATTGTACAATATATTAAAAGCTTTTATAATAATTGACAATGACTCAAGAGAGCAGAATTATCAGGATTTTTCAGTGAAAATCTTTACAAACTGCAGTATACAACTGAAAAAGTAATTCAACATAGCTACTATAGGAAACTGACTGGAGAAATAGTCACTATCATAAATTCAGTTGTATCTTACGTTGTATTAAGAATCTATTACTTTGCTTTATTTTAGTCTCGGTCTATTGGAATGCAGTAGGTAAAGTCAACAAAGAAATATAAAATTAAACATTAGATAATGTAATACTAATTTTAATTAAAATGGTATCCTCACCAAATGCATTTGAAAGAACGGTTTGACATCTAGATGAAAGGCAATACATTCTGAAAGACAGCGGCTAAATTCACTAAACTGTAACGATCATTTGAATCTAAACTCTGGTTCTCAGTGGTTGCCAATGCAGCATTTTTTATATGCAAAATAAATGATGTAGGACAATTAAGTTTACTACAAATAAATCATCAAATAAGGTCCATAGCATCCACCACCAATGTGCTGCGATGAATTACACTATCTTCAAATCCACCAGATGCCATGCTGGCTGTGCATGCATTCACCACATGTAGGTAATAAGCGCCGATCTCACAGTATTAACCCCAATAAATCAAGATCAAACATGGCTCTTTTTGCTCACCCTTTGGCTATATTGCTACATTATCCACTGTTCCATAGAATGCTCATTCTCTTTGGCTGGCACCAAAATCAATCACAGATTACATGTAAAAATAGAATGGGAAGACTAGTGCTCTCTGTATTTAAATGCTTTATCGAGCCCACGTTTACACTGGCGCAAATTGTCGTGTCAGATCAAAGTTGCATCAGATCAAAGTTCCAAAGCCAATTTCTGGCTATGGAACCGTTCATATCGGTGTGACTCCGACGATTTTGAAAAGGTTCCTGCACTATTTTTGGCAATTTCATGTGCGACTTGCATTGACCTCTGTGCATGAAATCACACAGATGTCGGCAAGCTGCACACGAAATTGCGCTGAAGTAGTGTGAACCAGGGCTTAAATACCCAGATAAAAACACTCAATTTTAATAAGCACACAAAATGCTATGATACAGGCTTCAATATAGACATGGGTACATCAAACCACTTGCTCCACAGCACAAAGACTTACCTGACCCTCAGAAGGCCTCGCGCCAACCTACCAGCATGGCTCCGCCCCTACAAGCATTACACCCACACACTGGTCTTCCTCAATAGGACTCAGTATGTGGTGTGGAGCACGTGGTTTGATGTACCCATGCCTGGCCAAGGGAGGGCAAAAAGAGCTGTGTTTGACTTTGATTTATTGGGGTCAATACTGGAAGGGGGGGGGGGGCGCTTGTGGTGGATGCATACACAGCCAGAATGACATCTGGTGGATTTGAAGATAATATCATTCATCATAGCACATTGGTGGTGGATGCACTTTATGCTTTGGACTTTATTTTAGGATTGGTTTGTAGTAAATTTTATTGCGCTACATCATTTTACATATATTTGCTGGGGAGTAATGAAAGCACTTATGGATGTTAAGCAGCAAATAAGTATATATGGTACACTTGATTTATAGAATAAGCACAATTTTATTAGCCACTGCGCTAATTGTTTTTTGGTACTGTAATGCAGCATGATTGCAGAAAGTGAATAAAGGACAGGTGCACTGTCAGACTCATTGCCTATAGATTCTCTCAATCCTCTGTGGTATCTCTGTTTATAACAATACCTTTAAAGGGTTTGTTAACCCATCTATATAAAACTATGCCAGCCCCTCTATTAGAGGCTGGCAAAGCACACCATTGTCAGTACTTTTAAAAAAGGAGCAGTCTAAATACCTAATTTGAGTCGTCTTCAGGCTGGTCACATCACTCACGGCTGCTTTACAGCTCCGATGGATTGCTTCTGCGGGAGGGGCCATGATCTCCCTCTGCCGTCAGCCAAGGAGAACATGTGGCCGCTCGTCTCCTCCATAGAAGCCGTGTATCGGAGCTGGAAAGCGGCCGCAAGTCACGTGACCGGCCTGAAGACAGCTCAAATTTGGTATTTAGACTGCTCGTTTTTTAAAACAAACAGACATAGTGTGCCATGCCAGCCTCTAAAAAAAAAGGCTGGCAGTGAAAATTTTTGGAATTTATTTTACAAGAATAGCGGCGGGGCCGGAGACAAACAGAGGGGGGTGACAGGTAGGAAGGAGGGGGGAGAGAGGAGAGCAGAGGGGATAGATAGGTATGATGTAGGGACACAATCAGACCAAGGTGATCAGGGTGGAGCAGCCATGATTTTCATAGTCTGTTTAGAGAGGGTTTTTTTTTTTTACAGTTTAGAGGGGAGCAGATTACACAGCACAAGCGCTGCGCTGTGTAATCTGCTTTAAGGGACCAGGATCTGCATATTTTTTTGGGGGGGTTTTGGGTTTGGGTGATCCCTGGATTGTTCTGCTCAATTAGAGAATTAGGGTTATCATTATAGATAGGGTTGCTAAGAAGAGCAGAGAGGAGCCTTTGGGCAACAGGTACATGAGAGTACTGCTGTAATATGTCATTGTGACTCGCTTCTAAAATAGTTTATGGCTTTTTTCACACCAGATTTTATTGCAGGCTTTACAGCCACACCTACACCAACACTGACAACACTAGTAGCACCACCAGTGGCAGCTACCACAGCATCATAGCCTAGATCTAGAGAAGCTTCAACCGCACGATCTTCTGCTACTTCAGAACAGCCCTGTGTGGCATAATAAATGGCACTACCAGCATTGTACCAACCACTGACCACTGGAATCCATTTCATCACTTTATGAACACGCAATTCCTTCTCACTAATGCACTCAGCAGCAGATGAACGCTTTCTCCTATAGGCAGCATTGCAACGATGCAGCCACACTCTTGTTCCCTTCTGAGGCATAATATATCCGCCATTTTGTGACACAGTATAATATCTTTCAGCATTTAAAGAAACACCAGCACAAGATAATCCTAGATAGTCGCAGTGCATTTTTGCCTCCTGCACTGTTTTATGCACTCCCAAGTTCAATCCATTCAGGAAGATATTTTGTTTCTGAAGGAAACCAGAACAATTCTGGTGAATTGGACGAAGTGCTGTGGGTAGAAGAGAGTCCAGGTTGAATTTTAGTATTTCAAATTCTAGAACACGTTTTTGAGTATTGCGATGGTGAATATAGGGTTGGAGGATTAAGGTCTTCATCTGTTTATCAAGCAATTCATAGATCTCTCTTGTGTCTTTATCCTTGAGTAAATCAGTATAGAGTTGATCAATTTCTAGCAAGCAGCCAACCTTCATCAAGCCCAGTACCAGTGCTGGCTTGATAAATTGTGATGAAGCTGGGGGAAGCAAGTCAAGGTAATTCAAACATTCTTTTCGGAGGCTGGCACAAGACTGATTTCCTTTTGCCCATAAAAAACTGTTGTTAAGAGGAAGATCATGACCATGTCCATCCAGGGATTCAGATGTTATGGATATGTTTTGCAAGGCATGTGTGTTAAGTGGCTTGCTGTATACATATGGACTTAACATCAGAAGGAATACAAAACCAAATGCTCTTTCCATATCTCAGGTAAAATTGTGCTAATACAACAAATCTGCATTGGTAGGAGATAGCAAAGACAGTAACAAATTAGTTGTAAAACCTGTTACAAAAGAAAAATATCTAAGATACAGAAAATAAACTAAAACGTAAAAAAAAAAAAAAAAAAAGAAACTGCCCCAAAAGATTATATTTTTCCTTTAAAAAAAAAATTAGAGAATTTCTTAAGTTTAGCACAGTTGAATCATTAGCTGGATAGGAATAGTTGCCCAATAATTAGTTTCACTGGTTCGTTCTTTAATGGCTCATTCACACAGGGCAGTCTGGCAACACTGGGCTTTAGTGCGCAAGGGAAGCACAGGTGCAGCATACAGTCCACTGCTAGCTACCTGTAATTATGAATGACAGGCTGAAATACGCAGTGGCTGTATGTGACCAGACGTTGCTTTGAGCAGTACTTACGTTTGGGTACAGCCACCACATTTATTGATTGGTAAGCTGCAACATATTACATTTTTGTTTTTGAGTTCAATACCGCTTTAAGATTTCCAAAGAAATATATAATTAGATTGGGTATTTGAACAAGATTTAAGCTGTTTGGAAACATTATTATTTTTTATTATTATATTATTACTTTATAATAATAATAAAAAAAAAACACACACACACACACAGAAAAACAGTAGAACTCACCTTAAACAGAGTTTATCCTCAAAACTTTTCTGGAATTTTAATGTTCAGTGTGAAAAGGATGGCCATATCTCTGCCCACTGTTTAAAGTCCTGTCAGTATCACTTTGTAAACATAAAACGTCAGTGCCTTAAAAAGCTAGAAATTTCATCATAACAAAATTTCAGATTACCAGCCTCATTCACACCACAATGTTGTGTACACGTGTGCTGCAGTGCGTTTGTTTAAAATGCAACCTGCCGGCATTTAATTACAACACATATGAATACATGCAAAAACACCACAACTAAAAGGAAAGATACAGAAATCAATTGTTGCTAGTATTTATACCCTTCCAGGGATCTGTCGCTTTACAACAGATGAAATGAAAATGCATGCCAACGCACATGTAAACGCAACGTAATGCACATAAAAAATGCATTTTGAATGCACAAAACCACACATGTATTTTTGATGCGTTGCAGTGAGTTTTTAAGTTCAATATGGTGTGAAAGGACCCTTGTGTGTCCTTCCTAAGAGCCAATACCATAAGGTGTCTATTACCTTTCTTACAAATTCTGTTCTCTTCCCTAATATTAGTTTCACCTCTTTCAAAAGGAGCACAATGACTGGTTTTACAACTCAGTTTAGTGGCAACTGCCATTCCTCTGTACAAGTGTGACCTTACTGGACTCTTCGTCATGCTCATTAGACAAAGACTGCAGTTAACCAGGCTTGGCCTTGAAGTTGTGTTACCAGAACAAAAATAGAATTTATGTACTCACAATAAAACCCTTTTTTGGAGCCAATAAGAGGCACAGGAAGTCATTTGTCTTCCAGCTATACTGCGGCCTACAAGAGCATTGGACACTGGCAAACAAAAAAACTGTATACCAGCCCCGAATAACCACTCTTAATGCCAACATTTTTCAGTTTCATAGCAAGCAGCACTGAGAGGATGTTCATAAATGCAAAAGGTGGGGCCTGTATCCCTTAATGGACACCAAGAAAGGATTTTATGAGTACAAAAAACATCGATTTTATTTCTTGCCCATTGAGGGACACAGGAAGTCCAAACTCAGTCCAACTGAGGGGTGGGCAAAAGGCCCAAGAAAACACTGGGGACTGCCTGCAGCCCAAAGAGACACCTGGCTGGATGGTTTAAAATAATTTTTTTCCATATTGAATTTCAAGCTTTCAATTATCACTAGCATACTACAATTGACCTGAACAATCCTGAAGTTTGTAAATGTACTTTGTGAAGATCCCTACTTATTTACTTCCTTGAATTCTTCTGGGACACAGAATTCACAGAGCTTGCCTTTTGAACTACAGAGGAGCTGAGGAGTTTCTAAAGGCACAGGTAGTACAGGAATGACATACAGTGGGGAAAAGAATTATTTGATCCTCTGCAGATTTTGTAAGTTTGCCCACTAAGAAATGAAGGATCTAGAATTGTTATCATAGGTGTATTTTAAGTGATAGAGACAGAATATTAAGCAAAACTCCAGAAAAAACACGATACAAATGTTATAAATTGAGTTGCAGTTCAGTAAAATACATATTTGATCCCCTACCAACCAACAATAATTCTGGCTCCCACAGACTGGCTACAGTATGTGCTTATGTGGTACACAGATTAGTTCTGTCAATTTAGGAAGGTGCCCCTAACGACAACTCGTTATGTGTAAAAAAAAGACACCTGTCCACAGAATCTCTTTCTTCTATTCAAACCTCACTATCATGGGCAAGACCAAAGCGCTGTCAAAGGAGGTCAGGGACAAGATTGTAGACCTGCACAAGGCTGGAATGGGCTACAAAACCATCAGCAAGAAGCATGGTGAGAAGGAGACAACTGTTGGAGCGATTATTTGCAAATAGAAGAAATACAAATTAACCAATCGCCCTCGGTCTGGAGCTCCATGCAAGATTTCGCCTCAAGGATGATGAGAAAAGTGAGGAATCAACCCAGTACTACACGGGAGTAGCTTGTAAATGAAATCAAGGCAGTTGGGACCACAGTCACCAAACAAACCATTAGTAACACAATACACCGCCATGGATTGAAATTCTGTAGCACCCGCAAGGTCCCCCTCCTCAAGAAGGCACATGTCTGAAGTTTGCAGATGAACATCTAAATGATTCAGAGAAAAATTGGAATAAAGTACTATGGTCAGAGGAGACCAAAATTGAGCTCTTTGGCATTAACTTGACTCACCATGTTTGCAGGATGAAAAATGCTGACTATGACCCTAAGAACACCATCCCTACGTAGCAAGCACGGAGGTGGAAACATTATGCTTTGCAGCTGTTTCTCTGCTTAAGGTACAGGCTGACTTTGCCGCATTGAGGGGTCAATGGACAGGGCCATGTATTGTAAAATCTTGGATGAGAATCTTCTACCCTCAGCCAGAACACTGAAGATGGGTCGTGGATGGGTCTTCCAGCATGATAATGACCAAAACATAACTCCAAGCAACAAAGGAGTAGCTCAAAAGGAAGCACATTAACATCTCCAAACCTTAATCCTATAGAAAAATTAATGGAGGGAGCTGTAACTTCCAGTTGCCAAGCGACAGCCAAGAAATCTTAAGGATTTAGAGAAGATCTGTAAAGAAGAGTGGACCAAAGATGTGTGCAAACCTGGTAACTACCTACAAGAAACGTCTTACCTCTGTGCTTGCCAACAAGGGTTTCTCCACCAAGTACCAAGTCATGTTTTGCTTGGGGATCAAATATTTATTTTACTCACTGAACTGCAACTCAATTTATAACATTTTTTATCGTGTAAACACCTATGATAAAAATTATAGACCCTTAATTTCTTTGGAAGTGAACAAACTTACAAAATATGCAGGGGGCCAAATAATTATTTTTCCCACTGTATGTAGTTCTTAGAAAATAAAAGTAAATAGCAGAGGAGAAGCTGCAAAGCATGCAGGAAATACTGACGGTTGGAATGAGATGGTCAGCAGATAAGCAGCTCTCAAAATATGAAAGGATATTTTTTCCAAGTAAGCTTATATTGCATTGTGATTAATAACTATTGTTTGTATTGCTATTACAATGTTGATGTTATAAAAATATAAAACAGTGTTTACACTGTTTGCTGACTATAGAGTATATCTCTTTTAAAAGGTTAACAGCTCAATAGTTCAAACCCTCTGGTAATGATAGAATGCTAATCTATTCCCTAAACTATAAAAAAGGAAAAATTCCCTGTAAACAACCAAGGCCCACTAAAGGACCTGGGCAGTGGAAGCTATATGCAGGTCACAGTAAATACTTCACTGTCCCTATAGAGTTTGTATGAATGAGCAGTAGAGCTGTATTTGGATATCAGAAAAAAAGCAGCAGCTACTTGCTATACTATGGTAGTCTAAAATGAATTTAAGAAAATTTGAGTATTGTACTCATTGTAAAATCTTTCTCCACTGAGAGACACAGGATTCTGAAACAACTGTTATATTGACACGAACAGGAGGACTGGATGCGAGCAAGGCAAAAAAAATAAAAATATTGTAGGCCAGCACTATGATTATTAGTGTGCATCAGTTTGTAGCAATCAGTACCAAGAGCAATAGCCATAAGCATAAGGATTGGACTTGTGTCCCCAAGTACAAACTTTTTATTTTTTTCTCTACTGTACTTTGAGGGACACAGGATTCTGAAACAACTGGGATGTCCAAAAACAGTCTAGTAAAAGGGAAAGCAACAAAGCACACAGACTAACAGTTTCCCCTCCCCAGAAAGAAAAATACTGTGGCATCTCAATGAGCCACCTGCATCACTCTGTGTCCAAAATTGTCATCAGCAGAGGCATAGACATCCACTAAGTAAATTAAAAAAAAAAAAGTTGAGAACATGTGAACAGAAGACCAAGTGGCAACCTTACAGACCTGAAAAACAGAGGCCTGATGCTAAAAAGCTTAAGAGGTGCTCACAGCCCTAGTGGGGTGAGCTTTCATAAGAAAAGGGGAAACTCAGTCCTTTAGACAATACGTTTAGACATTGGTCTAATGAATCCATTGGGAAAATGTGTAAAAAGCCTAAGATCCTTTCTTAGGACCTTCTGTGATGACAAAGAGGGAATCTGTCTTTCTGAACAAGGCCCTGGCTGCTTCAGCTCAGACACAAGAAATATGAGATAATTTCAAGGCAAAAAAGACAAGATTACCTTTAGAAGGAAAGAATACTTTGGTCTCAAGATGACACTATACCTGTTCAAACTTTGTTGACCAAGAATAACAGAACATTGACCCTGATTGGTTCAAAGGGAGGGCTTTGAGTAACCAACAGGACCAAGTTCAAATCCCACAAAGTCAGACTGGGTTTTGACAGGGGGAGCCACATGAGTGATACTGTGGGAAAAAAACCTCAATCAAGTAGCGAGACAACAGTGCCAAACAGTGGTCCTCACCCAACTGTAAAAAGGAGAGCATTCATCCCACAAAGAAACGCCTGGGGTAGAAGTTGCTGGACTCTCAACACCAAATATGCCTGCCAAGTCTGATGATACATACAAGCCCAGAACATATCAACTTTACCAGATCGACATACCACACTGTCCTGTGACAATGCAGGGCTATAGGAACCACCAAAATTCCCTTCACATTGATCCTAGATCAGACTGCAATAATCTCAGAACCCCTCATGCATCCACTGTGTTCACTAGTGGATCCCAGGATGCAGAAACAAACCTGTCCAGTTTATGGTTGAACAGAGACATTAGGAAATCCATGTCTGGAGTTCCCCAAAGGCAACAGTCCTGGAACACATCCTGGTTTGCAGATCACTCTTCTGGGTATAGACGCAGTAGGCTGAGAAAAACTGCCTGACAAATTTCCACACCAGGAATGTACACAGTAGAGAAGTCACGATGAGCTTGACTTTCCTTGCCACATCCAGGCTTCTTGTTTATCCCCAATGGTCAACATATGCCTAGGCTTTGTCTGAGTCTGTGCTGATGGTCAGCCCAGTGCTGAAAGAACAACAAAAATCACTGTAAAGCAACATTTGCCTTGAAAAAGTATTTATACCCCCCCTTTGTCATGTTACAACCAAAAACGTAAGTGTGTTTTATTGGGATTTTATGTGATAGACCAACACAAAGTGGCACATAATTGTGAAGTGGAAGAAAAATGATAAATGGTTTTCAAATATTTTTACAAATAAATGTGTGAAAAGTGTGGCGTGCATTTGTATTCAGCCCCGAGTCAATCCTTTGTAGAACCACTTTTCGCTGCAATTACAGCTGCAAGTTATTTGGGGTATGTTTACCAGCTTTGCCCATCTATAGAGTGAAATGTGCAAAATAGCTCAAGCTCTGTCAGATTGGATGGAGAGTGCCTGTGAACAGCAATTTTTAAGTCTTGCCACAGATTCTCAATTGGATTTAGGTCTGAACCTTGACTGGGCCATTCTAACACATGAATATGCTTTGATCTAAATCATTCCATTTTAGCTCTGGCTGTATGTTTAGGGTCGCTGTCCTGCTGGAAAGTGAACATCCTCCCCAGTCTCAGGTCTTTTGCAGACTCTAACACGTTTTCTTCTAAGATTGCCCTGTATTTGGCTCCATCCATGTTCCCATCAACTCTGACCAGCTTCCCTGTCTCTGCCGGAGACAAGCATCCCCACAACATGATGCTGCCACCACCATGTTTCACGGTGGGGATGGTGTGTTCAGGGTGATGTGCCGTGTTAATTTATCGCCACACACAGCATTTTGCTTTTAGGCCAAAAAGTTCTCCACATGGCTTCTCGCAAACTACAAAAGGGACCCATTATGGCTTTCTTTCAACAATGGCTTTCTACCATAAAGGCCAGATTTGTGGCGTGCACGACTAATAGTTGTCCTGTGGACAGATTCTCCCACCTGAGCTGTGGATCTCTGCAGCTCCTCCAGAGTTACCATGGGCCTCTTGGCTGCTTCTCCAATTAATGTTCTCCTTGCCCAGCCTGTAAGTTTAGGTGGACGGCCATGTCTTGGTAGGTTTGCAGTTGTAATATTTGTGTCACTGGTGCAAAATATATGTTTATCAGCTGCGGCTCTCCAAAGCGATACTATTAGTTGACAGCTGCGCTAATTTAAGGTAATATTACATAATTCCATGTGTAAATTCATAATATATGCAAAAATAAAAATATATATATAGAAAGTCCACTTGTGCAAAATAAAATAAAATTAATCTGTGATCACTCCTGATTCCTAATTCCAATTCAGTGCCAAAATACTATTCTACACCGCTGTGAGTATATCCTCCACTATCAACTACTCACTCACCAGAAATCCAATATAGAGTGTGTCCATCCATTCAACCAGGGATGTTTAGATCAACTTTAATACTCTATGTAACCTTGGCCCATTTTAACCATCCAGGAATCCTGCATGTCCTCTCTAAATCACTCATATACAGGTTCTGTAATTAAGATACAGTAGAATCAAGGTTTTGTATTGTATAACACTAGCATGGAATAAAGAGCAAAACAGTACTACAGCCAGGACTAGTAAAAAATGGCCGAAAAGCAAAAGACACTTCCGGTTTAGCCAATATGGCGACGGGTGTACTTCTGGTCACCGAGATGCGATTGCCTGATCTCCTAAAATTAAGGGCATAAAATCCTTAAGCAAAATGGCATCACTAGCTTCCTGATGATGCATAGAGTATGTGAAACATATCATAGTGATGCGAAGGATATGCGAGTTCCTGCCTTTGGTGAACAGAACAGCTGAGATTGGAACGCAGCCGGCTTCAATGCATGGAGCGGTGTGATAATTACAGATTTGGTTTGCTGGATAGACTTTGTGCCGGTCAAAGGGCACTCACAAATGTGAGTGTGAGCATACCACACTCTTCATATATGTATTTGTAAAAAAAAAAAAAAATGTAAAAAACTTTTTTTTTTTCACTTCACAACAATGTACCACTTTGTGTTGGTCTATCACATACTGTAAGATCCCAATAAAACACATACATGACAAAATGTGGAAAATTTCAAGGGCTATGAATAATTTTTCAAGGCACTGTAAGGCACTCAAAGTATATGAATTACCATATCCTGTTAAAAACGAATATTTATTGTACATTGTACGCCATACAGTAAAACATAAAATATCCATCAAGTAGCTATTATATCAATATTAGAATAATTTGCCTCCTGTCATCCTGTGGCATATGGAGGTCACTTTGCTGGTTGCCGAGTCGGGGGAGGTGGAGGGGAGGATGCAGGCTCTATTCGTCTCCATACTCTCACCTCCCCCCCCTTTTTTCGCTTATCGCCCATCTCCTTTCTTCTTGAATCCAAACTGCAAAACACAAGGTACAGAGACAACCGACCGCCTAGTCCCCTGGGGTAATTTGGCATGTACTATTTACCCCCCTCTTAGTTGGGATCTCACTGCTCTGATAGACATTGTGTTATATTGTAATTTGACTATGTTGGAACATGGTTTCCTCTTGTTGAAAATTTGACTGGACAGGTTATTATCTCTGATGTACATGCTAAGCATTCTCGGTCTTGACAAAAATAAAGAATTGTAAAAAAAAAAAAAATTGCCTCCTAATTTTGATATAACTACTTGATGGATATTTCATATGTTTTACTGTATGAGTTTTAGCAAGTTGTACAAATAAACTTACAGTTTTTTGGCATTATATGTTAATTTATAGTAATTTAAGAACCATAAAAAGTAAATTTACAAGAATTTTCCTGTTTGTATATATTTTAAGTTGAGGATGTATGTACTGGTGACTTGATGCCATCCAAAACTTATATATATACACATTTTGCTGAAAGAACAACCAGGTTGCCATAGCTCAAAGATGTTGACTGGAAGTCAAGATTTCACCATCAACCAAGGGTCGCATACAGGGTGGAACCAGAAGGTGCAAACATAGCCCCGAGGCAGCACCTCCAGTCTTTATCCCTGGGCCATTGAACAAGCAGGCATGCCTCTGCCAACGTGCATCTGCTTTGTACAAAATCCTCAGCAAGAAGATAGAGGGAGAAAAAAGTAATTGGGAGGAGAAAACAGCTTCTTAGGATATTACCACTCCTTGTAAAAAAAAACCCCATCAAATAGCTGATGATATAGAAATATCTTTGCAGACCTGTGAGGCTCCTAAAGAACCAATACCTTATACTGAGATGGTATAGACAACAGGTTGGTCTTTTGGCTTCAGAGTGGTGTGCATCAATTAGAAAGTAGAAAAGTTTCCTCTGTTCAGGGGTGATGGGCTACAGACAGAAAATTCTTTGGGGAAGGCTCCTTGCTCAGGGATGGCAGGGACTCAGTCAAGGAGTGGACAGCCACTGATTTATTAGCAGCAAACAGCTATGCAGGCCAGTCTAGCTTAGACGCAGAAGAGGGGGGTGCGGCTTGGCACTTTGCAACTTCTACAGATGGCATTAGCCTCCAGCTGAGTACACCGGGACATAAACTAGTCCATAATGGAAGGGAAAAATTCCACGGTTAGTACCAAGGGAGTGGAAATCTCAGATGGAAAAGAGTGTGCTTGGAAGGAGAGTCTGAGGCCAAAACAAATGAAAGTGTTTACAGATGTGGTGGTCCTTTTCACTATGAAAGGAAGCAATGCAGGCAGAGCAGGACCCAAGGGAAGACTGTAGGCTGGGGTTGTCCATGTCTACTGGGAAAATATGAATGAAAAGGTGTCACCCCAATATGAGTTTTAAATTTGAGAAGAAACCCACATCCCTGTATAATGACAAAAACCAGCAACACTCACAAGGAGTGTAATTCCTCTAGTGGAACTTTAAAGTGGGTCACTCAAAGTGAAAGTACAAAGATAGAAAAAGTATTTTAAATGAATTTTATTTGAAAACTAGTTAAAGTCACCATGACCTACTAATTATGCAGAATAAAATGGATACACATAATAAATGCGGGGAAAGTGTAAACACAGAACAGTGACCTTTTCTATTGAGAAAATTGATGGCAACAATAGATGACCCGACGTTTCGAGGTATAACAGGTGGACCTCTTCTTCAGGGGTAACAGCTATGGTCACGATGGATTTTTACATCTAGAGAATTATCAGAAAGAACAGGAATAAATAACCCGAAAACAGACATATTCATAGGCAAATATACTGAGTAAGAGCTTGTACATATCAAAGCCTGAGTAGTGTAATAGAATACAGCATTAAATTGAACTGACATGTATATGTGAATACTGACCACTTATGTTGACAATACATTTTCAAGGACGTCCCCAGTATCCAAAAGGAAGAAGCCAATCAGCCACAGCTCCAAACAGGCCGAAAACAGGGAGGTGGGAGGAGATAAGAGAAGACGTAAGGTGGAGAGGAAACACCTAAACTGGGTGCTGGATCCCCAGAATAGGCTAAAACGCCCCAGCAGGTGCAGCAACGCCACAAAGGGCACCTCCAAAGCGAAAGCACATCCACCACTCTTAGGGGGGAGCGAGTCCAAGTCAGCTATGGTGAACTGGCTGGTCGTCTCACCCGGCCACTGGAATGTGAAAAAGAAAAAAATAATAAATAAAATAAAATTGATCAAAAACTTGTTCTGTATGGGGGAGACCAAATATTAGTTGGTCGGTGTAAAGATCTCCAAATAAAACATACCCCAGGACTTGAAATATATAAGATCACAGAGCCATAAAGCAAGGACAGGAGGAACAAAGCAGTGCTGTTGATCCAGGAAGATCACTGACTGGGGGGGGGGGGGAGTATGACTTCCCTAAGAAATGTTCAATATCAGTAATCTAAGAACACAAAAATAAGAAGGGAGAGCTTGAATTAATGCATAAACACAGGTATCTCAAGGTATGAAGCAGTAGTGCGTCTACACCACAAGCAAACTGTCCGTCCTCAGTGTGATGTATGTAGGAGCTCCCCCATATAGAACAAGTTTTTGATCAATTTTAATTTTATTTTTTTATTTTTCACAATCCAGTGGCCAGGTGAGACGACCAGCCAGCTCACCATAGCTGACTTGGGCTCGCTCCCCCCTAAGAGTGGTGGATGTACTTTCGCTTTGGAGGTGCCCTTTGTGGAGTTACTGCACCTACTGGGGCCTATTAGCCTATTCTGGGGATCCAGCACCCAGTTTAGGTGTTTCCTCTCCATCTTACGTCTTCTCTTATCTCCTCCCACCTCCCTGTTTGGAGCTGTGGCTGATTGGCTTCTTCCTTTTGGATACTGGGGACGCCCTGGAAAATGCATTGTCAACATAAGTGGTCAGTATTCACATATACATGTCAGTTCAATTTAATGCTGTATTATATTACACTACTCAGGCTTTGATATGTACAAGCTCTTACTCAGTATATTTGCCTATGAATATGTCTGTTTTCGGGTTATTTATTCCTGTTCTTTCTGATAATTCTCTAGATGTAAAAATCCATCGTGACCATAGCTGTTACCCCTGTTACCTGTTATACCTCGAAACGTCGGGTCATCTATTGTTGCAATCAATTTTCTCAATAGAATTGGTCACTGTTCTGTGTTTACACTTTCCCCGCATTTATTATGTGTATCCATTTTATTCTGCATAATTAGTAGGTCATGGTGACTTTAACTAGTTTTCAAATAAAATTCATTTAAAATACTTTTTCTATCTTTGTACTTTCACTTTGAGTGACCCACTTTAAAGTCCCACTAGAGGAATTACACTCCTTGTGAGTGTTGCTGGTTCATGTCTACTGGGCAATCCCCCCAGTAAATACAGTTAGACATGCTGCAACCACAATAGCAAAAGGCACAAAACTGGCTTACGGTGGGAGGCTAGGTCTACTCACAACACTTGGATAGCTGGCTCAAGACTGGTCGGTTGAGCTCTAAATGATCAAGCATCACTGCAGGCAGGCAGAAAACACAGGTTAGTGTTCCATATGTCTCTCGAAGGCAAGAGCAGCAGAGTGATGCTTCCTTGTAGCACGCTAAGAGAGAAAGAAGGTGAAGAGTGTATTTGTGACATTCCATACTGCTAGATGCCTCCAGTACCAGTACGCTAGCTTAACCCTTTTCATACTGTAGCATGCAAGTCAAAGGGACTTGGACACAAAAAAGTGTCCCACAGTGACAAACCAGATTGAAGCTGGAAAGCACTACAATGTGAGCCGCAGTATCCAGATGGCACTTCCCAGGCTCGGATGGGCGGTCACAGCAAGATCCAAGAACACATTGGCTGGAAAAAAACGAACGCAATGACTGCAATTGTAAGACTCTGACTAGGCAAGGTCAGTCTGAATTAACCAGCAGCTGCTGACTGAAGAATCCATGAAACTCACAAAAAAAGGCTTAAGTTAGCAGAGCTGGGAAAGACATCCACCTTCCTCAGAACACTAGCAATAAACTGAGCATGGTGGATGTAGTAGGGGTTATAGCCCATAGGGAAGAAACTTCATGTAGACAGAAATACAACCCAGTAGTTTTTAGAAACCTGTGCCTCCCAATGGACAAAAGAGGAACAATGTGCACACCTATTTACACTTTTTCAGAAATCTGTTCAGAATAAGGCAGATCAAAACACAGATGCACAAATAAGGGATTCACAAATGCACAGTATTTATGCACAATTTTATTATATATGGTTAATATTTAACCTATAACTGTAAATGATAAAATCTGGAAATCTTTTCTACCATGCAGTGAGATAAGTGAGAGTGTACATAGTCCAAGAAAATAGCTTAAAACCTAGAATGTCCATCTTTTATAAACAATTCAAACCACTGACTTCAATCCCAGTGTGGATAGAGCTTAGCATTTCTGAAGATTCTGCTCACAGTTTATGGTCAGTAAGTCCATGTTATTTCTGTCATATTATTCCACTGATAAAAATGAAAACAGCTTGTAAATATAAGGTAAGTTCATCCTGAGTTATTGAGTCAATCTTCATCGTCTTCAATTCGTAGCCGTTTCTTCTTAGTTGGTCGAACATCATCCTCGGGCTCTGAATCAGAGGCTGATTTTGTAATTCCAACCGATTCCTCCCCTATATAGGGTAATAAAACATACACAAGCTTAATGATTAATCAGAAGCGGGAGCCAAACAGTATGTTTAGTATGCAAGACTAGAAACCTTTATGTCCAGTTCCTGCTTCCTCGTCATCACTGTCCAACAGTCGACTTCTTTTGGTGGCTAGCTTTGGTCTGTAAAAAAAAAAAAAAAAAAAAGCCTTTGTAAGCTCCATCAGGCTATACAGGATTTATATAGCGACAACAGTTTACGCTGCGCTTTACAACTTAAGGGTGGACAGTACAAATACAATACGCTTTAATACAGTAGGAATCAGAGGGCCTTGTTCGTTAGAGCTTACAATCTAAGAGGGAAGGTCAAGAGATACAAGAGGTAATAACTGTGGGGGATGTGCTGATGGAGAAAATAAATATACAGTTGTTAGGTGGGGGCCAGATAGGCTTCTCTGAATAGATGAGTTTTCAGGGATCGTTTGAAAGTGTACAAAGTAGGAGAACGTCGGACAGATTAGGTTGGAGCATTCCAGAGGATCTGGAGAAGTCCTGGAGGCAAGCATGGGATGAGGTGACAAGGGAGTTAGAGAGCAGGTGGTCTTGGGAGGAGCAAAGAGAATGGTTAGGTTGGTATTTTGAGAATAGGTTAGTGATGTAGCTGGGGGCCAGGTTGTGGAGGGCTTTGTAAGGTATTGTTAGTATCTTGAATTTAATTTGTTGGTTGAGTGGCAGCCAATGGAGGGATTGGCAGAGGGGAATAGCAGACGCTGAGCAGTTTGCAAGGTGGATGAGCCTGGCAGCTGCATTCATGATGGACTGAAGTGGGGATAGTCTATTTAGAGGTAAGCCAGTGAGGAGAGAGTTGCAGTAGTTGAAGCCAGAGATGACCAGGGAGTGGATTAGAAGCTTTGTGGTGACATTGGTTAGGAAGGGGCGTATCTTGGAGATGTTGCAGAGGTGGAGGCGGCAAATTTTAGATATCGATCGGATGTGGGGCTGAAAGGTTAGTTCGGAGTCCAGGATCACACCTAGGAACCTGGCGTGGGGGGACAAGTTGATAGTTGAGCCGTTGAGATTGACAGAGAAATCAGAAGTGGCACGTGGGGGAGGAAATATCATGGGCTTGGTTTTGGATAGGTTGTGTTTGAGGAAGTGATGCAACATCCAGGCTGATGTGTCTGTTAAAAAGTTGGTGATGCGTGAGGAGACAGATGGAGAGATAGATCTGGGTGTCATCAGCGTAGAGATGATATTGAAAGCCATGGGAGGCAATCAGCTGACCCAGGGAGGTGGTGTAGATTGAGAAAAGGAGAGGTCCAAGAACAGAACCTGGGTGGACCCCGACGGAGAAAGGAAGAGGAAAGGAGGAAGCAGAGTTGTAAGTGACACTGACGGAGCGGTGGGATAGGTAGGATGAGAACCAGCGAAGAGTACAGTCACAGAGACCAAAGGGGTGGAGTTTTTTTGAGGAGGAGGGGTGGTCCACTGTGTCAAGCAGCAGAGAGGTCCAGCAGAAGTAGTATAGAATAGTGTCGGTTGGTTTTAGCCGTTAGTAAGTCATTTGTGAGTTTAAGGAGAGCAGTTTCCGTGGAGTGTTGAGGGCAAAATCCGGACTGAAGGGGATCAAGAAGTTTGTTCATGGTCAGAGGGTCGCTCAGTCAGTTATAGACCAGTCTTTCAAGAAGTTTGGAGGAGAAGGCGAGTAAGGAGATGGGGCGTACGTAGGTTGTTAAGATTGGTGGGGTCCAGCAAGGCTTTTTCTTTTTCAATAATCTTTATTTTAGATAGTATTGTGAAAAAACAAATCAAGAATAAAGGACCAAAAAGAAGTAAGAAAAACAAAAAGAAAAAAAAACAAAAAAAAACAAACAAACATAATAGGTACACAAAAAAAGTAGGAATACCAGGAGTCGTCACTCATAACATAAGTAACAGTTCGTATGAAGAAGCCAAGAGTCACCTCAGCATTTTTATACATTTGGGAACTCTCCTATGTTACAGACTTTTGGTCCCAGAGGACATATCTCCTCTCTCAACAGACAGAGGAGCGGAGAGACCCGCTCTCGGGAAAGTAAACGACAAAGCGTCTATAGCTCACAGAAAGTTATTCTTTAGTGACTTGAGCCATCATGTGACTAAACTCCTGATCACACTCCAAGAGTATAGTCGCAGCGCACACACCTGGCTCAAAGCTATTTAGATGTTGTGCTTGGCAATTTACAGGTGTGAAGCCCCTCCCCTGCCTCCATAATCTCCCTCACCTTCCCCATCCACTCCTTTTCACGCAGAACACGAGAGCTTTTTCCGTGAACCGGTATGAGGCACTTAGCCTCACTGAGAAGGTGAGAGAGCACTCTGTTTATAGCGAGAGAGAGAGACATATGGGGACCTGGGAGGAGAAAGCAATTCGGAGAGTTCGGAAGGACTATCCCGAGGCCCTCCAAAACAGGTTTACGTACCATTACACAAAAAGGGAGGATAAAAGGGAACTCCCACCATATATGGAGGAAAATACCCCTCTGGCCACAGCCCCTCCAGCACAAATCAGAATGTGAAGGGTACATTTTTGCTAGAGTCGTTGAGACACGGTACCACCTGGTCAACAGCTTGTAGTTATTTTCTTGTGCCTTGGACTTCACTGAGCCAGAATGGGCCAGGGAATACAACTGCTGTACTTGTTCTTTAGAAAACGCACATTGGAGGTCACGTGCCCAATCTCTAAACAAATATGGTTTAGGAATTGACTTGGCTGCGTCTAATAGTTGGTATACGGTGGAGATAGTGTGAGGTAGAGGGTCCCTGGCCGCCCATGTATCAGTGAAGGCTTTTTAAGTATGGGGGGTGACTAGCGCATGTTTTAGAGAGTTTGGGAAGATGCCAAAAGAGAGGGAGAGGTTGAAAAGTTGAAAAGTGAGTTAGAGAAGATGTAGAATCGAGTCAGAGGGTGAGCGTAGCATTTAAGTGGGAGCAGGATCCAGGGGGCAGGTGGTTAGATGGGTGTTGGATAAAAGTTTAGCAACCTCATTAATACCAGCAGGGTTGAATGAGGGAAGTAATGATTGTATCTGTGGACATGGGGTATTGAGTGGGGGAGGTTTCTGTGCATTGGAGATCTCCGTATGAATTGTATCAATCTTATTTTTGAAGTGATTGGCGATCTCCTGAGCAGTGAGTGAATTAGAGGGTGGAGGAGAGTGTTAAAGGTCGAGAAGAGTTGAGGGGGACTGGATGGGAGGGTGTTATTGAGTGTGATAAAAATAGGTCTGTTTGGCAGTGTGGAGGCAGGAATAGTATTTTAGGAGGGCACATTTATATTGAAGTCTGCCTAGAACTTAGTCCTATGCCGCAGACGCTCAAGAGTGCGGCTACATTCTCTAAGACTTCTGGTGTCATCTGTTTGCCAGGGTTGTAGTGGCCGGGGCCTGATTCTGCGTGTAGTGAGGGGGGCAAGCTTGTCTAGGGAGAAAGACAGTGAGCTGTTGTAGATGAAAGTGGCTAGGTTGGGGCAGGAGAGGGGTGAGATTTTGTCATAGAGGTGATCAGTAGTGGAGTAGAGAAGAGTTGATGTGGTAAAGGTTTATTGTATACTGTTAGGCCTCACGCACACTGGGCTTAAAAAAATATATATATATCTCTTTTACATGTGTTTGGTGCTTTTTTCCAGCCTGTAAAAGCAACTCTATGTTAATCCATGTGTCCATGCTCACATACTGTAGGTGTTTAGAAGAGGGGAAAAAAATAAACATCAAACGTGTATTCAGGAGAGGAGCTGAAGAGCAGAAAAAACACTTGCTGACAAGACATGTTTTAATATGTATGTTGGTCAGCAAGTGGTTAAAAAAAAAAAAATACAACCCCAATCCCAAACAAGTTCAGACTCCGTGTAAAATCTACATAAAAACAGAATGCAAGGATTTGCAAATCTCATAAACCCATATTTTATTCACAATAGAAAATAGAAAAAATGTGAAATGTTTAAAATGTATCATTTTAAGAAAAAAATAAGGTAACTTTGAAACTGATGGCAGCAACACATCTCAAAAAACTTGGGACAGGGTGATGTTTACCTTGGTATAGCATCCCCTCCTCTTTAACTCTTTGCTGGAGTTTTGGGAGAGGAATGTTGTCCCATTCCTGCCTGATATAGGATTCTAACTGCTCAACAGTTCTTGGCCTTCTTTGTCGTATATTTGTTTTCAAGATGTTTAGCATTGTCCTGCTGAAATATGCAAGGCCTTCCTTGAAAAGATATCATCTGGATGGGAGCATATGCTGCTCTAAAACCTGGATATATCTTTTAGCATTGATGGTGCCTTTCCAGATGTGCAAGCTGTCCTTTCCATATGCATTAATGCAACCCCATGAGTCCTGATAACTAGTTGGAAAGGTCCCTCTCCTCTTTAGACCGGAGGATGCGGCACCCATGGTTGCCAAAAATAATGTCAAATTTTGAATCGTCTGACCACAGAACAGTTTTCCACTTTGAAATAGATCATTTTAAATGAGCTTTGACCTAGAGAAGACGGCAGTGTTTATGGGTCATGTTCAGATATGGCTTCTTCTTTGCAAGATAGAGCCTTTACCTGCATTT
Organism: Aquarana catesbeiana; assembly: GCF_042186555.1. Lineage (NCBI taxonomy): Eukaryota > Metazoa > Chordata > Amphibia > Anura > Ranidae > Aquarana > Aquarana catesbeiana. The sequence continues at coordinate 178,853,720 of NC_133325.1, read as the reverse complement.
TTGAATGGCACAGTGAACTGTGTTCATAGACAGTGATTTTTGGAAGTATTCCTAAGCTCATGCAGTGATGTCCATCACAGAATCATGCCTGTTTTTAATGCAGTGCCAACAGAGGGCGTCATTGCTAGGTGTTTTTTTCACCTTAATGTATAGGATGCATTAAGGTGAAAAAACGCGTACCTTTGCAACCCCTTTAAGTAATAAAGTTATTACAAAAAAAACAGGTTCAGAGGGGGGAGGAGCTGCTGACCAAGATGGCCGCGTGAGGAAGACCGAGCGTCTGACATGCCGACATGCTGATAAGCAACGGACGCTGAGAAGCAAACATGCGGGAAAGCTTACAGGCTGACACGCTGGCAAACTGACAAAAGGACAAAATTATAGAGATTGGATATTGGAGGCTTACACAGCCAAGCCCCGGGGTTATCCTTCGCAGTGCTGTCGATGTAGTACAAGCAAGATACGGGATAACGAGCGGGAGGAGGCGGCATAAGGAGCGGCTGACAGAGCAGAAGTGCTTGTGTGAGAGAGAGAACCGCGAGAAGCCGAGCCTGTGGGGTGCCGAGATCGCTACCGAAGGCAGTACCAGGAGACAGCGGGCGCGGAGGAGTGGGAGCCTCTGCGAGTCTGCGGAAGCGGACAGCGGAGACACTCGGTCACGGACGCCCTCTCCGGCGGAAGCCTCGGAAAGTCACGGCAGAGATCAGGCGGACCAAGCGGAATCGGGAGACCCACAAGAGAGCTAACAGCCACACACAGTAAAAACAACAAGCTATTTCCAGAATCCGAAAACGAGCAGGTATGACTCGGCAATAACAATGTGTTACATGAATGGTTAAATGCATCCCTGATAAGCAATGAACTCTGGAAAGAGTACACTAAAAGGACATAAAATTTAAATAAAGAAAGATAATAAAGTAAAGGAAAGGAAAGAAGAGGTTGCCAAATATTAAGCCCAGAATCCCTCATTGGACTATCAAGCTCTTGCAGGACAGACAGTTTAAAAAAAAAGGAGATAATCAAGGGCCACTAAAGGAACATAGGGAAATAGCCCCTCAGGGGTGCCCCCCCCCCTTTTTTTTTCCTGGTATATCGCCGAAAAGCCTATTAAAATTAAAAAATGGAAAAAAATAGATAAAAAAAAAAAAAGAGAGATGGAGAAGAAGGGAGATGGCATCTAAGAAAGGCAGTAAAACGCCTCAAACTCAATCAAGTAAAAAAGAAAAAAAAGAATCTAATAGTAAAAACACTACAGGGGCACAACCAATACAAGCAACAGATTTTAAGGAATTCTTCCAACAATTACAACTGCAGTCCCCCCATGTAACACAGGAATTACAAACATCCCAGGAATTATCAAATCTAGCAGAATCCTCGGTAACATCTAGATCATCAGGGGAGGAACAAATAAGCCACCCTAGAAATAGCTCGCCAATAGATAAAACAGGAACAACAAACAAACAAAAAGAAGAGGATAAGGAAAAATGGGACATAAAGGCGTATATTCGATCACTTCCAACTAGGGTAGACATGGATCAATATGTACACAGGTTGGAGGAATCCTATAAAATGGAGATACAAGAATTAAAAGTAGCTACCAAAAACACACAGGAAAAAATAGACACAGTAGACAAGAAAGTCTCAAAAACGGAGCAAAATCTGAAAAGGTTAGAGGAAAATTATAGTATTTGGAGTATGAGCTGAAATATCATGCTATTGATTTACGCACTGTAGCATGCGCTGAACTCAAACCAAGAGAATAATTTAGGGGTTAATTTTTTTTTTTTTCTCAAAATATAAAGTGAAATATGAAATATCAATTTAATGATTCAATGATTTAGGTACAGTAATAATATTGAATTCAGGGTGATGGGACACTTTGGGTTTTTTTTTTTTTTTTTTTATCACATATTAAAATGAAATACTGAGTCAGTGGTTTGCACTGTGGGATACTGGAGGAGAGGTATATACTTAGAAATGCACTTAAAAATGTATTTTTTTTTTTTTTTGATAATCATGTATAAGATAGAAAGTTATGATAATGGTTAATATAATAGGGTATTGAATAGTTAGTATTCACATTAAAATGCTAATAGAAAATTAGCGGGGGTTAAGGGGTTATGCACGATGGCAATGTTTTCTTTTTCTTTTTTTTTGTTAACAACAAAGCGGAAGGTGGAATATTAATATAATGGTTCATGCACTGTGGTATTATTTAATTCAAATTGAGGGTGTTGAAAAGAAAAGATAAAAAAATCTTTTTTCTTTTTTTTTTTTTTTGGGTGCGTTAAAAACCACGTACAGAATGGAGGGAGGGAGGGAAGAAAGGAAAGGGAAAGAAAGGGAATAGTTAAGATAATGGCTTATACACAATCACGTTGTAATGCACTTATAAAATTAGGGGCTTAAAGGATAATGCACAACAATACTAAATTGAAGATGGAAAAAGAGGAGAGGAGGGGGGAAAAAAAAAGAAATTTTCTTTTTTTTTTAATCACGTATTAAATGAAATACTAAGTCAGTGGTTTGCACTGTGAGATACTGGAGGAGAGGTATATACATAGAAATGCACTTAAAAATTTTATTTATTTATTTTTTTTGATAATCATGTATAAGATAGAAAGTTATGATAATGGTCTATATAATAGGGTATTGAATAGTTGGTATTCACATTAAAATGCTAATAGAAAATTAGCGGGTTAAAGGGTTATGCACGATGGCAATGTTTTTATGTTTTTTTTGTTTTTTTTTTTTGACAAAATGTAAGGTGAAATATTAATTTAATGATTCAAGCATTGTGGTAGGATTGAATTCAAATTGATGGAGGAAGGAAGGAAGTCTTGTTTTTTTTTTTTTTTCTCTCCCTCCCATCCCAGGAAGAGCAAGAGAAAATAAAAGCATATAACAAGTATAGATGAGGTAACACAATATAGATGAGTTAGAAGTATTTTATATTTAGGATAAAAGTAGCAACCAAGGGTCCCCCCCCCCCCGGCCTATCCCCTTTTCCCCACATTTTTTTTTTTTTAAATATAGAAGATAGATCGCAAGAGAGAGGGAAAATGATAGAGGAAGGAGAGAGAACAAAGTAAGGGTCATACTAGCAATTAAATAACGGCATGAGAATGGCGAGCGAGAGGCAAATTTTGGTTAGCAGGCTTAAAACCCCTCATAGTAGGGAACTTACTATAGATAGTAAGATAGACTTTATTTAAATAAGTCAAATAGAAATAGGGTGGTGTGAGAGAGGGAGTGTGTGCGTGCAAGTATTCTTTTTTTTTTTTTTTTTCCTCTTCGTCCTCCTTCCTTCCCCCTATTAAATGGGGGGGATTAAGTTTTGTTCTTTCAACGCAAGGGGCCTTAACTCTCCTAATAA